>NW_008794579.1:153258-207318 GCF_000699145.1 Aptenodytes forsteri
TGTGAGAGCTGCCGGCTCCCGGCGGGTCTCTGAGCTCCCCTGTGGGTTTCCCAGCTCAGGAAAGCCCCCTGTATGCCACAATCTGCTGCTCTGCTGCGGGACATGCCTGCACCGGAGCTGATCACCTGTGGGAGTGACCTACGCACAATTTCAAAATTGCTATAATGGCAACTAGTGTATCAAAGCCAATATACAAAGTTATTTAACTTCTGGTTAAATACTTGTTTGTTCTTAACAAGCCTACTGTGTTCTTAATTTTTAAAGTCATCTTCTAAAAAAACATTCTAAATCTTAAAGGAAAACTTACTACTTTTTTTCAAATCTAGCCCAAAAGCTACAGAGTTCATGTGAAAGTTTTACATACACAAATAAATGCATTTTGTGGGAAATCAATAGGTATCTCATGAATTTAGACATAGGCTGTGGTTTATGACATCAAATTAATTACTGAAGTTTATACATATCTCTAAACTTCTGCTCACAGAGTCCTACAAGGTTATGAATCATTTTGAGGGAGGACAAAATGGGTGAAAGAACACTTGAATTCTGGAAAAACAGAGGATACGGGGTAACAGTATCCTGTTTTTCTTTCTGGGTACCTCAAACTGAGACTTGAACGTGGAAATGAACGCATGGTTGTCCTTCCTCAGCCATACTTCTTTATATGATTCCCTCTTCCTCATCCTTCTTTTTGATGGAAATTGTCACAGACTTGTTTTAAATCATACATACACAGTATCAACATTATTAAGGAGATAAACAGATATATGACCTACTGGAGACATTAGACTGTATGCTTCTAAATGTGGCTGAAATCACAGAAATTGGACTGATTGCACTTATTTTCAAAACCAAATACATAAAGACAAAAAAAAAATTGTCAGAGATGAATGATAATAGTCAATGGTGCAAGTTAGAAATGTTAAGTTAGGAACAAAGTCTAGAAAAGCTGCTAGTAAAAGAAACCTCTACAGTTCGGGGTTATCTTATCAAGTATTGCTCAACAAATCAGGAATTCAACAAGTGTATCCCAGGGAACAAATGTAGTAAAGTCTCCAGGTGGGACTGTTGCAAGATAAATGCCTGTAACAGCCTCCCATTTTACTCCTGGTTTTGTAGTTTTGTCAAAGGAGTTGACCTTTAAGTAATGTAAAGAATATACACAGGCAACATATAAAATTAAACAGATTTCCTGTTTTTAACGCATGACATTTAAATATTCTTTTTTTTGTGAAATTTATAAAACTTTTACGGAATACTAAAAATTTCGGAGACTTTAAAAATGTTAATCTTATAATTAACAGTCAGGGACATACTTTCTTTGCACATGCAAGACAGTGATATTCCAAACCTATTGCTATGAACTTTACAGTAATAGACTACCATCTGCCTTCATGCTAAAGCAGAAGCATTACATTTTTTACACTCGTGTGTAGGAATTTCACAATGAAGCAGATGTAACAGCTTAGCTAATAAAGAATTGTTTCATGGAGGAAAGAATGATACATTTCGTATTAAATCAAAAAGCTTATTTACCCAGAAAGGAAAAAGAAAAAAGGTAGCTCAGAGTACGCTATTTACCCTTTACTGTATTCCCTATCTACACAATCCTCCCTTTCTGTTGTATGACCTAGCGCTCACTGCTCAGTAATAAAGATTAAATTTACATTGGCAGCAAATTTTCTACACTGCATTTAAAGTTAGAGCTTTCAAAATAATGCTTGTAACAACTTCTCATTTCCAGAAACTTGGTAATTTGTAGTTAAAAAAAAAAGGAAAATACTGAAAACAGTATTAAAGGGAACTGAGGCCTCAGATGGTTGCACATATAGGCTTTAGACTAATTCCTTACTTTGTATATTTTGGCATATATCCAGTGTTGATATCTTCAATTTGACTTCAGCAAATACACTGGTTGTACCCATAATTTTCTATTTCCTTAGAAAAATGGAGACAGATTTCCACTTTTCAAAATTGTCATTTAAGGACATTTCAGATTTCAGAGGTATCTGATTGTTTAGGGTGAATACACTACATATTTAAATAAACTGGCTTGGCCTTATGTATCCATAATGACACTTATGACTTGAACATATTTCTCATAAGGGCAGAACAAGCTGCTGGAGTTTATTAGTTAAGGAGCAATCAAATAGGAAAATGCAATATTGCATACAATAAAACACTATCAAGTTGAACCACATAACTGAGATAATAACATTCACTTGCTTTCACTCTAGAAGATGATCATATACACTGTCAGAAATATACAGTTGTTAGTAAGAAACTAAGCAGTGTATCTTAACCTAGATATGAAATAAGCAAATGCACACATTACAATAGAGCCAAGATGCCTACACAGGGTTTGTATATAAGACCCTGTGATATGCCATGTTGAGTGTTACTATGTCAGTTGAGTGTATGGTATATTTTCTTGCTGAAAATTAGTTAGGTACAAGGTAGATCACTAAGATGATTAAGAAGTACATTTACTGAAATGTACAGGTATACATTATAGCATGATTAAAACAGATCAGAGCTATCTTTAAGGAGTCAAGAGACAATTTCCCTGACTGGAACAAAGTTTCTGGATTGCATTCTTGATAATTTACTTTCTCCCTTGCAAGATCTATAGTAAATAATTAGAAAATGATTACAGATGCCCTTATCTCCTGTAATTATGAGTTCTTTCCAGACTTCTTGAAGAACTGGTCCCTGAATGTCGAAGGTTTACAACAATAGTTCAGTTGGGCAATTTCTGGTCTCATTACACTAAACTATCAATCTCATTGAAACTTTAGGATTAAATAAAATCACATTATGCTTCAGTTACTTTTCAGCTGCTAAATACAGGATACATCAAATCTGATCCTGATCTATATAAACATGTAATGTGACAGCACATGCCCTGGGTAGTAGCTGCCCCAGTGAGCTGTCGATGAGCCTGTCACATACCGCAGCCCTGGCTGACCCAGGAGCGGTAAGCATGAAGCGGGAAGCTGTTCCCTGTATTGACGGTGGGGTTGTAGAGGGTAAAAGCAGAGCTCTGTGAAAAGAGGAACTCTTTAATTTGTCTTCTCCACACAAAGGGAAAAAAGAAGAAAAATGTTCTTCTTCCAGTGCCAGAACTATTAAAAGACATCCTATGCAGAAAAATGGATTGCTGTTAAAATCTCATCATTAAGCATGCTTGCAAGCTTCAGCAAAGCAAATGGCATCTCTTCCAATTTTAGAAAAAAAGAAAAGGTCTCTCATGGAAACTAGACCATTAAAAGGATGATATGATTATACAGCTGAGGTTATATTCTCAAAAGGAGCTACTTGTTTCAGGTTTTTTTTAAGGCTTGTATTCTGATTTTATTGAATGGAATAGTTACCAGTGTGTCTAACGTAGGATGCTTCGGTCCTAATCATCAGAGATTTGGTTACAACTGTGACTTATTGTAATAGTCCCCTGCTTTTAATTTGCTCTTCAGGTAGTCATAATCAAGTCATGTTTTCACACATAATTTTTGAAACAAAGTCACAGAAAGAGAGGCAAGTGGACCCCTTCCTTTACACAGGTAAGATAAACATGTGAAGTTCCCTTGGAAATGTAGTTGGAAGGCAGTCAACTCATCCCATTGTATAAACTCAGCAGGCCTGTACTGGTTAAGCTTCAAAGGAGAAAACGGTTTAGGATGATGTATTTTTGAATGAGCAACTCAAAAATAGCTGTTTCAGTCAGTGGTCCGGAAGGTACTTCTACCAAAGTCTGTGGCACAGGGCAGTGAGTACTCCATCCAAATAATATGATTCAAACATAGATTATATCAGTTTTCGTTAAAAACACCAAAGTCTTCTACGACTCCTGGAAACTGACAGATCAACTGGAAGGTAAGACTAGGTCAGAAGAAGGCAGCAATCAGACACTGGTAGAAGGCACCAGTGGAGTCCAGACAAGATGTCACCCAACAGAGTGGTTGTGCATATACACTGATATGGCCTACTACCACAGGATGTCTATCAGACTCCTTCTTAAATTTAACATTGCTTACTCCTGGCATAACCCTTGGGAAAAGCTAAAACCTGCTCCCATCCAAAATACCACAGATGATGCTGATACAAAGCATGCCAACTGCATTCGTTGGAACACAGAAGGGAATTCTGGCACATAAAGTGTATGTAAATAAATAAAACACTTTATTGAAATATTGAAAATACTTCATTGAAACACACACTGAATGGTAACTAAATCTGTTATCTTTGAAGGAAACACACTATTTTGGTTCCGCTATTTTATGGTGCAGTTTGCACAGCTGCATGTGTTGAAAACAAGTGCAGATAGTATGCCTGGATACCAAATGCATAGAAGATATTCACAGAATTCAATTTTAACACTGACAATTTGAAAATATGTGATTTAATTTATTATAAACTTGGGAAAGGCTGAAAGGTAAAATATTCCCTGATAGCTAAGCAACACATGACAATTTTTTTTTTTTCTGAGCTCACAGTCATTGATTGCTTTCACATATAGTGAGTGTAATGACCTACTTTCAGACAGTAATGCAAGGTGACATTAGCTCAGATATACCGGCAGTCTGGCAAGGACATTTTTAACTCTAGTTGCCTGTATTTCATACCATGGGAAGTTCATTAGGAGGATGTGACTGTTGTATAACCACAATCTAGACAATTTTTTTCTTCTTTTCCTGTACACCAGTAATGTCCTTTAATACTATGAGAATTTTCCACCGCCATTTCTAACCCACTGTACCTTAAAAGCTAAAACAGATTTTGAAGCCAGCTATAAAATCTGTCATAGAAAAGAATTTTCTGAAAAGCAGTTATGCAAAATGAATACAATTACAAAACAAAACCCCTAGCAGTTATTGATCAGTTTGTCTTATAGCCTTGATTCTTTTTACAAAGACACCAAAATTGTTCAAAGAATTTTCTATTCAAATTCTAATTAAATTATGTTCATTTGACTAATCTGTGCTTTATGAGCAACAGTAATACAATAGAAATATAAATGAGCTACAGAGTAAAAAAAGCCTTTTTCATCAAAGGACCAGGCACAGTGGTGAAAAAAGAACAATCTGTAGAAATGGAAAACATACAGTCTGTTGAGAAAATCTCCTCCTTATTTTCATAAGTTAACTTTCTTCTGTCCCAGAAACACTACGTTGCATAACATGCATTAACACAGTGCACAACAACTTGCACAAATAATACAATATTTTTTTCATTAACTCAAGCCTCCAACTCTTGCTAGTGTGCCTGACTCATATCGCCCATCTTACACTGCAAATAAGTATTATTCTAAATACCTCAATGAATCTACTCCTGAGTTACCAACAGTAACTGGGATGAGAAGCAGAGAAACATGATTATCATTACCTCTTCCCCTTTTCCTGCTCCAGAGAAGCATAAGACTTGCATTTCACAACTAATAAAAAAAGAATGAACCACAACTACCTTTTTCACAGAATCGACCAGTGAAGTGTAGTGGGCAGTCGCACCGAAACGAGGTGGCCCCAGTAGGCAGAGAGAGAGGATGACAAGTCCCTCCGTTATGGCACAGTCCTTCCTGGCATACAGATGGCAATTTGGGGGAAATCTGAGAGGGCACAACAGGCTCAGGCAACTCAGGCACATCAGAAGAAACCATAGGGAATGCTGTTGACAGATGTGTGGTTACAGGAATCCTGAAAGGATAGAGACAACATAACAAAACAAAAAATCATGAGACCTAATTTTGCAACTACACTTCAGCTTCATTTAAAAACAGTAGGCTTTTTTGTTTAGAAATTTGGATTCAGAGATTCAGATATATGTAAGAAAATGTGAGTACATTAGTAATTCCCAAATCAAGTCCCCATCCTGAAATCTAGCAAAAAGATAATGAAGGTATTTTTCCCTGTGAGGGAGCAAGAAATAACCTCCACGCATGTAGCACAGTTTGTACATGCTCTTATAATTCCTTTTTGGTGGATGTCAACAATGGAGTGATAAATAAATACAGGCTTGTATTATTAAATAATTTATTACTTGAAGTTACCAAATCTCATAAGGCTGTTCTAGAAGACATGACTTCCATACAAGTAGATTAAGCATGCATATGCAGAAAGAAAATGCTGTAATACAGCAATACAGTATCTTTTAATTCTTAGAAATAACTATATGGGGGGAGGGGAGAGAGAGAGATATGAATTTGTTTTAATTTTTCCCTATGAACTTTCTTGTTTAGAATGACATTATTTCTCTCTTCTCAATTTTTGAGCTCTTACATTAACTACTAGACTATGTTAATCAGTTGCTTCCTTTTTAATTATTTCCTATCTCAGAGTTGCTAGAAATTAGTTAGCAATACCACCTGTTTGCCCTACTTATCAACTCTGTTTATTACTGCTTTTTGTTTTATCCAGAGAGCAAAACTTGTGACTCACTAAAATCTACAAATTTAAGGCTACCGATTTACCAACCAGAACAACTTAAGTGCATCACACAAATTACGAGGATAAGGACAAAGCAAAAGGAATCAAAAGTTGCAAGAAGATTCATGACTACGTAATAAGCTTGCACAATTAAAAAAATAGTTTTCATCAAATTTTACATAAGAGATAGGCATTCTTCTTTCATTTTATGAAGTTCAAGAGGTTCTACTTTTTTCCAGAAAGCAACTTCTAATTCTGAATTTTGGCAACAATAATCTAAAAAATACCTTACTATTTTTACTTCATTGGTAATTTTAAGCTTTCTGAATATTTCTTTTACATCTTAATGTTGCACAAAAAAAAAATCATATTCGAGAAAGGGAGACTAGATTGAACTGAAATGTCACTAACATTTTGGCCAAAACAGAACATAGAAATTAAATACTCCATACAATGGTTTATAGGTGTCACAGCCAGTGAAAGTCAGCATTTTGGCAATGTGTTAAACATCAATGGCTAAATTCTTACTTATTTTGGTGAAAATGGGGGTATAAACCTGCTTTACAAAAATTAAAATTAAAAAAATCATATATTTGCCCCTGCCGCACCTTCCCCTCTCTCCTTGTCACTTGCTCTTGTATCAGCTAAAACTTCTGCTTCACCATATTGTAGAAGTTGGAGTATGTCTTAAAAAGAAGCATTTGAAAGGGATGATGCATCATGGGAATAGAGTGTGACTGCAGAAGCAAGGTAGATGGGGACATAGCAGTGTGATGGGACACCTTCAGTGTGACTTTGCATTCTCCACTCCAGGCACCTGTCTTCTTAAATCTAGCTTCCAAATTTTTTACATATCCCATTTAGTCATGACAACCTGAAAACTGATTTTAATAATTTACTTTTTGAAATCCATATTTTAGAAAGTACTAACAAACCTCAGAATATTCTGAAAGAAAACAATATAACACATCCGAAGGAAGTATGTCATCTGTAAATCTCACTATTGAAAAATCAGTTCTCTGAATTATCAATACAACACCTGTACAAAGAAAATTATACATGCTGAGAGGCAGGTAGGGAGGAAAAGAAGCTGGACAGAGGAAGGACAGAAATATTTCAGGACAAAGTAAATAACTAAGAGGACCCAGAGAAAGGCGCAGTAATTGAGACAGGAGTAGAGCCTGGGAAAGAACAAAAGGGACACAGGGCTTATTTGACAGCAAAGAGGAGACGTGCAGAGCAGTAATGGTAAGCGAAGCATTAGAAGGGGATACTGAAGCAGGGATGCAGACTGCATCCAAAACATGATAGCCAAAACACACACACTATGGTGGTTAGAAATGAGGATACAGGGATGTCAAGGCAGTTAAAAGCCATCTACTGTATATGAGAGAAAAGCATCCAAAAAGATGTCAGACAACAAGAAGGCTGAAAACAAATCCCTAAAAGATTTTGGAGGCTGAGGACTTGCCGATAAGAGGCTTGGAAATTTGAGAAAATAAGTGACTTCCTGTTTATTTCTATTTACATGAATAGAATACCAACATTTCCATGTATATGAATAGAATTACAACAAAGAAATTGCTGGGTTTATAACCACCCATTCCCCTAAGGGAAATAACTAACATGATCTTCGTATGGGCTATTCCATTCAGAGCAGCATTAAGAGTGCACTAACGTGCTCTCTTCTACCATGCTAACACAGCAAATTGAAAATGCTTAGTCACATGCTGCTGAGATTATAACCACTGATGAAAAAAAAAAAAAAATCTTCATTTTCTCCCCAAACATAACCTATATGTTTGAGAAACTCTGAACTAATAGTAGGCTTACATAAAGAATCAGACATTTACGGGACAAATTTATTGGGAGCTATTACTGGGATTTGGGGTTGATTTTTCTGTTCCTCCTGAAAAAAACCCAACAACAAAAACTAAATAAAACCTGGGGAAGAATCAGGGCATAAACTAAGCTCTCACTACTAGCTATTAGAAAGATCATTTCTCTAATGACAGATAATCCTATAGATGACCATTGCAAAATTTATTCCTCTGAATCTGGTCACAGCTACCCTCAGGGGTAAAATACTGAATGAGAGGGATACCTGCCTGACTGGCAAATTGTGCGTTCCTGTGTTCACTGGAAGCACTGATTTCCAGCTGTGGAATCCTTCCCACATCCCCTTTCGGGTGGGAAGCTACTGTTTTTCTCTAAAACAGAATCACAGGAGTGTGCTTCAAATGAAATTTTATGAGCACAAGTAATGCAGCCTTGCTTCATTTTTTGATTGACATTCTAATCCGCGGAGAAGAAAGAAAGGAAAGCTCCTTGGCAGGTTGATTTCTCCCTGGTTCATTTGCTAGTCTTTCACAGGATGTCAGCCTTTGCAGTGTTGTTCTGGATGTTTTGCTTCTAGATGGTGCCTGACTGCTTACGTGCCAGCACCGCTTCCAGGCACCCTGCAGCTCGCTGCCTTACTGGAAAAACAGAGAAGAGTTTGCCTGGGCTTGTTAGTGGGGCAAACGTCTGCAGCTGCACTCACAAGCCATTCAAGATGCTTCTGTGAATAAGTAATGACCTCGGCTCAATGCAGTTTAACTAAAACATTTATTTGAATAAAGAGCCAGGAAGTGTTTAAAGTAATTTAGTAATTGAGGTGTTAGAAGTTTTGACAAAGTGTAACAAAAATAAATCAAGCAAAACTTGATTCACTGTTACAACACAACAAGGCCACAATTTTCTGTTTTTTTTTCTTTTCAATTTCCCAGCTTGTCACTGCTTCTCAGGTCAACAATGCACACGAAGATCTTCTAACTTACTGCAAGCATCAACACATTGTTTTTAATCTTAAGATGAGCTCAAAGAGCTGAGCTTTAGAGGCCTGTAACCTTGTGTTTCATAGCTGAGTGCATGTAAGTTTGAAATGCTTGTCTAAATATAGATGTTAGTGCAATTTGAAGTTTTGTTTATTTTATATTACATTCTTTACCACTCAAGGAGATGTATGATCAACTGAATGGCAGGGATGTAGTGCTTAGGGATCATACTCAATGTTATGTTGTTAAACCAAAAGCACACATAGCCTAACCAACTGTGCTTCCCGCTCCCCTACGCTCTCCTCCTCTTTTCAAAAAGAGCCTGGAACTATTAGTGTGTGGAGATAGAGGCGCTGCGGATTAAAAAGTTAACAAAACATCTGGGAGGCCCCGGCTGTGCACTGACCCAGCAGTGCAGGGGCTCAGCCTCGCCGGGGGCTGAGCTGGGTGTCGCTGTTTTAACCCCTGCGCTGGGGCCAGTGACTGGGGCCGAGAGAGCTGGCACGGTTCAGCCTGGAGAAAGGAAGGCTCAGGGGGATCTTGACAATTTGTATAAATACCTGAGGTGGAGGGGAGGGGAGAAGATGGAGCCAGACTCTTCTCGCTGGCGGCCAGTGAAAGGACATGGAGCAATGGACACAAACTGAAATACAAGAAATTCCACCTAAATATAAGAAAAAAATTCATAGGGGTGATCTATCTGTATAATGGACTTCAAACTGAGACCTGCAAAGAGAGCAGGCTTGTCCCCAAAGTAATTCATTATCAGGCTGATGGCAGCCATGTCTGCAGAAGCACTCTGACGTTTTTCCTGAACCAGGTTGATGAAACATGCAATGGCATGGGAGTCCCAATGATATGATAACATCTTCACTGCCTATATCTTCTGGTACTTGTGCACTTAACATTTTATTACTGAAGTAATGGATTTAGCCTTATCTGATATGAGTGTGATAAGGAGGTTTGTATTTTTAGCTTGTCAATAAAGTAATTTGTGCAGGGAAGCAACTGCTTTTATTTGCAATTTTCCTTGGTGGAGAAGTGTGTACATGCCATTTTTCTTGGGCTATGACAGACTATTATTTTAAGCAAATGTTTTAGATTTTGGAGCCAAAAGAAAGATTTTTCAAGGGCATTAGAATGCCTGTTGGAATATAATTTCAAAGCCTTATGAAACTGAAAACTACTGCACTTCATGAGAATGTCAGTTTAAACAGGAATAAAAAACTAGTACCTTGTGTGTAATTTGGCAAGAATGAACAAAGCCTTTTACAGACTGTTTATTTCACTGTTCACAACCATGTCAAGAAGAATACTTTAGACGGCATTTCACTGATTTCAATGAATCCACAGAACAGTATATCTGCACACTTACCCTACTGGAGAAACCACTTAAATCGCTCAACACAGTAATTGAGAAAACAATTTAAGAGATTACCAGAGAGGGATTATTTTTGTTCAACAGTTTATATCTGAATCTTATTTCCTCACCCATCCCAGTCTTTGTTTGGTTTGGAAGAATCAGGTGTCTGTTTTCCTAATAGAGACAACGTATGATCGGGCATATCTCTAAAAAATTCAATTCTCAATGTATGTTCCAGGCTATGAGCCCAGCTTCTCCCTCCCACTAGGCACAGCATTTGGTAGCAGAACTCAGTGATACTGTAGTTGCAGCTTTCCGTTTAAAAATTCGCAGTTGGTATAACATCATTTGCAACTGCTTTTGCACACACAGCATCTTATTTGATGGTGCAAACTCTTAGCAATGCAAAAATATATTTGATATACAATGCAGCCGAGGATGTGAGAATGCAGTTAACAGATATAATGAAGTTTATGAAAGCTCGGTTTACAAATCCAAAGAAAAAATAATGAACTCCAGGATGTATAGCAGTGCCAGATATGGGAAGAAATGTCAGATATGGAAAGACAGGTGAAAGGGGAAAGAGGAAAAGGAAATACATGTACTAAGAGACATATTCCTGTTCTGTTTGCTTTAAAGCTTGTAGATTCCACAGACTTTGCAACAGATAAGTTACTGTGACACAAAATTTGCTGCAACAATTATTTAGGTTGAAAGTTTAATAGCAAAAGCCTTCCTAAACAAGACATTGAAGTGAGTTTTCCTTAGATTATATTTGAAAAAACACCCCTCTTAGTCCCTAAGTTTAGGACAAGACAAATAATGGTTTTGCTAGAATTGAATTTCTGTACCAAATCCAGTCCTCTTTTTCTTGGCTTGCTTGCAGAAATAAATGAGCATTGAATCTCTCAGTTGTTCACACTGACCTTCTTTACTTTGGCTTGGTTTTGCTGTTTTGTAGCATTCCCCATCCTCCCTTTTAAGCCCCTCCTAACTTTCTATCATCCAAATGTTAAACTCAGAAAAAGGAGAGCAATCAAAACTACTGAACACTGAGTGGACCAATGTGCAAATCTTAAACTTTCTGAATTTTAAGCAAATCTCAAATCTGTCTGAACTTCAGCTTTCTGTTTTACATTTAGTCAATAGTCACAGTTAGAAAACCTCTTCCCAGTTTCATCTTAGCTGCTGTTTAGAAAAACAGCACTTGAAATGCCCGAGTACTGCATTTTTCTGTTGATTTCTGCAACTACTTTCGTTTCTTGAAACTAGTGGTTTTGAATAGGAAAAATACTTTCATTCCCTCCTTGAAAATTCTCTCAGGAGATCAGAAATGTTATTTTTTTTTAACATGGCACTGTACTGGATAAATTGAGTTCCTGTAACAGAGATGCTGTGAGACCTATCTAATATATCACAATTCCAGAATGGAGTCTCTAATGTTTACCAAAGCTTCTCTCTAGCTTCAAGAGCTATAAACATTCTTCTACCTCAGTGATGCCATCCACAATTTAGACTCCAAAATGGAAGATCTGCCTATGGCATGTTATTGTGGCACAATGTGTCTGTGAGGGATAAAGGAGAATCACTTCTAGATGCTGGATATAAAATTGATTTCCTATGTAATAATTCATCTCAGGCAGGACTTCTGCACTGTAATTCTCAGGACTGTAGTAGCCAAACCTTTGGTCTTTACCACAGTGAAGATTCTCCAGATGGCTAGAGCCCTGCCTTGCCAAGAAAGAAAATAAGTGCTTCAAGAGGTATATATAAAAAAACCCCAATTGATACAGTGGAAAAATCTGTCTGTACTCAGATGAATATTCTAACCCAAGGGATGGGGAACCGTATGCAAACACTTTTCCTTTCTCCACTCAACCCAGTGAATGCCTGTTCCATGCAAGACCAAACAGACCAAGGGACTGGGTTTGGGGAGCTCTTACAGCACTTCTGGGAACAGACTGGCAAGTTTATAATTCTATGAAGCTGAGGACACAACTGAAGTCAAGTATCTGATAAATCAGAACAGTGCTCTTACCATTGATCTGAAGAATAAAAAGGGAAAGCAGGTATGTACCACCATTAGATATGTCTTGTACAGTCTCATAATTTCTTCTGGGCGTGCCTAGTAGATCTTGCCCTCTGTGAGATATGCTTTTGAAGGACAAGTAGAGGCACTCTCAGACCTTAACAGGCGTGAGGGGGACTCTCAAGATAATCAAGGTGCTTCCAGAAATGCATGGAAACACACACTTT
The DNA here is from genome assembly GCF_000699145.1 of Aptenodytes forsteri. Classification (NCBI taxonomy): domain Eukaryota; kingdom Metazoa; phylum Chordata; class Aves; order Sphenisciformes; family Spheniscidae; genus Aptenodytes; species Aptenodytes forsteri. The sequence goes on from NW_008794579.1 coordinate 166,113, forward strand.
GGCAGGCTGGAACTTCAATGCACCCTGATTACATTACAAATAAAATGCAGTTTTGAGAGTACATACTTTGTTTTTAGGTGCCTCACACAAGAATAGTTTAGACATCTAAATAATTTTCACAGACAGAGTCCTTAATCTCTTTTTGCATGTTTCCCCATGTGCTGAAAATAGTTCTTGCCTACATAACAGAAGTAGGGGAGGCCTACTTTGCTTTATAAATATTAATTAAGCTTGCAGGATAGAAAACATTTTGCAATTCAAAGACTGTGTGACTGGAGAGAGATGGGAATATAAAAAGGCATTCTGTATCACACACTATTGAAATTACCATGAAAGCTGGCCTGCAAGCAAGATGAGACAGACATGTAGAAATTATTAGTACAGAAAGGGTTAAAAATGCAGAGTACCCTTATGTATTATCTAGTCTTTCTCCCAGACTTAATTTCTAATTATATCTTAATACTGGAGAATGGCTGGCATGCATAAACACAAACATCATTTATAAATCAGTAATCTGGCATTTAATTAAAATATTACTGTATTCTCATTGAGTGCATAAGGAAGAGTGTTGTAAATATGACAGGTCAAAAAATCCCCATTATATTAACAGATAGAGTAAAAAAATATACTACTAAAAATTTCCTAAATAGTATTTTACAAGGTAACAGATAAGGAACTAAAATAATAGGCCTTTATGTACATTTTTTCTATGAGGAAAAAATGATTTTATAGTCAATAAAGCATGTCACAGATGAGAGAGTAAACAACAGCCCATAGTGGATCTGGGTACTGGAGTTTACTTAAGAACCAATGAGATTAGAGCTTTTACCCTGCTTGATTATCTCACACACTCCCTCACGCCCTCACTCCACCCCATGCCCCGTTATGTTCACTAGGTTTCCACTTTCCTTCCCAACAAGGAGGTTGCTGCTGGCCTGGGAAACTCAGGTGGAAATTCATGTTGATTCACACTGAGCTGCTGCTCATAGTAACTGGTCTTCACTGTTACCAGCCACGGTCCCTGTACATCCCCTGCTATCCATCTCCGTGCATCTTTCTCATCTTCAGGACCTTCCCCCACTTCCAGGATCTTTACTCCAGCTAGGATGTTCACCTCCTTCTTTCCCGGCCCCCTTCTTTTATCCAAGACCACATCTTCTTTTCAGGAGCTCTTATACTTCAGCACTCACTTTTCTCTCCAGAACTCCAACACCCATTTTTCCCAAACGAAATTGTTTGTGCAGAAGCACAATGTGAGATCAGCCTTCTAAATGGTGCTTTTATCTCATGTCTCTTTATTAATTGGAGGTTTCAGGATGTGCTACTTTTGTTTGGTCCAAACATTATCAAAATTTACAACCACCTCATACTGATTGCAGCTACCAAGTAGGAGGCTTCTGCTCGAGAATTCAAAAGTTCAGTTTTGGATATTCATGTGTGTGTGTGTGTGCAGTTATCTGCTGCCTGCTGTTGTTTACAATTTAATCATTTTTTTTTCCCTAAAGCAGTATCATATTTTAGAGTGTCCTAGTGTAAGAGGCAATGCTGGTAGATGTCTTTTCCTTTTTTTTTTTATATTAGCATGAAATGACTGTAAGGATACACTAAAAAAAGTTATGTTCTTATTAATGGGATTTTCCTAAAGGAAAGTTGTTAAATGCTGGAGTAAGGAATATTTTTCTTTCAAAGAATTGGAAAACTATGTGAATTATGGTCACAATGTGTTCTTGTAGTGAGCACTCTCACTTTACTTGAGAGTGAACAAATAGTGTAACAATGACAACGACAGCAGTAACAAGAACAATCAATAACAATTAAGATGTTCAATACTTATGACCTCATGTTCAATCTCTTTTCAATTCCAAATTCTCCAAGGCATCAAAATGCCACACAAAATAGCCTTTTCCCTCCTAAATATTTGAAGAAAGCTCATCTGCCGATAAAACTCTTAGGACAGAATTCACTTCATCAAACATTATCTGCCTAAGAGTTTGGAAACCTGCCTGAGCTGATGACCTTGGTTCTCCCTGTAGACGGTCTATACGCAGAGAGAGTCATCTCCAGTTCATCCCATTGTAAGATAGGTGACCACCTTTCTCCATTGACTAGAGATGGAACTGAACAAATTAACTCTGGTGAGTGAGGATAAATTCCTACTTCTACTCACTACGTCACACTTAAAATCATGCATGTTTTGATTATATAACTGAAAAACATCCCAAATGATTTTTACGTATTCAAAACATTTACTAAAAGCATTCCCTATGAATCGCATACCTTTACCGCAAAGGATAGAGCTTACTTTACCCTGTTACAACCTAAAGTGATCTTTCTAAACCTTCAAGCAGTATAAGTTTGCAATGAAGACACCAATATGACTTTAACATTAGCAAGACAACGTGACTCCGGTTTAGCAAAATCTTAAAACATGGAGAGATAGTAACAGGCAGCATTATCAAGACTGCAACTGAGAAGTTTTATTATTAGTGTGAACAACTGGAAGAAGAGCATAACAGTTCACAAACAAGAAATAAGGAGAGGAAACTCCAGATACCTTGTCAGCAGATTTCTGTCTTTCCTTTCAACTTGCAGAACAGTACTCAAAACTGTCTGCACAGGAGTCAAGATCAAATGCAGCAGAAGAACAACATGCCAGTGTGCTGTACTAAACTATTCAGTATTGGTTAGGACTAGGAATAATTAAGGAGCTGCTTTTTCTCGACCTGGATTACTTAGCAGAAAAATGCTAAAAATGGATTAATCATACCCTCCCATCTTCTTATCATCTGAAAAGCTGTGACATGGCAAGATCATAGGGAGGCAGAGAACATATTAAACTAAAAGTATGTTATATTGAAATTATCAAGTGGTCAACCTGTTCCAGAGTAACATTTAAATAAGTTAATATTTTGCATCTATTGATCCTAACAGCTTTTGGTTATCTTAAACACTACCTGAACCCAAATGCCAAGTCATTGGAGGTTTAAGTACCTGGTTATGATTTGGGACTAGGCAATACCAGTTGCCAAAAGTCATTGATCTTTCCAACTACAAAACAAGTTTCAAAGCAAGAGAGAAAGAGAAACCTGAGGCAAAACTGGGAGGATATTCTCAATGACAGAGTGAGTGAGTACTTCTTATTGTTACTTTCAAATTGCACTACATCTTTCTGCCATTCTTTCTTCAGTAACTTTAAGTCATGAAGGGCACCTATATTTAAAGCATCGATACTGGAGATTTAACAGGGTCATTATCTCAAAGCAGGTCAGATTTAAGAATATCAGCCAAATCCTCATCAGCATATCAACAAAACAAGCTTTTTATGAAAGCTATCATCTGAACACAATCAGGAGGTTAAAAGATATAAGAGATTACTTTGTTGTGCTTACCTTCTTACTTTCTTTTTCTTTTCTTTCTTACTTTCTTGGCTTCCTTGTGAAAAATTTAGATAACTCATTTAGAATTCAAGATTCAAAATATCTAACCTTTTGATTTAAATGATGAAAATAAAAACCACCATAGCAAGTAGATTGTGCTTTGCCATTTCCAAAGGGCTTAAGAGGTACAAATATACTTTTTTTTTAGTAAAAAATATATATTCCTTCAAAAATAATAATTTCCTTCAATTAATATTTGGTCAAATTTCATGAAAACGTGACAAAGTCTTAATTATATGGCCATATTCCCAAATTAGAGAACTTACCTTACTCTGTCTATATTATAAATTTATTCTGAAGGAAAAAAAAAAAACTATTTATTGTAAATAAAATGAATCTCACTTGTGACTAGAACCATCTTGCTGCTTAAGAGTTCTGAACTCTGGTGAATTTCTTTCATATATTTTAATTCAGTCAAGAATATCTTAAATCTTCATGTTTATGAAATGGATTTTATAATTTGTGAATGCTGGCAGCCAGTTATTGATGTCACTCTTGTGTTTATAGTGCCAAGAAACAGAAGAGCTCTAATCACTTCCCTTCATTTTCATATAATACTTACTTACTCAATTTTATAACATCAGTGAAATATGTTAGGCAGTTAATTCTAAGGAATTACTGCATTTTCAATTGGCTAATGTCATTCCACCTTCAGCCTTGCTCCTTACAGATGTAGAAATTTCATATTGCATCTTGTTATTTAAATAAGGAATGTTTTTGACAGTTAAGAAATGCCAACTCACACTTTCAGGTCAACTAGGACCTTGTATGAGTACTAGTAGTGTAGCATCTTCTTCTCCTATCTACCTCAATTTTAGAGTGAGTGGAGAGAGGAAAAATGGGGATATTTGGCTTCAGAGAGCTGGTCTGGAGCATGTATGTCTCAACAAGTTCTTGCACAGCATAGAGACGGTATTTTTAAAAAATTAAATTCATTTATGTGCATTTCACTGCTTGCAATTTTAACAGCTCAGAGTTTTATGAGCTGAAATCTTTCCCTTTCCCCATGCATAGAAAAATTACTTAAGAAAGATTTCTACTATTGCTGTGACCAACCACTGTTTCCCGTAAACTTCAGAGCTTCAAAAGAAATTTTCAAACCCATAATTAATATTGTTTCTAGAAATTTAGCAATGACTTGAGAAAGGTGTGGATAGGAGCTGAAGGAGAGGACACAGACCCAAACATCTATATATAATATGTGTGATTTTAAGTGAATTGTCAAAAATATACATGAATACTTATTGCAGTTTTGCACAGACAAAGCAGTGATTTCTGTATACTCTGAACATTCTACACATTACAGAAAACAATCTTCTGAAAGCCAGACTTTCTTTTTGTAACTATTCACTTTAAAATTTATACATATATTCTGAATTGCTTATTTTTCTGGTTTCTGTTTTTCATATGCCAGTTCTTTGGGAGGGGAAAAAAAAAGGATTTTTTTATTCTCACAAATATATCTGATCAAGATCTGTCTTGATTTTTAAGTTAAATTTCTGAAGCATTTTCTCTTTACCCAACAGCTGTAATTTCACTTTTAAACAAGGAAGAAGAAAAAAGGAAAGGATACAACAGGATTTAAAGCTGTTCTTTTTCTGAATAGTTATTCAACAAAGATCAATAGCATATTTTTTTAAATGTTATACTAGTGTTTCAAGGCTGCAGGGGGCACTGATGCACTGTATATCTACAGTACTGCAGAGCAAGAGTCAGACAGGATATGATTAAACAGTCCTGTAGGTTACAGATACAGAAAAAACACATAAACTATTTATAATCAATTTAAGTTTTGAGAACTTAGGTAATTGTAAAATATTTATATGAATTTTGGAGGGGAATTAATGTTTCTTTTACTGGTAGATATATTTGTTTTTCTGCTGCAATCAAGTAGTTGTAGGGATAAGACTGTTTTCTTAACTTTATAACCAAGGTCCCTTGAAGGATGATATATCTTTCTAGTATTGCATTACTTTTTATTACAGCCTTAAACAAACAATCTCCATTCCCTGTAGAAAATAAAATTTTGCTTAGCAGCTCCCCTGAGAAGCCCATTTATTGGCTGGGGGTTTAAAAATTAGTATTTTTATATATTAATCAGCCAATACAGATACTATGATTCACAGATTCATTTAAGTAAGAATGTATTACAGTAAGAAATAATTATATTTTTTAAGAAATAAGTATATATTTTATCAGTTTATTCAATATTTTCTATTTTAGGACCTAAGAACGATGGCATCTAAGATGTAGAGATTTCCTGATAATAAAAATGAATGACAATTTATCACTCAGCAACATATGGTAGACATACAACCATGCCTGCATCATCTATTTTACATTCAGTACTACTTATTTAGTCTTTAATTCCTTTATGCACATAATTCCTTTCTTTCTTTCTTTTTTTTTAATGCAGCTTACATCAGAGTTCCATCTCTTCTCTTTATCTCAGATCTTCATATTTTCTGCAGTTACAACTGTACTAAGCTTAATAAGTTATGGCTGTCTAGAGAATGCTTTCTAGAAAGACACGCAGTCTAATTTTAAGACAGCAACACATGAAGAAGCCACCACTTCAATTGGTAGTTTGTACCAATTATAATCATCATTACCGTTACAGCTTTTTTGGTTTATTACCAATTCAGATGTTTTGGTTACAGCTTTCAGCCATTGGTTCTAACACGCTGCTCTCTGCTGAGCTAAAGAAACCTCCTCCGTGTCCAGTGTTTCTCCTCATTAAACATATGTGCCATCTTCATATACACGATAATCACCTCAGTCATATTTTAGAAAAAAAACCAAAGAGACTGAATTCCTAAAGTAACTTTCTGCATACCTTTTTTAAAAAAAAATCACAGATTTATTTGAGGATTTTTTAATTACACTTTTCATCTTTTGTACTTTTTAGGTACTGCTCCAGTGCACACCAGTACACAATGAAATACAGTACAACCAATATCACAATCAATAGTGTACACAGAAATGAAATTGTCTTCCTACTTTCTTGTTCAGACACACAGAAATCACATTTATCATTTTGCTCCAGAAGCTTACATCGAGTTGCTTGTCTACATTAACTAAAAATAACTCTTCAGGACATGGTTCTTCCTTTGGGGTTTGGCCAGTTTAAAGAAGAACTTAGAATATGCAGTTTTGTGAAAAATTAATTTCAAAAAAGTTACTGCATATTTCCTTTTTTAAGGCTTTCCTTTTCTTGTAATAATTAAGCCTGTAATGTCTGAGCAATTTTAGAGGAATTTTATTTTATTGCAAATACCTTTTATGAAGTTAATTGCATACTAATATATCAAATTCTGATTTATACAGAAATGTATATGTTCACAATACATATCACTACAATGGACATCTTTTGGATATCAATAATATAAGGGACTTTTTAAAACAAACCTGGTTTTAAAACTTGGATTCTTTAATAATTTTTAGATCTGAAATGGACAGTTGTTATTAAAAGTGCTCTGCCAAAGAGAAGCTCAAACCATCTTTTTAATTGCAAAAAATGTTCAAAATCTTTTTCAAAAAGTGGGCTATTATTTGTGATGGATTTTATTTTCTATAAAAACACACGAGGTTTTATTATGTTGATGATTTTTTCACTTTTAGCTTTGTTAAATGAGATTTTTACAAACCCATAAATACTTTATCAGTCATGAAGTCCTGTGTTTTATTCACTGACACAATGAAGGACACAGAATGGATGCCAGCAGAGATCTGCTAGACAGAATAAAACTGAACTTCCAAACTTTTCTCTTGACATTCTGGCTGTTAACTGTTGAAAGCAACTCTTATGATTTCTTATTACTTCTGTACCAAATTCAAAAGTGAATCTCAAAGATGACAAAAGTCAAAGGTAAAGTATTATACTGATTCAAGCTTCCAGTAGGCAAATTATTCCTTTCAATATGACTCTCATTCTTACTTTATTCTATCTAATATGCCTCTCTTCACAATACAGTCTGGTATAATAACAAGAGCAACTACATCTCCGTTACAAGGCACGCTCTGCACATAAATTGGAAGTCATGGAAACCCGCTCCAAAGTTTATTTGTAAGTATATAACAAAACATTTTTTTTCTCTATTTCTATATTTCTGTAATTAGAATGACATCAAATGCTAGCACTAAAGTTAAGTGTGACTGTAGTCCAATAAGGAAAGCATGCAAGATAATTTCTTTTAAAATTTTATTGGTTTTAGACAATTCTGCCTGTTATATATTTGTATATTTGGCTTTTCTGAATCACCACTCATAATAAATTTAAGACTAGATATATAGGGAAATATTCTTAAAGCAGAATTCTGTCAAACCATCCATGCACCCATCTGCAAGTTTTAGACAGGCAGAACAAAATCGAGATTATCTTTTCTGTTTTAAGAGAGGGTTTTATTATTCACATACCTGTCTGGCTAGAAGCCCAAGTGATTATTTCAGGAAGCTACTGAACCATACCACTTGATGTCTTATGTCACTACGATAATTTTTCTTAAGCATTGAAGTAAAGTTTCCAAAGAGTATTGCAATGGCTATGACACATGATATTATTAATGCTGTGAGGAATATATGTAGTGAAGTTTTAAGAACTTTGAAAAATGGCTTTAAATTTAGTTTTTATTTTGTGAATCTGCTCCAGTTTTGTGTGAAAGTTGGGATGTTCTCAACCCAATCCTTTTTTTTTTTTAATTCTAGCAAAACCCTTCTATTTTCATGTTTGTAATATTATTTTGTTTTTAGGGGAAGCTATGCTGAAATTGGAAATGAAAAAGTTACATTCATTCATGAGAAAATGAGACTTCCTCATAAATCTTAAAAATGTATTTTCTTGATACAATTTTTTTCATGGTTTTACATTTCAAAGGCCTATCATGTTCAAGCATAGTTCTTGTTTGGATGACGGAATTTATAGGGAAGTATAAATACTCAAAGCAATTTGGCAGAAGGTAACGAGCACTGTCATTAACCTAGAGCAACCCAAAATGTTGTGGTAATCTGTAGAGTTCCTGGAACTACGATCTTTGATGTAAAGCAAAATAGGGGTCCTCCTCATTTGCTGGATCTAAAAATACACAGTTGAAATCCTAGACCTCTCCACCCGTCAGATTACCATATAATCCACAGGTAAGAAAGGCTGAAAGACTGCACAAAGGCTTTTAAACTATCTTGGCAGCCTTCTGATTTCGATCACCCTTGACACTGAAGAAGCTCCAAGTACAGAGAATTCACCGTGTTGTCCTTTAGACTGTAATGCTTCCAAGAATTTCTGAACCACCCCATACTGGTCCACTGAGCTCTATCACATCCTTGACTCTCTCATCTCCTATGTAAGGACTTGTGATGATCTACTGAACAGGCACGTGATGGGCAATGTCTCTCATTTCCATGGTTTAAGAATGTGCTGTGGGTAGATACAGTGACTTTATACACTAATCACAGTTGTCTGAGGGGCTTTGAATCTACCACTCAATGTAAAAAGGCCAAAGCAGACATAGATACTTTGTTGTAATAGAAGTCTTTAACACTTATTTCTCCTTCCTAAAGTATTTATGTAACAAATTCAGTTCTATACTATGAGTGTTCTGGTTAAAGCTTAGCACTTTATTTTACTGATGTATAAAGGGATCAATTTATATGCAATGGTTAGGTACTTGGGGTGAAAGAAGCTTTATAAATTCCATTTATAAATTTAGTAATCATATCGAGTAAGAATCACCAGTAACTGGAGATATTCAATATTATATTACTGCACTAAAATAGATACAAAGCTGTGACATGAGTGCAAAATAGCATTTCTCTAGCACTGGAACCTTTTCTTTAGCACATGAAACAAATACATTATAAGATAATGAAGTACACATGAACAGTAGTAGAAAGACAATTTCATTAAAAAAACTATGTCTTATTCATAACAAAATTTCCTTTCTGTGCAACTGTGTCAGAGTGTTTTCCAAAATATTTAATTGAGATATTATTTATTTGCAGTAACACACTGCCTCAGATGTATGCATTGGCATGCATACTTTGACATATATACTTGCAAATGGGTCCTTGACAAAAACAGAAGAAAAAAATGCATGGTATCCTTTAAGTCTTGTCTTAGCTTCCGTGCAGGTACCTGGCAATTCTAGCAGAAGTCAAGGTCTCGTTACAATTGTTCATTACAGACACACTAACAGACAGTGACTGCCACTGAATTCTGTTGACAGAATTAAGAAACAGTCCTCTGTTGGTATAATGCACATGCCTATAGTTACAGAAGGGTAAGTAAGGTCAAGATAAACATCACCAAAAATTATTATTAATCTTTTAGAAGTAGAGAGATGCCCCAAGAAAGATTGTTGTTAGTTTTGTGGTATGCTGATGAGAGGCAACCTTTTCCAGAAATAGGGAGAGAAATGTAGTATTTACAAACACACATTATCTCACCTGCATATATTTGACACATGGATTTGTCTAATATCCATCACAAACAATTTCCACAGAATACTTCAAAAGATTGAGCTAAAGGCTTATACAACAATTTACAGTGATTTTGAGGATTTATAACAGTAAGAAAGATTAGATCTGCCACTTCTCTCTTTTTTTTTCTTTTTCAACATTCAAGTCTGTATCACTGAAAAGTCATCATCTGAACAGGAATGCCAAAAGAGGAAGAAAAGGTAACAGAAGAATACCCAGAATTCATGTACACACACAGAACAGAAAGGAAATTGCACAGGACAGCAAAACTCATGAAGGAAAAGAAAACATTGCAAACAAATGTCATAAACGATGATGGAAATCAAGAAGGGCAAATCAAGCAAAGAGGATGAAAGTATATAAAAGCAACTCAGGCTCTGGAAAAGGAGGAAGAGGCAATTAGAAACACACAGAAAAGGTTATCAGCCAGCAAAAGCAGTAGATGAGAGAGAAAAAAGTAACAAAATAAATGCATAAAGAAGAAGAAATGCTTGTTATCACTCTCTATGTTAAAATTGCACAGAATTGTTATTAACATAATATCAAGCATCATATATGTGGTGAATACAAATGAATGATATTTCTGAAGCTTTATCTTCAGTTCTGTACTTCAGAAACATTTAGTCCAATCTCTATGTTAATCACAGAACACACAGAAATAAATAAATAAATATTTATATTTAAATAAATATTATAATTAAATTTATTTATATTTAAATAAATAAATAAAACTAAGTAGTGTCAGTACTGTTCATTTAATCATTTTCTTTTACAGTGTTGAGGAGCACTATATATTCTTTTTTTTTTTTTTCTGTTTCAGAATTAAGCACGTAACTCCAAACTGTTAATGAAAAAATATGAACATAACTATCTGTGCTGAGATGTGAGAATATAACTTAAAGTCAGAATAATCTCTTTCACATATAACAGAAGCTCAATGCTTCTCATAGGATCATGCATTTATTCATAAGCTAAGATATGAGTAGACAGAAGAGCTTAAGTTTGGAACTCTGTGATTTCCCCTTCAAGTGTAAACCAGCTAGTACATTTGATTGAATTTAAGTTTTTCAGCTCAGGTGGATTCATATGAAGAAACTCTTTAACCTAACCTGAGTCTTGGACTCTTACCATGAACTCCAACATACAGTATGCACCACAACAAGCACTTTTCCTTTACCAGGTGTAGAATGGTAACTGTTTGACTTTCACAACCAGCTGAAAAATAACTTTCAACAGGCCCAACTTTCCACTTTCCAAAGCATGCAGTTCATTCCAAAGGCAGAAATCAAACACCTCAGACGCCTGGTGTCAGATGCTCTGAGCTGCGATGTTTTATAATATTCTTAAAAACAGGAAGTTCCATAGAGGAAGAGACATGCTGAGAAATTGCACAGGAGACTGAACTTCACAATGCTGTTAGAGGTCTGTTGGGATGTTTGTAAAAATATCACCAAAAATTACAGAATGGAAAGGGGAGTACTCACACATCAGGAAGGGAATTTAGAGCTTGTTGGAAAGTGGATAAGTGAGGGGAAAGTGGAACTGAGGGCTTACAGAAAACATGTAGAGATCTCCAAAATGTATTGCATAGCTCCTGAGAAAATTGCCATGCATTAGGAAGCCCATCAGTCCTCTTGATGGAATGGAACTTGGGTAATGCACATTCAAGAGCCTCTTTCCTAAATGCAAATAGCAATCAGAGTCTTTGCTGAAATGAAGCTCAGTTTCAGCCTGGAAAAAGCATCTTAAGATAAATTAACAGCAGAATAAAATATTTTAAAAAATCAACTGAAAATCTGTCCAATGGGCAGTAATGAAGAACTCAGCTTATTAGCTCCTGCCTGTGAGTGCAAATCAGCCTTGCACATTTGCATTCATCAGTAAGACTCCTCTTAGGTAAACAGCAAACAGTGTTTTTGTGTTTCCCAGTAAGGAATATTTAAAAAAAAAAAAACAAATCATGGCTTGGATACATATATGTATATGCATATGCATATATATATGCATATGTATGTGTATATATTTTATATATGTGTGTGTGTTTGGAACCTTTGAATTTACTATATGCAGTAAACTCTTACAGGAATATAAAGCAGTCCTAGCTCCCAGAACACTAAAACAGAAGTGAGCTGCAGTAAACACCAGATTTTAATACTGGGACTCAAAGCTTCATTTATATCTGTCATCTGTACTCTACCTGAAAGTGATAGTCATTTTTCCTGCAAATCTGTTCCAGTAACATTTTCTGAAACACTTACAGAAGCTTTATATTGCATTAACACATTGCAAGTATCTTACTTGCTTCAGAAGAAGGAAAAAATAAGAACGATTTCATTTCTTAACAGATCTCATCAGAGATCTGTTATTTCCAATTGTCTCTTCTACTACTGTTGGCCATTATATAATCTCTTTCAAAATTGCCTATATATTCATAGCTCTGAGACAGGAATAGTTTAAACAATCTTAACATAAACTTTGACAAGATTTGGATAAGTATATAGTCTAGCATAATTCTAGAAAACTACCAGTTGGAGGCTGACCTTTACTAATTGATACGATTCTATTATAACCTTTCCTGAAAGGAAAAGCTGCATAGCTCAGAGGACGTTTATGGCTGCAAATCTGCTCTCAGAGAGTCAAGTTTAAATTCATTTTCATGCTCATACAATTATTCTGCCATTTCCTATTCCACTTTGGTTACATCTTATGGCAGGAAGCTCTGATGAGCCCTCAGTGCAATACATCCCTCCCAGCTCTTCTCTCCTCCCTGTGGTATCATGTGTTGTAGCATATCTATGAACTCCAGGCTTATACAATGATGCATGTGATTAGCAGAAGGTCTGGGCCATGACCTTACAGATTAACTGAGTCAAAGCCTCATGCTTGAAACCTCAGTGCTTCTGAGCACGCACAGAAATCCTGCATCTTTCAGAATGATCAGGGTTGTTGCAAGTTTTTAAGATCTTTGATCTTATCCAATTGCCCAGTGCTGCCTTTACCAATCATCCTCCTGAATTTAAGCAGAATTTAGTACCTGCTTCCAAACTTACATGAAAGGCAATTTCCATGTTGCTCCCATCTCCCATTTAGTTCTACCAAGTTAAAATAATTCTCCCTTCTTTGCAGTGTATGATATCTGCATTACAAAATATGAATGCTAAAGGAACAAACAACATTCTTGCCCTATATATTTAGGGCATTTTAGACAGCAGATAGTCAGATACGTATGCTAGTGAAATTAATCTTATGGCTTCATTTTTTACATTTCTTAATTCTCAAAAAATTTTAAACAGTAACCTAAATTGCATTGATCTCTGAGATAAGCAATGTGGAGTATATAATATCCTATGAAAGGTACTGACTTGTCCTGAAGTAGTGATGCCAATAGTTTTGAAAAGGTTAATGAACTGTATCTAAAATTTGTTTTTGAAAGCTCTCTATACTTCTTGCACATATTAGCTCATCCTTTTGGTATTTTAAAATTGAAATAGACGCAGTTAAAAAAAATGGCAGAACATATTTAAGTAAATTTCAAACCCATTAAAAATTCATAACCTTAAAATTTACTCACAAGCCCATATACTTCAAGAGGTTTCTGCGTGTCTCTCTTTGGCTGACCTTCTACACCACAATAATGAAGTAATCCATGCTGCTGGGGCCCCAAGAAGTAAAAACTCCGGCAGGGTAACTGAATGCCACTAGAGTATGGCTAAATATGCAAAAGCAGGGGCATTCAAAAGGATTAAAAATCTAAAACCAGGTGATGATAGGTAGAAGGTCAATTAAAGAAAAATTACAACAGCAAGAACAGAAATACTTAGTGCCACTGGATGATAAATACAGGGATGTTTTTACAGGAAGAAATTGGATTGCTTTTTCTGCCACATTGTAGAGTACTCTGTTACTGCCAGGCAGCTCCAACTGTAGCAATATTGCATCAACAGAACCATATGAATTCTGCAAACACAACCTAAGTACACCAGGCTTTCTAGCATTCAGCAACAACTCATATTTGCAAGATACATAATCCATTATTGCCCTATTTAAACAACTTTCTTCAAGGACTTTCTCCTTTCTTCTCAAAAAAAAAGTCTCTTCCCAAGAAGCCTGTCTTGCAAAAACAGAATGGCAGCTGGGCTTCCTAGACACTTTCTGGGAAGAATTTGTATGTAAGGATAGATGACAGTCAGGATGCATGTGGGTTATTATCTAAAGTGAAGAGCAAAGGATGATGCAAGCTGCCATGTGTGGGCAGAAATTCATGTGTCACAGGGCAGTGAATGAGTAAGGAGAATGCTTGCCAGGCTTCCCTGCAGTCCACTCCTATGGGACAACCATGCCAACAAGGGAATTTCAGACTAATTTCAATCCTGTTTCCCACCTTTTCACAGACAGGAATAGCTGTGATTTGGACCAGGATGAAGCCAGCTCTGCATGGACTGCATGGGGCTGGACACTGTTAAGCTCATCTGCAGCATTCTGGAACAAGCAGGGAGGGAAAAGGAACACGTGTCGTCGAGGATAGAGGATTGAGGAGGCCCAACATCCTTCCAGCATCCTTTTATGTATAAGACTATTTCCACAATTTGTGTATAAAAACTATCATGTCTTTTTACTCATCTAATCAGTTATATATACACAATAAGTATTTGCAAGAAACAGCCCTAGACTGTAATCACTGAGTTCTGATTCAAATAAAGCAATCTTTAATATCTATATTATACCGTATCCGTCATATTTCTATGCTAATTGACTAACTATGAAGGGAAGTATCAGAATAAATACTAAATGCAATAAATCTTGCCATATAATTCTATAGATTATAATATAATAGATAATATAGCATTCTAAATTAAACAATTTTAAAAAGGAACAAAGCCAAATTTGCTTACAAGCCTTCTCCTTCCTATCTATATCCCTCTATATGTTATATACACAGACCCCGGACAGCAGATCTCATTCATCTCTTGGTTCTTGAAGGCTCTTGGTTCTTAAATGAATGGTTATATAAAATACTCAATAGGAAAAACTGAAAAAAAGAATGGTGTCAAAAAGCCCAAGCATGTAGACACCTATCTCAGAGAAAGTATTATTTTGAAGAATGAAAGAAAACACAATAGCTAAGAACAGCCCTGATTTTAAAGTTATCCCTCTTTTATCTAGTATAAAAACCAGAACTAGATCTTGCCTATGATTTGGGACACCAAAACTCTAATGCCTGTGCAAAATGGAGAACAATTTCCTAATCTAGTAACCAGAGGAGACACCTGAGGTAGTTTATGATTTTTTCCAATGATTATTTAATTTCTAATACATGAATAGTCCTTGAAGTCAAGATTTTTTTTCCTAATGCCTGAATTAAAGGCATGAAGTAGCTTCCTCACTTGCTTTCATCTCCATGAATTTCTGTTCTTCACAGAGGCATAGTCCAGATCTCATGTATCTTTAATTGATCATAGAATCATAGAATCATTGAGGTTGGAAAAGACCTCTGGCTTCTAGTCAGTTGCCACTAGCTTTCTAACTTACTGTTTAAACAAGCACATGAACATTAATTAAACTATTCTGTAAATTTTATGGAAAAAAATAAAGCCATATGTAAAAAGGCTTATGCAAAATTATCCAGGGATGTAGGACATATGTCTTATGAATAAAATCATACTCTGTTCTGAAAGACTTCATGATCTACAAATGCAATTCACCTCTACTTTCTTTTGTTTTCCACTTTTCCATGTTCAAACCTTTTATATGCCAGAATAGAATCCTAATCTACACCATTGTCTCTGTATAGCCTTTTATTTCTGTCAATACATGATCAACAGCAATGTGAATACGTAAAAATGAAACCAAGTGGGGGTTTTATGTATTCAGAAACAATGCTTTCCAGCATTTTTCACAATCTTATATATAGTAAGTGTAGCAGCAAGTCATCAGTATTTGTTACAAGATTAAGGAAATCCCAAAACCATGAGTAGAAACACAACCAGCACATCACCCCACTTCCCACTCCTGTATTTTGTTGCAGATTATTTTACTTAGTACACTGTTTCAGCATTCATTGGGTGAAAACTCATTCTATATAAGCTGTCAAGCTTAATTGAACTACTCTGCAAAAAGCATCTTACATAAAGAAAAGACTTCAGAAACATAAAAGAAAGCACAATATCCATCTACATGATCAATTTTTTTTCTGTAACCATTGTTGAAATTATCTAAAATGGTCACCCTATTTAAGGAAGAAAGCAAAATCGTTACAAACAGTTTCTTCTGATTTGAAAAGGCACAGAGGGTAATTTACCTGCAATTGTCAACATTATTTCTTCCCACAGCATTAGAGATGTTGAAAGGTCCCAAATTATTGATTTCTATGACTTGTATACAGCCAGTGAAATTGTAGACAGGTCCAGGTATCTACAAAGAAGAAAATGCACACAGTTCTTTTGCTTGTTGTCATTGTGATCAGTTTTAAAAATAATTAAGTTTCTGCAAAAAATCTGTAACATAATTTAACCCTACTCCTGAAGATCCTTCCTGGTCTCCATCTTTTCTCTTGAAATTCTATTAAAAAAATTAGAATGTGAAAAGAAATTACAGCAAGATAAGCAGTACTGACTTAAAAATAAACTCATAGAGTTTTGGACATACGGACAGCAACACAGGTATAGTGAAACACCAACAAAAAATGGACTTCTTTAACTTTAATCAGGTATTTATTTTTTCTGGATGAACACAGGTCATGGGGAATGGCAAACAAGGAAGCTTTGAAAAATCTACTTTTAAGTTTATTACTTCCCTGCTCAAAAGATATCTAGTACCATTAAAGCACATGCAGATGAATACTTAAAACAAGCTATCAGAGGTTCACATAAAATGTAAATAAACTACTAGAAAAAAAAGAAAAGACTTTCCCTCCAAAACTGGAATGTTTAAATAGCAAGGTACAAAATGTTTATAATGAATGTTGGCAGTAAAAATCCAATAAAGCAGGCCAGGTAAAGAAAAATAAAAAGACCTTGAGGAACAACTTGCTAAAGGCATAATGGCAAGCAGTAAATGCTTTTTAAAACCCAACAGGAGCAGTAAGCCTGCCAGAAAGGCTGTAGGGCCAATAGACCATCAAAGTATAAAAGGAATGTTCAAAGAGATAAGGCTCTGGCAGGAAATATAAATGAACTCTCCAAATCAAAATTTAATGTAGAGGATCTCTAGGAGGTTCCCATGCCAGAACCCCTTTTTAGTAGGGATACATCAGAGATCTCAAATTGAATTATTACTGGAAAATGTTTTAAAATAAATTAACAAAGTGAACAGTAGCAAAAAAAAAAAAAAAAAAAAAAAAAAAAAAAAAAAATTGTGTTGAAAGACCAAATAGTGTTTGCCCAGAATTCCTAAAGCAAATTACTGCGGTCATCACCTAAAATGCCATCCAAACCACGGAAATGGTAGATGTGGATTTTGGGGTTTTGTGTTTGTTTGTTTTGGGTTTGGATTGGTTTGGGGGTTTTTGCTTTTTATGATTTGGGAAAGGGGGACAAGACTAGGGACACCTCAAACTATGGATCAGTAAGTCCCAGTTCTATTCCAGACAAACCATTAAGAACTACATTAAACAATATAATTAACATGCATAGATGAACATAATGTACTGGAGAATAGTTGAGGTGGTTTCTGAAAAGGGAAATTGTAACTCACAAGAGGAACACTGAATATGTGAAAAAGGATGCGTTGGCACACAGCCTTTGATTTCCAAAGGCTTTTAACAAGTTCCTGTGCTAAAAGATTCTGAAGTAACTTGGTCACCCTGGGAAAACAAGGAAGGCCTTCAATAAATGAAAAGAATGGTTAAAATAAAGGCAGAAAAATTTGGAATAAATAGCGAGCTTTCTCAATACAGACAGCCCCTAGAAATTTCCTCAGCAATCTGTATTAGGGTCTGTGCTCTTCAGCATATTCACAAGTGGCTCAATGTTTCCTGCATTACTCAGGATAGCAAAAACAAAATTCTGAGAAGAGGATTTCACAATATGCAAAAATTTCACAATGTGCAAAACCTGTAAGGTATGTAAGGACGATGATACATATGAGAGTTTCTGAACAGAGAGTGACTATATAGACTAGGATTCTTTATTCAAGAAAAAACACCACCAAGGAGAGTTAGAACAGAGTAGTGCACAGACGAATAAAGTTTTCACAGTTTCTCACAATACAGGATCAAAAGGACATGAAATTACATAAATCAGTGCGAAGATGGAAGCAAGCTAAAGGGCATACTTTTTGTACCGCTTGAAATTAAGCTGTGGAACTCTCCCATAGGATGTTGTGGATGGTATAAGTCTAAATGGGGTAAAAAATTGGTCAAAGTAATGGGAAGAGATTTTTCCAAAATACTCTTCCTTATCTCTTTTCTTAGCATTAAAGGTCATAAAAAGAATTATGGCCTCTAGCCTGTATATTTGCCTTCTTCCTTACCAGCCAGTAAACCATGTTTCACATTGCAATGGCTTCTTGCTCTGTCCAGAGCCTTGAGGTAAAACCACCTGCCCTTTTCTTTAAAGGAAAAAGAGATTTTGAAAGACTGAAAGATTTTAAAACTAGGTTTTACTAGAACACAAAATACTAAATTAGAACATGGCAACCATTTAATAGATTTCTGATGTGCTGGGTGAGATCTCCCACCTCCCTCCTCTGTCTTTGCAGGGAGGCCCCTTTCCTCTAGTCTTGCTTTTTAAAAAGTTCAGCAACTTTGGTGTCAAAAATATTCGGTGTTCCAGATGCATGCAGCTGCTTCTGGGTCCCAAGGAAAATTTCCTTTTTGCCATCACTTCTACAGGATGGCCGAGAGTCACCTCCAAGATTTAAGTAGGCACCGCGTTCCTCTCAGGACTGCCCCAGTCTCCTTTCCTCCCACCGGCTTTCTACCTGGGGCTGCCAAAAGCTGCTTCCAGCTCTCTTGGGAAAGGAGAGATCTCGCCCTCCCAGCAGAGAGATATGCTGCACAAGTACAACGTGGCTGAAGCAAGGCGAACTGCTTTCCTCTGCACTGTTCAACCGCTCTGAAACATAACACACTGTGCCATGCTGTACACAAAAAACAAAATGAAGCAGCCTTCCAACCCACGGGAAGGGCTCAAAGAAATAAATAGTTCACTGTTTATTTCTTTAGCAGCAAAGGCTTAAGGGAAGTTAAGACTTTAAAACAGACATATTACTACAATGCGACAATGTGGAAAGTTATGTAGCTGTTTAAGGTGGCATTTGAAGTCAGTAAAGTTCAGGTGCTGGAGCGGGGAAGGTTGGCTCTCTACACACAGCAAACACGTTTTAGAGGATTGCACTGAGGCTTCCTGGAACTTAGAAACAAAACCCTCATTCAAGGACTGGATGTGAACACTCCCCTTCTCAAAGTTACACTTCAAATAGTCAAAGAACAATATCATTTGATATACCATGATGGCTGACATAGACTATTGATATGGATTATGGACAACAGAAGACTGTCTCTCTTCCATATCATTTCTTTACCAGTCACTTTGGCAAGGAAATAAGTGCAATGGACTGCCAAGTGTTATAGTCAGCAGTCTGCTTTTGCTGCCATTATCATGACAAATTATACCACGTAATCTTTGAAAATGTATTGTCCTATTAAGTTTCACATTTTACTTTTTATAAGAGATGCTTGTTATTCTTTTTTTCCTGGCTTTTATAAATAGTACATAAAACAATTTTCAAATTAACAGGATGCAGGACCTGTTGCAAATCTAATACAAACACAGACAGAAACAGTTACACAATTCTGAGTTGAAAATTACATGGGACCCATAACATTGCCTAAAAAAATGAAAAATCAAACAGTGTTTTAATATTGGCTACATAAATCAACTTGTAGATCTCTGCTTCTTCTTCTCTCCCTTACCCTCTTCTGAAGTTTCACTAAAGCTTAATTGTGATTGTTCCAGTCACACCATGTATGTTTTTCAACAAAAGCCCTCATTCTTGGGATTGTAAAAACAAACAAACAAAAAAGTAGAAAACAAAAGGAACCAATAAACGCAAAGGTCAGGTACAATATAGTTTTAACATTTACGACAGCTACTGTGCCTAGTTAAGTTCATTCAAGACTCTGAATGTCAGGTCGGTATAGGGAAAATTCACTATGGCAACATATGATCCATTTTGCAAACTGAACAGCAAACTAATTGTTTGGTTCGGGAATAAATATTTATCTGCGTGTTCCCCCAAGCACTATTATTGGTGAATATTTTAACAACATGGTTTCCTTCCCCCAAAAACAAGCATATGATTGGGCTCCTAATAATTTCTCCTACATTGATATGTGTATATTTTGAATGTAATGCATTCCTTTAAAGTAATATTAAAATACTTACTTCTTTGTTTTGTAATCATAACTACATCATAAACACTTTGGTCAAGCAATTACTTGCCTTTGGAGTGCTATGCTACCTATACAAAAAACAAATATCTTCTTAGACATATTGAGGAATAAGGGCTATTGATACAAATAATCAAAAGTAAGCAGCTTTTATTCTGCTATTTTTGAGAATAGATACTCATTTGTGATTAGCAGAGTATTAAAATGAAGATTTCACATGGAGCTGGGTTTCCTTCCATTTACAAAAATACATTAATATGCTGACAAACTGTAATACTTAAATTGCCTGAAAATGTCAGGGTCATAGCAACACCAGAAATTTAATTTAATACAATTCACTATTCAGAAACTATGCAGATATGTTTGACATATAGTAACCATGCTCTTTAAATGCCCTTTATACTTGACAAAAATGAGTACAGATACTTACCTGGTAGGAAAAGTTCACACATATATGCCAAACCATTTATTAACATCCCTTACTGACTAGCTCAAATTAGAGCTGCTGTTAGGTAGAATTAACCTAGAATTGAGTTCCTTGTGAAATGAGCTTGCATGCTGTCATTTCACTACAGATTCATAAATAATATAATGAGGTTTTGGCTTATGAACAGAGCATTTATAATAAAAATTATAATTAACTCAAAAGAAAACAAAGCATAGCACAATCTTGCCTCATTTGTCTCCACTCAAGATAAATTTTATATATCTTAAAAATTCTCACTATAAATATTACAGTGTACCAGGATACGCTATACAGTAATTTTTCACATCTTCATGACTCCTGTGAAATATGCCTTATTTTGGAGTCCGATTTGTAGAACTCTCTGCAAAAGATCGTGAATCTTTTCAAATTGCAATATTTTAAACATAAACAAAATGGCCCGGGTACACAATTTTTAATACCCTAATAACAATTTTATTTATGTTTACTAACAACATGATGAACAGTTTGGAAATTAATGCATAACTCCAAGATAAGGATCAACCTTGAGATAGCAGTTTCTCTACTCCAGTTCTGGTTCTTGCTAGTGATTAGAATGATACGAAATGGTCATAATGAATTCTGAAATTAAGCAAGTTCTACTCTCAACTCTGTATTCTCTTCAGATTGGCCAAACAGCAACAAATTTGACTAACCATCTCAGTTTTAACCTGCTCGAAACCTACTGCAACTGAACTTCAATATCAGACATCAGAAAAATAAAAATAATCTCCTTTTCAAAAAAGCCTAAATGCTTTGGGGGTGTGGTGGTGGTGGTGTTCCTTCCCCCTTAAAAAAGAATTTGTTCTTTAGGAAATGTCATTTTACAACCCATGTTCCTGGGTTAGATATTGATTTAAATGCAGCACAAAATAAAACTATACAGACTACCAAATTAGCACCAAGGCAAACAGAACATGCTTAATCCAATAGGACCTTATTTTGCCTTTGTATGCCATTTAGTGAGCACTGAAGCTTGCCTGCATTCAAAGCAACATGTTATAGGTAAGATATGTACTTTTTCCAGTCTCTTCCAGCCACCAAATTTTCAAGGATTTGTTAAAAAACAACATTAGTCACTCAGACATCACCTTGACCAAAAAATGTTAACATTTTTGTTCTTGCCGATTTAAACTTTTTAAGCACCAATTAATAAAAATTAAACCTTGCATATTTTAACACCAGTAGTTCAAGCAAAATGGACAATGTTACTCTGGTTAATTTGTATAGCCACTAACTAGAAAGAAATGTGCCTTCCTTTGAGCAGTGTTGCTGAAGTAGACAGCGGTGGTGGGGTTTGATGTATCTATGCTGTTTGTTACTGCACTTTCTAATATTTACTTTTTTTAATACTTTCCTACTCAGTTCCAATTTTAATCCATATGCATTTTTATTGTTAGATAATGTAGTATAAAACAATTTTTATTACAGTTTAATGACCTTTCAAAATGTGTAAGAAAATGAAAAGTGGTATTGGTTCTGAAAACAAAAGTAATAAAAGAAAACACAAAATATGGGAGAAGGAATATTGTTTCAGTTTCTGTACTAGTACAGAAATGGGAAGGAAAAATGGGAAGGTATACTGGTAAAATTGCCTACATACCACCATATATAAAATAAAGTGGATGAAACACAAAGGAACTGAAATCTTGCCTACATCCTGACCAGTACTGGTCATGAAATGAAACACTATATAAACCTATGCATAATATCAAAGTTTCATTTAATTGATATGTTAATATAATAGATGATTTTACACTGAAATTGTGATTCGGAGCCAAAGATCCAAAAAATCATTTTAATTCAGTTATACTAACACAACTAAAAAGGGGCTAAGAAGTAAGTTAAATCAAGATTTTTTTTTCATGTAGCTGCTTCTACTTAAGTTTTTAAATAATTTATTGCTATTATCCTGGATCTGTATTTATCATATCTGCCATGGATATTGAACCCTATCACAAGACTTTCATGAAACAAGAATGGTAAAGCATAATAAAACAGACAGAAGAGGGGGAAAAATATCCCCAAACTGTTTAGGGTGTTACAGGTTTACATTTCTGCTCGTCATTTCTCATTTGTTCTAGCAACTCAAATCAGGGGTTGCAAAACTTGCTACCCTGGTAGTTCTCCCACTATGGGAAATGAACAAGTTAGGAGTTCTTCGTCTCCTGTGCTGTAGGGCAAGGAACTGACACTATGCCCTCACATTGGATCTGTGAGCGGACCACTATTGGTAAAACACCTTCTGGATTGCTGTGTTTTACAGCGGGAACCAGACTGGTCATCTGCCTCATCCCAGACTCTGATGGAGCCAGCTCACCATATAACAGACATTCACATTCCTCTTGCATCATTTCCTCATCTAAATTGACTGGCAGTGTAAAACCTGAGTGTAAGCGTTTCACTGTCAATTTCACATGATTCTGCCAGTGTGTTGTGGAGGAGAATGGTTTATTGAGCCACAAAGGATTAATTAAAATCAGTAAGTCTGAAAGATTCATGGGTACTGAGAAATTCCTTTTCCATTTTTATGGAAGTTTGTCCTTGGCCAAGATCCTTATCTTTTAAACTTGCTCTTGCCTTGCAGTTAAGCAAGTGCAATGTTGCATTTCAGAAGTGATGTGAAGACTCTGAAGTAAGGAAGGACCTCCCTAAGTTTTATGGCTAGCAATGTCTGGCCTTTCTGTAAACAATTTCAGTGTTTATGCTTATAAGCATAATGCGTGATTTACTTACTGTGTTTGCTATTGCAATTCTTAGTAAGTTCAACTACTGTAATTTATCTTTTTTAATTCTCTTTTGTTAATGTGGTACAATACCTTGCCCATGAACAAGCGGGAAAATATACTGGCCTGAGATGACTAGAACATGTAGAATGAAATTTGGAAAAGAGACTTATATTTCTTACCTAGTACAGACTCTATCAACTAACTGTGAAAATCAACTCATCTCCCTGCACTTCCCCTTTTCAGGGTGATGCTGAATTTAAACATATTGAACACTGTGCTACACCAATATAATAGACCATTACAGCACGAGAGGAAAAGTGTTTGGAGTCCATCACCCTGAACTAGTTTTCAGTCCAAGCCAGTTAACTTCTGTAGTTCTGGTTCTTGTCCAATCAATAACCAATAGCTCAGACCTAAAAACATTTGACCCAAGAGATGTTTGTGTCAAGTATATGTGTGTATGTACTGATGGATTCATGATACCCATGGGTTGGTTTCAACTCAGGATATTCTATGATATCTAAAATAAGATTCAGTGTGAAACACTTCTTACTGAATCTTAAATGTTGAGTTACAAAAAAGAGAGGGGTTGAAGCAAGGAGTTGTACATCTTCTGTCTGAACTAAAAGAGATAACACCTTATCTAAAATAAAAACATCTGCATATCAAAGGAATTAATACTCATATGATGGTCAGACTATCCCCTGCATAAGGAAGAAATACATATGTTTCCGGGAGAATGACTGTATTTACCTGGAACACCTGGGGGTCTTCAGAAGGAAAAAATGGCTATAAAAGCTAAAATGTTCCAGCAAAATAGGCTTTCCTTTAGTTAATGTAACCTGAGGTATATGGTATTCAGAAGGGGTTCATTTTGTCAGAGTTCTAAGAAAATCAAAGAACCTCAGCTGAAGAAGGGAGAGACAAGAAGAAAATTTCTTCATAAACTTTTATGATTTTGTACTTTCTTTTATCATGCCTGTATATCTTTTATAAACATCTGCAACTGGATTGTCTGGTTTTGTATTTTGTATATATATTTGTATATTTGTATATTATGTATATTGTAAATACATAATTTTATTTTTCTGGATCTGCCTCTTTTAAGACAAGAGGGGTTTCAAGGTAACTAAATACTAAACACAGTATTCCTCACACAAGATGTAAGGAATATATCAGCTAGCACACTATGCCTTTGAACATTTGTTCTTTACTTCCCAAAAATACTTCAGAGAATCCCGAGTCTAACAGTGTGGCATATGTAAACTATCAGGACCAGGTGAGAACTGGTATTATGGTGGTTTGCAGTGTTAGGAACACGGTAACAAGGATTGCTGCTTGACACATAACAAGGTGTTTAGGAGCACGTGCGCATTCCAAGGTCACCAAGATGTTAGTCACATGTATTTATGTGATCAGAGGTGTATCTACAGCAGACAGATCACATAAAAATGTTAACCATGATGTGTGAAGGTAATGAATCCATGTACTTCCAAAATGCATTTAATTATCTTACTATAGCAAGACAAGACAAATTTTTGTGTTCCAAAAACAATGAACTAAACCAGTGAGTAAAAATTTAAAACCTTCATTAATTTTTGATGAGACAACTGACAGGTCACTACCCACCGTTGTGTGCACTGTCTTTCAGCTAGATGTTACTGCCCCTGTGAAAAATGTAACAGAATTGGAAAATAAATCTATAATTCAACATATTAGCATAGATTGAGATAAATGGCAGTTTAACTTAGAACAACTGAGAAGTGGACCCATGACCTGTTTTTTCATCTCTCCTGAGGAAACAAAAACCTTTAGCAACGGAGTGAGGTAAGCAGTTGGATTCGTTTGCCTAATTATTTTTTTCAGTTTTTTTTTCCCCAGATTGGGAATCGTAGTCCTGAGAGACTTATGACAATATGTGTTCCCCCAGAGCTGTGAACTATCTCCGTACTGCCTACTCATTGCCAGAGGAAGATGTTGGTTTATATGGAAAATCTCCTCTTGTTCTAGCACTCAGTTCTATCTCCCCCCCCCCCCCCACCCTTGACTTATATACTATTCATATACTTGTCAAAAGACACTGAGATTCTCACACGTGCCCTGACTTTCATGCTCTTAGAGTCCTTGTCTACAGCATTTACAAATTTTATTTGGAATTGATACTACCCAGGAAAGCCAGAATAGACAAAGACATCAGATTCACCTGAACGCACATTATGCACTAGATGATCTAGAGGAGAAATCAAAAAATATTCTAAAAACTGGAAGTATGAAGTAAGTTCTTCATTTAAAAAAAATTGAAAACAAGTATTAAAATAATTAAACATGCATGGCAGATTCTGAACTGCTTCCTTACTTGTTCCCATTGCTCAGATCCTGGAACTGAGTTCTCTCCCTCCCTAGCATTCCTTTAAGCCTCTATGTTGACCTGCTCTGTTCTTCTCAAAATTAAATCTTACCTTTTTTTATTTTTACTCTCAACATACCTCAGGCTGTTATTCAGGGCAAACACCACGGGAGCAGCCACTTTCCCTTTCCTGAGATTCTAATGCGTTTGTATTCTTTCCCTAGCACATTCCTTCTGGTTGAAAAAAACTTTCCAACTGTCACAAAAGTTTCAAGGCTATTAAAAGGCTTTAGAATTATAGCTTAAAAAAAGGTGTTCATGCAATATACATCTTCCCAAGCTAACAGCATTTAGTTTTCTATTCAGTCTTCACAGAGATTACAAGTGTTATTAATAACAGTATAGAGATCTGGTACACAGAGGGCTCTGAACCCTCCCTTCCACTCTTCTGCAGCCATTGAGGCTTCTACTGCCACAACAAAGTACATCTGACCATGATAAATAATTTAGGTTTTTTTCCCCAAACTTTCTCCTAGAAACAGAAATATTAGGTGAAAGTAAAGAACCATCTCCACCAGGCACTGATCCTGTATCTTATATCTCTGGTAGCAACAAATACAGGATGCTAGAAAAGAGAAAAATAACAGATCACGTAGGCTGTGGTATTTCACAGAATCACAGCATGATTGAGGTTTGAAGGGACCTCTGGAGGTCACCTTGTCCAATCCCCCTGCTGAAGCAGCGTCACCTAGAGCCGGTTGCTCAGTACCATGTCCAGATGGCTTTTGAATATGTCCACGGATGGAGACTCCATAACCAATCCAGGCAACCTGTGCCAGTGCTCAGTTTACCCTCACAGTGAAAAAGTGTTTCCTGATGTTCAGACAGAACCACCTGTGTACAGCTTGTGCCCGTTGCCTCTGGTCCTGTCACTGGGCACCACTGAAAAGAGCCTGGCTGTCCTCTTTACACCCTCCCTTCAGATATTTGTACAAATTGATGAGATCCCCCCTGAGGCCTCTCTTATCCAGGCTGAAAAATCCCGGGTGTCTCAGGCTGTCCTCACAGGAGAGATGCTCCAGTACCTTAATCAACTTCATGGCCCTTTGCTGGACTTTCTCCAATATGGCCATGACTCTTATGCTAGGTAGCCCAGAACTGGACACAGTACTCCAGGTGTGGCCTCACCAGGGCTGAGCATAGGGTAAGGATCACCTCCCTCGACCTGCTGGCAGCACTCTTCCTAATGCAGCCCAGGATACCGTTAGCCTTCATTGCTGCAAGAGCACACTGTTGGCTCATCTTCAACTTGGTGTCCACCAGGACCTCCCGGTCCTTCTCTGCAAGAACTCTACAAACTCTTTCCTGTACAAACTCTACAAATCACAGGATGCCTGATGATCTCAGGCATTTCTTCAGCAGGGAATTTTTGCCATGTTAAGTAGAAGACTTTTCACATGATAATTCAGCTATTAGACTTTCAGAAGCCAAAAAGAATAAACTTTCATATATAAATACATACATACATGCACACATGCTTGCACACACACACACACAGAGGTTTGCATTCATGCACTCATTTACGCTGTTAACTAGGAATCTCTTTTAACTAAATACATCTGATTCATTCAAATCCCTCACCTCCAACCCCAGTAAAGGGTTCAAAAGTATTCTTCCTTATGCAAGAAAGCTACTAGAAGATACACAGCAGGTTTGCAGCATGGATGAACAGTTTTCACCATTTTCACAAACTGATTACAAGGCAAAATAAATAGCCTTGTTTTTCAGATATTGAGTACACATGAGCTCACAAATGGCAAACAATATTGTATCACATGAAAAGCCAGGATATTCCTACCATTTCAGGTTTACATTAACATTTCATCTTATAATTAACTTGTGTTAATTTGAAATACATTCTATAAATGTATTTGTTTCTATTTTTTCCTCTCTTTTTCCATACTATTCTGCCTGTGCTGTGAACAATAGTCTGTAAAACAGCATTCTGTAACCTGGAATGAGAATCTGTATAATGAGACAGTGACACAATCAAAGAATATTTTTTCTGTTTACTATTATATACAGAGAAAACAGCTCTCAGTAGTTGTATATATAATTCTCAGAATTTGGTAAACACCAGCACAGTAAAGTAGGTAGAAGCTAGGTAAGTAAATAAGAAGGAGGTTTAAACCACAGAAGAGAGTGACAAGCGCTGACACCGTTACTTATCCTTACTCCTTTTTGGCTTCAAAAATCATAGCATTAATACTAAAAAAATAGGAAATTAATTATTTTATGCCAATGTTCCCCAAAGTTCCATTTTATTAAATGTTTCCTCCTTCTCTATTCTTTCATTTCCAAATCGCATTTCATTTAGATGAAAGAGCACAAAATAAGACTTGCACTTCCAACGGTTTAACGTATAACAGCTGCCAGTTCCTTTGTTGCTTTCTTGTTTTTATGATGCACACCAAAAATCACAAATTTACGAACAATGTGATCACCATGTTCCTCTCTTGATACTGACTCTTTCTTTATATTACAATAGCTTACTTGGCTTCTACTTTTAGAGCAGAGTGCACTTCCTGCTGGCTTGGCAAATGTGTTATTTGACTATTTTTCAGGCTCAGCTATTCGCTGCATGCCCAATAGGTACATTCAGATACTTAGTTTAGAGTGAAGCCATTAAGCAAACAGCACTGAATGGCATATTTGCCAGGGATCAGGAATGGCCTCCATTTACTATGGTTTTCTGTAAAAACTGCCTCTGCTACCTTGCTTGCAGTTGGGAAAAGAAATGAAACAACACAGTGAAATGTCAAAGCTGCCAAGCTACACAAAGTCAATTTATTGTTACTGAAATAATGGAAACTTGTATGTAGACAATCAATGAGAATGGAAGATCCTGGGACTGAGAATGAATGCAGAGAGATCGCTAACATTATTAGAGAAGTAGGTTCTAAGGGAAATCACACAACTATGAGACTAACTTAGCACGCATAACGGGAGACCAAATGCTTTTGATATAGATAAAGTCTCTATTCCTCAGGAAAACATTTGATTTTTTTTTTTTTATCCATCAAATACACACTCAGCCAAAAAAAAATGATGATACCTTATATTTTAGTTTGATAAATCTCAAGGACACTACCGAAACAGTAGTCACCCAGATTAACTCTGGAAGGACCAAACAGGAATCATCATAATTTAAACAGAGCCTAGACAAACAAAACTACATCTTCAGTGAAGATTTTCTCTTTTGGAAGGAAAAAGCACAAAATTAAAGGAGTCGGTTAAAGAACTGAAAACATCAAAGATGGGAGGTGTGAAATTTCCTTAATTAAAGTGGCAGAAATATCTGGTAAGCACCAGCTGGAAGAGGGTACTGGGAATAATGAAGAACACACACAAACATACACACACAAAGAACCAGCAAAGAATGATATGTGTTGGAAGTAGAAAGCATAAAGATGAAATAAAACTTGCCACAACTCAAACTGAGTTGGATCTTACACAAAATTTAACCACATTGAGGAAAGAAAAGTGACTGACTACAAGTGAGGAGAGGGACCAAGTTGCAAATACTGCAGCTGTCACCAGAAACCTTTGTCTTACTAACACTGGAGAAGCACTTCTAGGGTTCTCCCAGACTGCCTTGTATCGGTGTGCTGCTGTAATAGGCTGCACATGATATTTGCTTCTATTTTAAGTTAGTATTATGTTCCCTTAAGAATAACAGTTACCCTTGTAGAAAGGTAAAATATGATTTATTTCCATAAGGAGCCACAGAATGGGCTCTGGTTAAAAAAAAAGTTCCAGAGAACAACCCAGATGGCAGGCAATAGATAGCAGGAAAGTAGCAGACTGCAGCTTCAGCAGAGAAACTGAAACTACGGTTAGGAGAACACAGCAGAGAACCTGGTCTCAGAGGTGATGGAGAGGAAAATAGGATCAAAGATGATGCAACTTCACTAAACTTCAGAAAGGCACTGAGAGACTAAAAACACCTGCAAGATCATGATGGGTGGGGGAGGATTGCATCTAGCCATTTTTCTCCTATTTTGTCTGACATCATGTTAAACTTTTATTATAAAGATGTTCTAGTTTTCATTCTACTAAAACCTGGGATGTTTCTTATTTTGAAGACTTTTGGTCTTCGTTGGTTAAAGAAAACCATGCAGAACATCATGCCCAGGTAGCTTCCTGTACTTTGGGTCAGATCAGGAGGCTATCAACTGTGAGGGTATTTATACAGCCCTGTGTTAGGATTCCATGAGGAAACCCCGTATTTCAACATCCCCTTCACTGAAAGATTAGGGAAAGTACCTCATATGACTATTTTCTTGCTGGAGTACCTTTCAGTATAGTTTTCTGTAATTTATAAACCAGATACTTCTACTACCAGATACGTCAAGATAAGATATCACACCAATTCCCAAAGAATTATTAATGTTCTTTTAAGTTCAGAAATGCTGATGTTTATTGAGTATTGCCAGGCTGAAACATATTGTATTTAGATAGTAAATAGAAATTCTTAGTGGCTTTGCAAGCTTTCTTTATAAAAACCTTTTTAGTTCCTTGTGAAAGAAACAGTTCTTACCAGCTAGTCAGGCAGGGCTCTCACCTCTGGACACACCTTTAGCACATTGAAAAGACTACTACATATAAACCTACAAATCAACAGTCACACCTAACAGAAGTATAAGAGAGAATACTCTGTGATTCATTGTGAGCTCATGACAGGAGTTAGCCACAGAGGTCCCTCTGGGGTGACAATGAGGTTGAGGGAATGTGGTGGGTTGACCCCAGCTGGCAGGTAAACCCCCGTCCAGTCGCTCGCTCACTCCCCCCCAGCAGGATGGTGGAGAGGAGGGCAAAAGTGAGCAAACTCGTGGGTTGACATAAAGTCAGTTTAATAAGTGAAGGAAAAATAAGAGGGGAAAAAGCTAAGTGATACAAAAGCAATTACTCACCACCAGGAGACCGGTGCCCAGCCAGTCCCTGAGCAATGGCCACTTTAGAAAAACTTCCCCTCCAGTTTTGTTGCTGAGTATGATATTATACAGTATAGGATACCCCTTCGGTCAGTTGGGATCATCTGTCCCAGCTGTGTCCCCTCCCAGCCTCTTGCCCACCCCCTGCCAACTCACTGAGGGGTAAGACTGAGAAACAGAGAAGGCCTTGACACTGTGTAAGCACTGTTCAACAACAATCAAAACATCCCTGTGTATGTAACACTGCTTTGGTCAACAGTCTAAACCACCATATGGGCTGCTATGAAGAAAATTAACTCCATTCCAGCCAGACCTAGTACAGGGAATCAACACGAATCCAGAATTTCTCAGATGCATGTCAAGAGTAGTTGATGTAATGCTTACTGTGAGTCAGTGCATGGAAATACAAACAACTGCCACTAAAGATGTTAGCGAAATGCAAAGTGATACAGACATTACTTTAGTGACAATGGTGACAGAGGTGAGAAATAAACCCCAAAAATTTCTGTCCCAGAATACTGTAAAAACACGTCTACGAGAGCAAAGATTTTTTTTGTTATTATCAATTCAGGTGACACTATATGGTTATAGAATAATAAATAAACTACTTTAACATACTTTCTAACCACATGTATGCTTTTGGTTACTATGTATGTATTTATCAGAAATGGCTACAATTTGCTCCACTTGCCATCCAAAGCATACAAGTATAATCAGTAAAAGTAATTTTCAATGGGATTTTGTGGGCTTTAGCAGCAAATTGTCTTCTTTTTTTCCTGAAGAAAAACTCAAGGATTTGCATTATAATAGGATGGAGGTGTATGCCCAAAATTTCTTGTTCGTGGCATAAACTCTCTGCTGTTGAAAAAAATTGGAGAAGAATCACACACACATAAAATAAGAATAGATGAATATTGTTTTGGTCTATTAAAACATGATAAGAAGTTTACATAATGTGCTTTTTCTTATGTAGCTTGAGTTTTGTGGTTATATTGCTACAACTTATGGCTAGACATTTACTGTTACCAAAACCACGTTAACAGATGAGTAAATTGATACCTAAAGGAGATCAACTGTCGATTTTAGTTGTGTGTTAAGGGGATTGCATAAAGAAACACAAGGTAAGATTTATGCATTCTCATTGACTGCAGAAAGAACCAGTCTGCAAGAGATGAACCTACAGTTCCTGAACACGCAAAGAAAGAGTGGGCAACTAATCTAGGGAACTGCTGATTGATTGGGTCATTTGGGTAATTATTGCATAAGTTGCCTGACTGGTACATACATTGTGTTAAGTATATTTCTGCCTTGTCAAATAGGCTGTAGTCTGGTTTCTCCTGAAGCTGAAAGCGTCCTACCTAAACTATATGGAAGTAATTGCTGTCGCACAGTTCCCTTTTAGTTTTACACCATCGGGCTGTCTCACCACAGAAACTACAAAGGAATATTACAGGTCATTAACTGGTATCTGCTGGTATGCATGGTCAACACATCCCCTTTTCTGAGGGGTAAACCCTAGCTCTTCTCTGTTCTTCTTCATTGTTTATAGGGAGAGGATAGAGGCTGCCATTCAAATCTCTTAGATATAATGCTGCCTTGAAAAAGAGACTGAAAGGGAGGGGTAAGCCAGAGTGAGGAGGCATACAAATGTAGTTGTGGACTGCCTGTGAACTTTCTGTATGAAACCTTTTTTTTTTTTTCAGGAAAGCGTGCCTGTATACTTTTTCAGTCCAAGTAGTCTGCTATCAAGCTTCTTACAGAAGATCCCAGAGTACACTTATGCAATGAATGATTACAGCCTATCCTCCCAAGCTTCGGAAGCCTCCTTGGGAACAGTATAATGTTCAGTCAGTGTTTGGAAGGAACTCAAAGTGATCAGACACAGATGTCTGGGATGCAAGCACTGAAGAGCACTGCTGCATTAAGTCACTTCACCATAGTTTCTTTAAGCTTTGCTGGAAGGGACTGACACCATACACATCCTCTAAAGGCTCATGAAAGTTATCTGCTAACTGCTCAAACCTTACTTCTCACTTATCATCAACCAGACATGCTGAAATTTTCCAGAAAGGATCTCAAAGAGTCACACAGAGGAATTACTGAAATGTCATCTTCACAGATGATGCCATCTGTTGAGCTCCATTGCTTCCAGACAAAGGGAATTATTTCTTTTTGTTGTTTGTATGACATGTGGTAGCAAACCTATACTTACAATTCTCAAAGGTATATACATTATGAATTGCATCGACTTCCAAGATGTCAGTGTGAAGGCATAGCTCCATCAAACACCACAGATCCTGTGTAGCAGACTGCTTGAATGTGCTCTGCATCCCATAATGCTGTGTGCTGCCACTTTCAAGATAACAATCACTTTTTAAAAAGCAGCTTCCAGACTGGACCATGAGCAATAGGCAAACAGAGGTGAAGTACCTGACAAGGTACCTGAGAAGGCCTTATGCACATACACACTGCCACATTTCCAGGTAAATCAGACAACTCGGGAACATGGAAAGCTATTGGATAAAAAGGGCTGAATATGCTCAGCAGAAGGTAAGTCATCCCAAATGTCTGTAACTGCCCTGAATTTTGCACACTGAATAGGAAGAAGAGACAAATGGTTAATGTTACTAAGAGAAGCAGGGTTGTCAAAGAATGAAAGCATCACACAGACACTGAAAATTTTCTCCCAAGACAATTCCCACATCAGCCCACACATCAAGATAAGGTGTCAAAGAGATGTCTTGCCAACAAAAATGGACTGTAACTGTTGCCAGGATCCTGTTGAATATGCAGGAGCTGTGGACTAATTAAGTGGCAACATCAACCACAGACCGAAGATCTTAACAGCAGGTCAGCCTGGCAGCTGTGGGAAAATAAGTGCCCTCACAGTTGAAAGACAAAAAGTGATCTTGCAGCCTTGCCAATATGTTCAAAGAGAAATGATCACCTGGATTTGAACTTGCAAATTCATAAAAGCAACTTACATGCAAGTTCAAAACAGTGTCATCCCTTCAAAATGTTCTTCGAAATAAGGAAATAATCTCTACAGAAATAGAATCGTATCTTTGCACATCATCAAATCGTATCTTTGCATATCACCAAAACAGCATGTTTCTTTGATAAAATTAGTGTCTCTTTGTATATGGTGCAGGTGTCAAGGTTTTGGCAGTGGGGAGTCTGCAGGGCGGCCTCTGTGAGGAGAGGCCGGGGCTGCCCCGTGCCGGACACAGCCGGTTCCAGCCGGCTCCAACCGACCCACCGCAGGGCACGGCTGAGCCCAGCAGCCAAGGCGGTGGTGCCTCTGTGAGAATGCCACAAAGGCAGAGGTGGCATGGAGGAAAAAAGAGAAAGAGAGAGAAACAGAAATGCAAACATCAAGGTCAATATCTGCTCCATAGTGCCGGAGCAGATATTGCAGCCCATGGAGATGACCATGCCAGAGCAGGTGGATGTTTCCTGAAAGAACTGTGGCCTGTGGAGAGGACCCATGCGTGAGGAGGAAAGAGCAACAGAGAGGGGCTGTTACGGACTGACCACAACCCTCCTTTCCCCCTACACCACTTGGGGTTGGAGTGGAAGGAGTTGGGAATGAAGTTGAGCCTGGGAAGAAGCAGTGTAGGTGGAGGGGAAGGTATTGTTTTAATTTTGTCTTTGTTTCTCCCTACCCAAATCTATTTTAACTGGCAATAAATTAAACTAATTTTTCCCAAGTAAAGTCCATTTTGGCCATGATGTTAATAGGTAAGCGATCTCCCTGTCTTTATCTCAACCCACGAGCTTTTTCATCTTATTTTCTCCCCCTGTCAAGTTGTGGAGGGGGAGTGGGTAAGTGTCTGGGTGGGCATCTGGCACAATGTTAACCCACCACACTCCTGAAAATTGACAGAGGCTTAGAAGGTAGTAGGATGGTGAAGCTAATCAAATGACCATTTGTATCTAAGGTCAAGCACTGAATATAAGAGGACCTTAAGATGGTAGACAATATTGTAGTTGCATGCAGTAAAAGGTAGAAAGGAGAAAAATAGTATCAAGTCTTCCAACACATACTTAAGGCTGCTGATATGCAAGAATGAGCTGGTGGGAATAATGCAGACAATCCATGACAGATAAAGAGCTGCCATCTGTGAGGCTGGTTAAATGACTGTTGAGGTTGACCCTGAGGAGCACCTAGGGGAAGGAGGTAGAAAGAAACTGTCTCATTCTTCCTGAGTCACTAGAAAAATAGTGAGGGAATACAGGATGACATAGCTTTAAAGGAGTGAAGGACTTAAATCTGTTCTCTCCTGTAGATTCCTCCATTTCCTTTGGGACCCCTGTGCAAAAATAAAAGTACAAAGGGTACCAACAGGAGGAGGTACCTGATAGATCATGAACAGTTTTCAGCACTATGGAATAATTGGTGGCAGTGGCTGAAAAGTCCTCTAAGGTACCATTCAAGACAGATTCTGCAGTTTCAGATATTTTATTGCTGAGTTCTTACTGGTGAACAAAGCCCAAACAGTTCACTAGTGAAATCTGAGGGGTATAGGAGAATAAGCCTTTTCTTCTAGCAGTCAGCCTCTTAACATCCCTCTTTCCTGTGAGACACATGCCTCTATATTCCTCTGACACAACCATGGAAGTAAAGGAAAAGGACAGCAGAATACATATAGGTACTCAGTATTCCTAGGGGTTTAGCAGTTGTAGTTCATTCATTTTACAGAAGACAGTAAGAGGGTAACAGTTGCCAAATTGCCTGGTCAGGCTCCAGCAAGGCCTCACTGATGGAAAATAATCTTGCATGGGCTAATATAGAAGAAAATTTCCATTACACTGTGTCTGCCCTAACTCTTTGAATGCTGGATAGAAGTTTCCAGGATCAAATAACACACTGGATTAGCAGAAGGCGGCAGGCTGAACCTGAAAACCTTCAAAGCCCAAGAACAGCACATCTCAAGGCATGCATGCCACTGGCCACATTGCCATACTAATCACATCTAATCATGTTCCATTCATGGAGAATTAGCCATTCCTCCTAGTTTTGTATCATCTGCGAACTTGCTGAGGGTGCACTCTGTTCCATCATCCAGGTCACTAATGAAGATCCTGGGGTACACCACTAGCTACTGGCCTCCAACTAGACTTTGGGCCACTGATCACAACACTCCAGGCCTGGTCATTCAGCCAGTTTTTAAAGCACCTCACTGTGGACTTATATATACCTGTGCTTTGTCAGTTTGACTGTGATGATTTCATGGGAGACAGTGTCAAAGACTTTACTGAAGTCGAGGTAAACAACATCCACTGCTCTCCCCTGTCCACCAAGCTAGTCACTTAATTGCAGAAGGCTGTGAGGCTGGTCAAGTATGATTTCCCCTTTGTAAATCTATGTTGACGACTCCCAGTGACTTTCTTGTCCCCCATGTGTTTGGAAATGGTTTCCAGGAGAATTTTCTGCATCACCTTCCCAGGGACTGAGGTGAGGCTATCCGACCTATAGTTTCCCAGATCTTCCTTCTTGCCCTTCTCGAAGATACTGATATTTGCTCTCTTCCAGTCTTCAGGAACCTCTCCTAATTGCCATGACCATTCAAAGATAATTAATAGTGGCCTCACGATGACATCAGCCAGCTTCCTCAGCACTTGCGGGTGCAACCTGTCAGGCCTCTGGACTTATATAAGACCAGTTTATTTAAGTGTTCCCTAACCTGGTCCTTCTCCACCAATGGTAAGTATTCCTTGCTCCAGACTTTCTATCTGGTCTTAGGGGCCTGGGATTCCTGAAGGCTGTTTTATGGGTAAAGACCAAAACAAAGAAGGCATCAAGTACCTCAGCCTTCTCTATGCCATTTGTAACCAGTTCCTCTGCGCCATTCTGCACCGGACCCACTGTTTCCCTAATGGATGAACAAATGAATGCCCACAATGGACCTGTCTTGCCAGATAAGACTTGAATCACTGGTGCCAGTACAAAAAATATAATGTGTCTCAGGAAATGGGGTACAAACCCACAGCTGGCACAAAGCTGAAAGGGAGTCAAAACTGAGTTCCTAAAACCCAAAAGGCAAAGACAACTTCAGAGCAAGAAATACCAAGAAGAAAGGCATTTCAGCTCAGTACAGTGTGAAATGGTTGCAGATATTCTTGTATTTTATATGTTGATTAAGAGGAGAGAAAGAGCTCTAGCAGATCCTCTAGAGGTACTGCAATAAAAAAACCTTCTGATGTCACACAGAAATACACAACATATACTTTCTTTCAAATATATATGTATTTTTACAGTGGTATATCAATTCATCTGAGTACGTCCACCAGTTGCCTTTAGAATTTGAATGATATCATACTATTTTCCTTTTAATTTATCTTTTATTTCCTGAAGCCTTATTTCTCTAAATATTCGTCAAAAAAAGAAAATGTTTCTTCCATACTAAACAGAAATCTGAAATGTCTTATTAAATTCTCCAAATACAGAGTTTGTTTACATCCCCTTCCCCCATATGTTTTTTTAAAAATTATCTCAAAAGAACAAGACAGAGAAAGTTTCAGTGATGCCTTTGTATAAGTCTTTTAATTTACTGAGGATGCTATCTGGTTAGCTTCAAGCATTTAGAACACACAAATCCGAGTTCAGGCACTCTAAGTATGAAACAATTAAAATACTTTTGAGAAAAATACTTCCATAAAGTCAAATTCTGAGGGGATTGCAGTGAGACAGTGACAATCGTCATCGTTCAGGGTTAGCAGGAGACTTTGCTAGTTTTTTTCTTCTCTCCCCACACTCCTTTAATTTCAGACTCAGAAGCTTCAGCAGTTTGATTTCCCCATGCACAAACAGAGAGGTCTGGTTATTTTTAACTGCATAAAAAAGCTTCTAGAGAATTTGGTTAAAGCCATGCATATCAAGACTCTCACACAAATAAGAAACAGGAATAAACTATTTGGCTCAGCATCCTGATTCTGCCCAGAGTTTTGGAGTGCAAACCCATTGTTTTTAATGTTCTGATTCAGTGTGGCTGCTCCTAGCCAAGGCCTGCTGCATAGATGGCCCGGGGCCGTGGACTTCTTCAAGTTCATTGGCTTCTTTTCTGCAAGAATATAGTGTAACTATAATATCACTGGTTCGGGTGATCTGTAGCTCTGTAGTAAGTATAATGAACTTGGCATTCTAGCATTACCTAATGATACTGAATTACATTTTTAATCTTGCTTATAGTAATTAGTTTATATTGTGGACTGCTGACATATTATATATGTGGAATGCAAAACCATTTTTTCATGTAGAGTTGTTGATGTTAATGAGATTTTTGCACTACTGTGAAGCACAGCCATGTGAAAGTGTATCACTTATATATAAACTTAAGTGTCTCCTTTAATTTGATGCAGAAGATGATCACTGAGAAAAGATCTTGATTCCTTACCAGCAAAACTTTCTGGTCTGTGTACTCAACACAGTGAAGGATATTTTTTGCTTTCTGGTT
Organism: Aptenodytes forsteri; assembly: GCF_000699145.1. Lineage (NCBI taxonomy): Eukaryota > Metazoa > Chordata > Aves > Sphenisciformes > Spheniscidae > Aptenodytes > Aptenodytes forsteri. Next base: position 204,422 of record NW_008794579.1, read on the forward strand.
TGAGATTATTTTGTTATGGTTTTGGTAGATTTTATGGAAAATGTTAATGATAATAAAGTTAAGACATAATTAATATAATATTGGGGTTTGCATTACTATTTACATAATATAATACTAAATACATTCATATATACATATATGAAATTTTAACTTCTCTAAAACAACTCTAATGAAATTAAAAAAAGAAGCAGTAAAAATATTACAAAATATAGCTGGAGAAAAGGCGGAAAAAAGTTGACTGCTTCTAATATACATGTTCACAATCAATAAGAAGTCTGATATTATAAATGTCAAAAATACTTCTCTCAACTATCTTTCTAATAAAATATGAAGTGCAATCTGTAACTAGTAAAATCACCCAAATTAATATGAACTTTTCAATATAGAGTTATCAAGAAGTATTCAGGAAATAGTACTAGTAACTGAATCAAAAGAATTGAGGGGTCTTTATACTTACTTTTATGTCTTCCATTCTGCATTTTCAATATCATAAATTTGGAATTTATTAGACATACTAGAAAGATTGATTGGAATCAAAAGTTGAGGGGTCTTTATACTTACTTTTATGTCTTCCATTCTGCATTTTCAATATCATAAATTTTTAATTTATTAGACATACTAGAAAGATTTTTTTAGCTTTAATGATCACACAGTACTAATACTGATCTTCAGCAAGAATTCAAACTTGTTTCGAGCAGATAAATCAATAATAAATTCTCCAAAACTCTTACCAGACCATATTCAGATGTAAAAAAAGTATTAACAAATCGGTAACATGCCTATAAGCATACTGATTAATCTAATTAGAAAAAAATAAAAAAAGATTGTAGCGCTATTCACTACAATGCTCTCTGTGCATGCCTCTCTTCTTTAAGTTGATATCTCAAATACTGCAATGTCCAAGATCATCATCTGCAGACTTTACAACACAGATTAACTTGAAAGGAAGAACACAAGCAACTAATACAGTATTACAGGAACATTTTAGATTTTCCTTGACAGTATCACTTCTCTGTATTGTTTAGCCTTGAAGACCTAGCAAGATCACACCCTGAGACAGTAAGGGCTACTGGCACACTAGTAATGAAGAATCCCAACAGGGATGCATTGTATACATCCAGAACTTGCAGCAAAATATCTTAAGTCTCATATATATTTATTTTTGCATCAATGGGATTAGGCAAAACAGTATATTACCATTATATAGTAGCCGTAATTACAGAATATTGCAATTACATTAAAACTAACTTACCAATCTAATTCTATTACATTTTTCTCTTTACTTGGAAAATCTTTTTTAAAAACCCAAAAATTCACATTCAAAATATACATGATACAACTGAGCTAGGTAAATATGTTACAAAAAATAATAATAGTAACAACTAGTGTGCTTTTAAATACAGTTCCCTTTCTGTCAAACCACTAAACCATTATTTCTTTTCAAAAGACAAGTAACTGCTGCTGGAAAAATATCTGAATTCTAAAAGAAAAAGAAGCGTTCAAACAATAAGAATATGCTAAGCATCTTGATGGTAGAAAAATAAACACTGGGATATTATAATGCAAGAGTAAAAGTCATGTAAGGCGTAGGCTGCACCAGAAAAAAGGCAATATAAAGAAAGCAGTCAAATAAATATATACAAACTAGCACAAATCCTTTTGCACTGAAATTTCGTGCAGAAAGAAAAATACAATATTAGGGCTGTATTATATATCACCTAACCAAGATGATGATAGTGCTTGTTAAATACTAAAGCAGGTTAGAAAGGGTAAGGCAGAAAACACAGTAATAGGAGAGTTTAAGTACTCCCAAGCAGTCTGGTAAGAAATCATGACAAGATATGATGCAGGGACTACATTTTTAGATGCTGTAAATAATCGTTTCTTGGAACCATTAGAGAAACCACAAGAGAAATAATTCTTGATTTTGCATTAAGCCAGGCTTAGGATCTGTTTCAATACATAACCATCAAAAAACCCCATTTAAAACCACTGACTATAATGTACTCAACTTCAGTGTTCTTCTGGGAGAAAAACACACTTAAAAATCCACAAGAAATAGTTTAACTGCAACAGGATGAGGTTAGTTAGGACAAAAATAAAAGGAAAAACTAATGGGTAAAATGCTTGCAGGTTACAGCAAACCACTTCCATCAAGTTCACATAACTATGTACACTCTAGCAAAAAAAAAAATCAGGCATGACTTTTTAAAAAAGGGAGCTTGAATGACAAAATAGCAGAATAAAGAAGACTATTAGATGACATCTTTCAGGCCAAAATATGGGTGGCTTGCACAAAGGGAACATATCCGGTAAATTAAATCTAAAACTATGCATATACAAAAGGGTTTGGGGATATAATTTATTTTAGGCAAATAAAAACACTCATAAAACCATAGAATAATAGAGCAGCCCAGGTTGGAAGGGACCTTGAAAGATTATCTGGTCCGACTTTTCATGGGAAATCATGAGATTATCTAGCACCCTGTCCAATCGCGTATTGAAAACCTCCAGTGATGGGGACCCTACCACATCCCTGGGGAGGTTGTTCCAGTACTCATCAAAACTTTCTAATGTTAGAAGTAGGAAGCCTGGAATTGTTCAAAGGCAGTATGTAACTTTTGACTTAAATCGCATTTGGTACCAAAATACAGGAAAGTGGCAAATATGATACCCATGTATTTAAAAGGGACAATGAAAAGTTAAAACAATTGAAGCAAAGTAAAACCCAACAAATTTATATTGAGGAGCAATTTCCTAAAAGTTGTAATAAAAAATGCAAGTAGCAAAACCATGGAACAATATGACATAAAGATTCAGTGTAAAATTTTGTAACGAGAAGTTATGCTTCCGCGATTATTAGTATTCCTTGAACACATGAATGGTCCTATACAAGA
>NW_008794579.1:207352-212269 GCF_000699145.1 Aptenodytes forsteri
AACAACATAGCCGATTTCATTTCCAAAAATATTTTGGCATGGTTCCCCATCAAAAGTCTTTAAAGAAAACTAATAGACATGGGAAATACAGGAAGGTTTTCTTTTGGGTTAATAAACTGGTTAAAAGAAAGGAAACAAAAATTACAAATACTAGGTCAGTTTTCACACTGTTTAACTGTCACAAATATCACCGAGTCCTGTGCTGTTAAACACATTCACAAATTATCTGAGAAAATGCAAAGTACTGAGGTGAGAAATTTTGCTGGTCACAACAAACTATTCAGAACAGCCAAAACAGCAGCTCCCTGCAGAGAATTGCAGAATTATCTCTTCACTCAAGAGACAGGACCTCTGATTTCAGGGAAATGATTAATTGTATGAGAACAGAGCATGTAGACTATGACTTCTCAATCTAAAGAAGAATGTGTAGCAGTGAATGTGACAGCAGTCAATAAAACAATTAATGACATGTAGAAGATGAATTTTTGGTGATGTGACAAATATCTATTTAGTCTTTATCTGTATATTTATATAAAAGCACATAAATATATAAAACAGCTTGCGGAATAATAAGCAGAGCTTTTAATTAGAATAAGCATTCAGGTGATGCAAAGACAGATCCAGAGCATATCCTAAATAGGACATTAGAAAGAAAAAAACTCATCAGGGTCTAAGGCTGTCATGTCAAGATCCCAGAAGAAATCAGACACTCTTCAGGATGTACAATGCATTTCAAACTAACAAACACTCTGAAAAAGCCTTTCTGAATACTGTAATCACAAACCTGACAACAGAGAGGACTTAGAAGATGTATAATGTGTGTAAGGAAAGTCAAATTAAAAGGGAGTGGCATAAATACAAGGACAAATATTTTCATCCCTTTTTTTGAAAAATACAGGCACTGGAATTGATACAAACAGGAACAGTTCACAATTTCCTCAATGTAGCACTGAAACCACATGAAGTTGTTGGATAGAAAAGTCAACACTGTTCGCTTTCATTTTCTGTATCACAGCAGAACCTCAAACTCAAGTGCATAGCTACTACAGGTTAAGCACCTATATTCCACTATACCTTGAATGAAGACAAATGCCTGGCAACTAGCTTCCACTTAGTCTATTCTGAGCTACAGCTTAAACTCATGGAGCAGATGATGCTTTAAATTATATCAAATATGAAATATCCTTGAACAATTGCCAAGCAGATTTATGATCTAATGAAAAAGACTATAACCAGTCTACAGGTCTCATTGTATACATTGATAAAAAAACTTAAGATAATTGAAGCAGGTTTTTTTACACTTAGAGGACTCTATGAACAGATGGCAATTTGACTGGCAATTAATATGTCAAAATTCTGTCAAAATAAAATGGTTTTACAAATCATATGATTCTTAATAATTAAGTATGAAAATTTCAGATGTGCTGTGGACCAACGGGAAATTTGTGGAGGTTCAAGAACTGGCCCCTCTAAGGTTTCAAACTACCCACTCTTGCTTATACCACTGTAGGAAACAGTTGCAGCCATGTAACAGCCTAGTATGCCTTGTAATCCTGTGAAAGTTTGGATGTTCTTTTCATTGTTGGCTTCTCCAAGAATCTTCTCAAGTTGAGCACTGCAGCTCAAGGGGCATTAACTGGGTCAGGACCACTGTAATTTGCTCACATCCGATGACTACTGTAGCAGGATGTTAAAGCATCATGTACATATAATGTTATTATAAATTATTATGTGAAAGTTACTGTCAGAGCCCCATTCTGCAGCTTTATCAGATAAGGTGAATGCCAGATAACCAAACCTGAATACTGTGCACAGATTGTACTAAATTCTCCCACTGCTTTGCAATGCTCCAGCAAGGGAAATGGATCATAAACTATGTCTAACCAGACAGTTACAGAGGGATTACTGTTGCTTTGGACCATGGAAGCACAGCAGCTGTAACATACAGCATACATCTACTTTCAGATCATTCCAAATTAAGAGCCTGATTCTGTATTTTGTAACACCTGTTTTACATTGTCGGTTTCTTCACTCAATGCCATTGAATTAAGTGGATGAATAATTGTGACAGAAAGAATGTCATTTTATACCTTTTAGCAATCATTTATTAGAATGTTTAAAACATTTTTATCTACCTGAGAATATTCTGAGACTAAATGGGCAGTTTCATAGCATCATGTGATTGTGATATCACACTATCTCTTTTCCATAAGAAAACCATATGTTTTCTTCTATATGCACAGCATATTTTATACCTATGTATAGGTATAAATATATTTTAGTGCCCCCACAAAAAAGTTCACCCAGTTATGGGCTAGTAGTCTAACTGAGAGGCTTTAGTTGTATAATGATTTCTGTCTCATCTTAGTTACAACTAACTAACTAACTAACACACTACGATCCTGAGCATATCACTCAGTTATCTGTTTCTGTTTCCCCATTGGTAACATGGGGATACCAATGCCCACATATATATTTGCATACTTTCCACTTAATCTTTTATCTTTACTTTATTTTATATCCTGGTACAGAAGCTTCCTTTCCTTCTGAAACTTCTCTGTTCGAATACCTGCAGTTTAATTATAGACAACTGCTTATGTTGAAAAGGAATATGAAGATATAATGACATTTCACATTCTCAATACTAAAATACTATTAAGTTTAGAAATATAAATTATTGGAGCAATAAGAGCAGCAGAAATAACACTATTATGGCAATCAACTGTTGCTGTAGATATTTCAAAACAATCTTTAATTTCCCTTTGAGTGTACCAATCATCTTCTCTGCAGAGGAACAAGCTATTGTAAACAATAAATGATACTAAAGCTAGCATGAAATTAATTATTCTGAAACATGTCTTGAGATTTCATAAATAATACATTTTTTTTCAATTTCTGATTTAAAATGTCTTTTTTTCTGTGTGTAATTTTGTTTCTATTCCTCTGTTGTTGATTTTTAAGTCTTAGAAAACAGCTATCATAAACAGCTTTAAAAAACAATGTTTTAAAAAGATGATGCTATATAACTGTTTAACTGATTGTGCTGTTTACCTGTTTCCTAGATGTGACAAGCCTGAAGTATGCCCACCACATTCTTTAATGAAGAAATTGGATATGATTTAAAAATAAGTAATAAACAAAGCTATCACAGAATTGAATGGGAGTTTTTTCGCTGTGTAGAGACAGCAGGATGAGATGTCTGCCAGCCAGCTATTTATAGTTTAGCTTTCCTCCTGACTGTTCAGCTCTGCCTTCCTACACTGTCAGATGAATCCACTAAACTTTGCAAAGGACGGTTTACAGAGAGTCATAAAAACTATTTCTTGCTGTCTGTGAAACAGTTTGCGGTGCTTGACCTTGGAGATGAATTAATCCAAGGTGTTTCAGCACATGTATCTGTTATCTCATTTTCTACCCACGTCTTCAGATCCTTACCCTCTAATTCATATCCAGGCAAATACTTTTTCTATCTTTGGCCTGTGGGTACGTAACATCAGAGAACTGTAGATGTGTATGAGAAACGAGTGGCAGAGACGAGCTGTAATGGACTGACCACAACCCCCATTCCCCATCCCGCTGTGCCGCTCGGGGGGAGGAGATAAAGGAGCTGGAAGTGAAGCTGAGTCTGGGAAAAAAGGTAAGGAATATCTGCTGCCCTCCCTTTGTCCACAGAGCCAGTCATCTCAACATGGAAGGTAATCATACTGGTCAGGCAGAGTTTCCCCTTGGTAAATCCATGCTGATTGTTCCCAAGGACCTGCTTGTCCTTCATTTGTTTCTACAATTGTCTCAGGAACTGAGTTGTGCCATTGGCCTGACCAGCTCACGGTTACCCACATCTTCCTGCTTGGTCTTTTCAAAGATGAACATGACATCATATTTGTCTTTTTCCAGTCGTCAGGGACCTCCTCCAATTGCTCTAGGCTTTCAGAGGTGATAGAGAGTGGCCTTGTGATAACATCAGCCAGTGGCGCATGCTGGTAAGCATCCCATCTGGACCCATGATACTTTATATGGCCGATTTATTTAAGTAGTCCATAACTTTATCTTGCTCTACTGTTGGTAGTGTTTCTCCCCACCAACTACTGCCACTAGGCACAGAGATCTGGGAGGTCTGAGAGCTTCTAATTAATGACGAAATCTATTGGGTATTATGCCATTGCTTCCCCAGATGTCACAGATGTTCTTTTAAATATATCACTGCCTTCAGGGTAAGGCTGTAATCTGTTCTCCTGAAGTGCATTCCCAAGCTGTGGCAGCAACCAGTAGAGGGTGACTAGGAAGGAAATTCAAACTTCTGTTGATAGTGTGTTAAGTCTGTTATTACTCTGGGCAGTGGAAACATACATAGTTGGTGCTTATGAAGCCTTCCACTCTAGAACTATTATGACTTTGTTTATTGATATTTCTATTCAAAATGGTGTATAATAGGCAGAATGGTAATCAGGTTCAGAACAGACTCAAAACACCTCAATGAGTACGTACAGTGGAACAGTAACTTCTCTTAATAATTCCTGAAAGACCCTATGGTTTCCTAACCAATCTTTAAGGAAGACTGAAAAAATTTTCTCCTTTAAAGAAAGAGTGAAAGGCTACCCCTTATAGTCCCCCTTATACAGAATGGCATTAAAGAACAAAATGAAAAGCAGTCAAGATAAGGAGGTGTTGTGGTTTAACCCAGTGGGCAGCTAAACACCACACAGCCGTTTGCTCACTCCCCCCAGTGGGATGGGGGAGAGAATCAGAAAAAAGGTAAAACTCGTGGGTTGAGATAAAGACAATTTAAAAGGGCAGAAAAGGAAGGGAAAATAATAATGATAAAAGAATACACAAAACAAGTGATGCACAATGCAATTCCTCACCACCCACTGACTGATACCCAGACAGTCCCCGAGCAGCGGCCGCATCCCCCCAGCC
>NW_008794579.1:212830-237649 GCF_000699145.1 Aptenodytes forsteri
GGTTGACGGTTGGACTCGATGATCTTAGAGGTCTTTTCCAACCTCAATGATTCTATGATTCTACTAGGAAGAAAATTAACTCTATCACAGCCAAAACCAGGACAGGAGGTAATTCCTTTTACATTTTTGGAAAAGAAAACTTCAACTTTTTGAGACTGAAAGGCAGAGAATAATTGTTGCACCTTGCTTTACATGTTGAGGGCACTCTGACTCTAAGCAATACCATATAATAAACATAAAAACAAAAAATAAATATGTGGAAAAAATGCATGGACACTTGAGAGCTGATTAGGAAATTTCAGTATAGGAAATCCTCAGAGGACACAATATTTTACCCTGAGGGCTTCACAGTTCATATCAAACTTCATTCATAAAGAAAGGAAGAGGAACCTAGCCTGGAAATTAATAGTGTAGCATGAGCCAATTCCAGTAATACGGCACTCCTGTGTCAGCAGTTTCTGGCACTGACAGCTAGAAGTTCCTGTTAAACAGAAACTGAAGCAGTCTAGGGTCTGAAGTCACTGCTCTCTACAACTTCTACAATCTTGGAAAGTAGGAGAGCCAACAGCAGAGTGAACTACTACAGTGAGAGAAGGAGCTCATCTAAAACAAGACAATCTATTATTAGGCAGATACTACAGATATATTGTGGTTTAACCCGGCAGGCAGCTAAACACCACACAGCCTTTCGCTCACTCCCCCTGCCCCACAGTGGGATGGGGGAGACAATTGGAAAAAAAAAGAGTAAAATTCATGGGTTGAGATAAAGACAGTTTAATAGGACAGAAAAGAAAGGGAAAATAATAATAATAATAATGATGATGATGATGATGATGATGATGATGATGATGATGATGATGATGATGATGATGATGATGATGATGATGATGATGATGATGATGATGATGATCTGTGCCCCCTCCCAGCTTCTCGTTGGCAGGGCATGAGAAGCTGAAAAGTCCTTGATTTAGAGTAAGCACTACTTAGAAACAACTAAAACATCAGTGTGTGATCAACATTATTCTCAACCTGAATTCAAAACACAGCACTGTACCAGCTACTAGGATGAAAATTAACTCTATCCCAGCCAAAACCAGGACAATATATCACAAGGGTCATTATCAGACTTGACTCCAAGAGTGATCAGAGCATTTGCCAGAAAAAGCCGAGTCTCAGCTGGAGCAGAAATCTCCCTTTAAGAGAACTGCAGGATGAAGGTCAGAAACAGACCTTTTCTGTTTCGGGGATGATGAAGGTTTTACAATAGAAGCCTGACTGCCTGGGTCAAAGCTGATGAGAAAGAAACTTCCTGGAGTAGTTTCCTAGTGCTGGGATTGAAAAGCCCACATAACGAGAACTTGGACAGACAGTTCTCCATTCCCTGACAAAAATGAAAAATATAGCCTTTATAGACTGTGCGTGGCTTATAGCCAACAGACTTTGATGGGGAAGCCAAGGAAAATTAAACTTTCCCAAAGCTACAAAAAAGTAAAATTAGGCAAAATGAGACACTAAGATCAAAAAGAACACAAAAATCACAAAGGAGTAAAGAAAATGAAGTTAAATAAAAGGCTGAGGTAGTCTCAAACAGAAAGGAGTGACTGCAAAAAAGCTTCATGGAAAGCTAGAGAGGCAACTGAGAGTCGAGGACGCATTTTTGGGGAAGTTATATGAACATCTGCTTTCTGAGTACTAATAGAGGTTAAGTATCACCAGCTTGAGCCCTTGCACTTGTCCCACATCTATTACCTCATCTAAATAAGAAACATGGACCATAACATTTCACTTATTAATCCTGCATTAAGAATAGAATAATCTATTGAACTGCAACATCCTTAAAGAAACAAAGGCCATCTTGATATGACAATCCAACACATATATAGGCAAAATGTTTTAGCAGTAAATTACCCTTAAACCATTGTGTTTTATTGCTATTTTAACTTACCTAAGGTAAACCTATTGTTCTGGATTTTATGTTGCCTTTGGCTGGTGAAGAGCTATTTACCATCTCAAACTTCCTTCTCACATACACATTATTATGTATATCCCTCAAACAAATTGCTTCTGTACCTTTCTGCTAAATACACTCCATGGATTGATCTTATCTAAGCCTTCGCTATAAATTCTTTGGGGGATCCCCAAAACCATTTCTCTTAGCTTCCAGAAGACAGGTAAGTTAAACATTGAAAATATAATTTTCTTATTTCTTACTAGGATAGAACATTTCTTGAAGATACATTTCTATAGTAAATAAAAATCTATATGCAATTAATATGATAAAATAATTCAGATGAATGTATAGTTTGAGTACGAACGTTTGAATTAAGGGAAAAGTTATATGACTACAAATACTATTTGACATGCTCTTTTAATGCCAGTATGAGGTATTTAGAAGTATACTTTTGGATGGTCATTTTGCAACCCTAAAAGTACCTACTCACAAGAACTTTTAAGTTGGATTTTAACAGTATTGTCACTTCATTGGTTACTATCCAATTTATTATAAGGTGAAAGCAATCTAGAAATGCTGCATTATAACAACAGCATCAAAACCACGTCTGTGCTTGAGATTACTGTATTTACCTCATTGTAAGATGACCTTCACTTACCAAAGAACAGAACAGAAATAAAAAGGTTAAAACAATTATCACAGGGTGAAGTGTACCCGTAAGCATGGCTCAAAAAAATGAAATCTGAACTACATATGTCCAGCTCTGACTACATGATTCTGCCGTGCACTGGGAAAACAAAAAAGTCCACAGATTAACTTTGTTACAGTTGTGGGGTAACACCTACCCGAAGATCACTGCTCAGATAAATGAGAGCTGGACTACACCAACCCAGTGCTAACAGTTTATTCCACTATGCATGCAAAACAAATAAAGACTCACAGATAATCTTTGTTATGTAATGGTGAACAACTTTACATTCTTGTAACACATTTTGGACATGAGACTAGAAAGTCAAATAATCCAGGTAGCAACACTGGTTGGCTTTAGATAAGGGGAAAGTCAGAGATTGACTTGGGGCTATGTGACTAGCAAGGCCACTGGCACCTTATGCCAACAATTTAATTTTAAAAATTTATACATAGTTATAACAATAACCCCTTGGGTGCAGAGGGGGACTCTGTACTCAGACACCTGACAAGATGTAGAAGGCTGAGCCAGCTGCAAACTGCTCTGCACAGGGGCCAGACTGCCAGGAGCTGGAGTGAGTGTTCCCTGGGTGTACAGTGCTAGTGTCAAGTGAATTACAGGGGCTGGGACTTTGATCAGTGTGCGCATGAAGAGTGTGAGTGTCATAGACTAGAATAGAAATCACTATCTATACTCATCCTGATTTGAAACAAAAATATTAAATTGGAAGTTACTTAAGTGATGTGCATCTGTTATTGTGACTACTCTACCCCAAATTCCTCCGTAACAACAATTCAGTAATGATCCACTTCTCTTCAATGCTCTGAATGATCTTGTGTGTACTCTTCTTAACACCTCCACAGCTCACTTCTTCCCTAGCTCTGTGTTAGCCCTATTGCATATTGCTTCTCACCCCTGCATAGGCCCTTACCCTAGCTGCATACATGGCCCCACAAGTTCAAGTTCCTGTACCATACCTCTCATTCATTAATGCAGTTCCACAGGTTAACTCTCTCTTGCTTGGTCCATTTCTACACACACCTGTCTGTGCCAGCACAGGATGCAAGCAGAGAGCCTCTTTGGTTATGGAACCCAGTGCAGTTATACTTTTCATATCTTCATAGAACTAACACCTGAGTAACAGGTACCTCCTCTGAATTTGATGATATTTGCTCCTTAACTCTGCCTACTCAAGACAAACAGGAATGCAGATCATAACTTCAGGCCAGAATGCTGTTTCTGTTTACTTCATTTACCAAAGACCCAGGCACCGGCAAAGCTCTGCAAGGGACCATACGCATCCCTTAGATGTAATCTTCAAAATGCTGTAGCTAATTTTTATTTTTTACATAGTTTAAATCTCTTCCATTGTATCCTATTCAATATGCCACTCCCAAAATAACAAACATCTTAAATAAAAATAAGTAATAAGAAGAAAAATACCTGTTTTATTGCATAATGATGAGGCAAACCACCAACAAATATGGATCCTGTTTCAGGCCAATATGAACTGGACCAGAAATTGCTAGGCATATTTGCCTCTGCAGATATCCCCAGGATTGACATTTCTGCTTCACATGGTACCATGCCTTGCCTGCATAAATTTAGAAATAGGCACATTTTACCACCATATATAGTTTACATTACTGTCTATCTGACAAATTAATTAGGCTGTTACTAAACCAATGAGGAAAGAAAATCAAGTAAGTAGCTGCTTTTATATTAAAGACTATAAACATAAAAGAAGCTGTTTAACAAGCTGTAAGTTGGCATGTCTTTGGGGTTTGAACTTCCATTAAAATGAAGCCATATTGTAAATCTGAGCAGTGTAATTGCTAAAAAAGCCAAAACACATAATAATGGCTGAATAAAAAAGTTAGGCAATTTTTAACAGTAACAAGAAGGCTTTGTAATTTGAAAAATAGACATCCATTGACTTCAAATATTTTAAATATCCCTCTTTTTCATCACAAAAAAGATAATCCAGAAAAGCAATTTAAAATAAACTGCTTTTAGAGAGTGCAGATCTACTATAATTTGTAATACTTATCTTCAAAAGCATTATTCCTAAAACTGAAGGCAGTAATATTAGGCCCTGAAATTAATACATACATTCCCTTTTCCCTCTCCCTATCCACACACCCTCTTAACAGTGTCGCTTTTAACAGCATGTATAAATTGTTAACAATAAACAGAAGGTGCAAAGTAAACAATTTGGTTTTCTTCAATTTTTTTTTTAATGATTCAAAGCTCATTTACATTCTGATAACCAATTGGCAGCAAGCACTCTGTCTTCATGAAAGAAAGCACAGTGAAGAAATATCAGAACTAAACAAGAGTCTCTCACATAGGAATTTCTTTCAGCTTATCATTCTCTCTGCATACGAAACAAATCACAGTTCAATCAGCTGAATGTTTAAAAATATTCAAGTGCCTTTGTAATATAAGTGCCACAAAAATCTATGTAAAAATAGCATATACCAAAAAAACCTATAAAAGCAACAGTCTGTAATTTAGCTAGGATGCTATCAGTAAAGTATGAATTCAGTTTATCTTTGATAATGCAAAATTAGCTTCTGAAACTTATTAGTTACAAAAAGAGCATGGAAAGATTTCTTCACTATCTTCTGTCAGATAATGATATATAAAGGATTTCTCACATACTATTTGATAAGGTCTATCATTTTTTAATTGAGAGGATGGAGACTTAACATTAGCAACATTTGCAAACAGTTGTCTATGTTTGTTTTCTGTATAATTCTGTTTTTGTGATACTTTCAGAAAAATATGCAAACATGGTATTAACCTTTTAACAGACAGGACTATAAATGTTTTTGCAAGCAAAATGGCCTGTCCATCCTACGGTAAAAAACTTCAGATGAAGAATATGAAGGATTTTTCTGTTGTTAAAATCAACATTAAAGAAGAGAAATAAACTGCGGTTTTAATTCTGTGGATTAAAAATAAACTTCTTAGGGATTCAGTTCAGGGGATTTTTTTGTCCTCACCTCAGTTTTTACAAAGTTTTTTGAAACTTGCTGATTAATAGCTAACATGAGTGAGAAAAAGAAGGACAAAATTGTAGCCAGAACTACAGTCAAGGAACGGAATGTTTTCCTCCCACGTTTTGTAGATATTATGTAATGGTTGTATGTCTAAGCACATACACAAGGTTCTGCAGCACACCATTTTAATTATTTGCTTACAAAGGAAGTTTGCTGATAATGTATGTAACTCCTACATGCATTCTCAGTAGCTCTGTTTGCAATGATCAAGCGGTTTTTCCTAAGGCTTGAACCCAGTGTGACATTTTGGATATATTCATTCTACAGCAGAAAGCTTTGGTGAGTGTTCTAAGGAAAAAAATATTGATTTTTAAATATCTAAAATTTCTTCTCCCTCTGATAAAAGGATATATTTATGAATAAAGGCATAGTAATAGGATATCTATCTTTCTGAAATATTTTAAATCAGATTTGTTTTAATGCAACATAATTCTTAAGGTTGGAGTAGAAGAGGGTCAGGAGGGGAACTGACAAGCATTTTTTATTTTCTAAACTAATTAACAGATGTGCTATTTGAAGGAAAGCTGCCTAAACAACTTCTTTTATTTTTTTTTAATTACTCTATTTTCTACACATTTTGAGATGCTAATGCTGTAACTGGTTACCTGGCCATGTATGTACTTTTATTTCACAAGCACCCTGTTTACAAATGTAGTTCTTTTCATGTTAGCTTTAGACATATTTGTTGGCTTGCCCTTAGTAGCTTATATGATGGATATGCAGAGGTATTTTTTTCTGCATATATAAACATATTTTGAAATTAATTGCCAGTACTTTATGTCAGAAAACAAGTTAATGCAATTCAATAGCATAAGCTGCCTTCGCCCTAAGCTTGTTAGAATGTCAGCCGTGCACCTTTGATTGTGCTTGACTGAATCTAGCAGGGTCTGGCCAAATTAGAATAACAACCTTAAACCATTATTGTTTAGCATTTGCTGATGATACAATCACTGGGTCATATATGCACTCTATGAAATTTCCATCAGGCTTTTAAAATACTTTTTCTACAATCAGCACATTGGGTGCTTTAAAGGTCAAGTAAGAAGACAGAGCTTTCTGCATAATTATAAATGTGGAAATGCATACAGCAACTCTCAAGCACTTTTGCTGGGTAAGCTACCAGTAATTGTGCCTCAGTCCAGCCCAGCAGTAACAGTTCACAGGTTCTTCATTTGTACTCACATAAATGTGATGATTAAATACTGGCCTATTAATTATAACCTGAAGATGAGTTCTGTCTAAACAGTATTAAATCCATTGCCCAATGCCTCGCAGGTTGGAAGGATGGAAAGGTCAGATAATAATTTGATAACCGTTGGGATAAGGGTACCTAAACATGACAATATCTGCATGAAATCCAAATCCTTTTACATAATGTCCTTACTTGCTGACATTTGTTAGTGATGATTAAGTGACATGTTTGGGATTATCATAAAATGATAAAAAGGTAATAAAACAAATGGGGGAAGAGGAGGAGGGAAAGGGGGATGTCCAGATAAAGTATTAAGTGTCAGTCATGTTGTGCAGCCTTGCTGGGAATAAAGCTTCTTTAATCTGGTTTTCCTGATAAGAAAAGGAAATCTCTTGTTCTAGAAACAAGATTGAAACTTTCACCCATCTCTAGCAATTTCACTTTAATGTGATCGTGCTAAACAACAGTAAACAATTCACTAATTACCCTTGAACTATTTAGGATGTAACGTTAGCATTCAGTCTATTAAACAAAAAAAAAAGTAGGTTTGCAAACAGCTATATCAAATGTGAGTTACGAACTACAAGAATTAAAGATGTTTTCTTATTATATATTCCAAAAAACAATCCCAAAGTTCCCTGATTTTATTGAAGACAACTGATTGATTAATTAAAGCTGAGAAACATATTTCATTTTCATTATGTTTAATTATTATTTTACAGATTTCTCAGCTTAAAAAAATCAAAGCCAACTCCTGTTTTCCTCTGTTTTCACTCAGTATCTAGTAGATTTCATTTTCTGGTTTCATACTCAAACTACTCCTTGCAGTAGAATGTTTATTTTTGTAAAATTGCAACAAAACAGTAGACCTATTGTCACAGACAATTAAGAGTTACATTTTCTTAATGCACATTTAAAAGGTGGGATCAGTTTTGACCCAGTACTGGTTTTAAAAACCATAAGGCTTTGCAAGGGTGTTTGAGACAAGTTTAAGATTGGAACATCCCCGGACCTCTCTGCTCAAAGAGGTTGTGCAGGTTTCACCCTTGGAGGTTTTCAAAACCTGACTGAATAAAGCCCTGAGCAACCTGGTCTGACCCCTTGGCTGGCCCTGCTTTGAGCAGGAGGTCGAACTAGAGACATCCTGAAGTCCTTTCTAGCCTGAATTATCCTATGATTCTTCAATCCTGTGACATTTTTCTTCAGCAAAAAAAAACCCCAACCCTGTAGTAATAACATTTAGAGAATAAGGCAGGATCTCATATTACCCTAACAATCCCAAGTTCCCTGATTTTATTGAAGACAACTGATTGATTAATTAAAGCTGAGAAACATATTTCATTTTCATTATGTTTAATTATTATTTTACAGATTTCTCAGCTTAAAAAAATCAAAGCCAACTCCTGTTTTCCTCTGTTTTCACTCAGTATCTAGTAGATTTCATTTTCTGGTTTCATACTCAAACTACTCCTTGCAGTAGAATGTTTATTTTTGTAAAATTGCAACAAAACAGTAGACCTATTGTCACAGACAATTAAGAGTTACATTTTCTTAATGCACATTTAAAAGGTGGGATCAGTTTTGACCCAGTACTGGTTTTAAAAACCATAAGGCTTTGCAAGGGTGTTTGAGACAAGTTTAAGATTGGAACATCCCCGGACCTCTCTGCTCAAAGAGGTTGTGCAGGTTTCACCCTTGGAGGTTTTCAAAACCTGACTGAATAAAGCCCTGAGCAACCTGGTCTGACCCCTTGGCTGGCCCTGCTTTGAGCAGGAGGTTGAACTAGAGACATCCTGAAGTCCTTTCTAGCCTGAATTATCCTATGATTCTTCAATCCTGTGACATTTTTCTTCAGCAAAAAAAAACCCCAACCCTGTAGTAATAACATTTAGAGAATAAGGCAGGATCTCATATTACCCTCAGTAGATTTATTTAGATAGAAAATATACCAGTTACACTCAGAGTCATTAAATTTTCACTCTTCAGTAAGATGCATCATTTTAGACTGCTCACATCTGTTGGTGCCGACTATGCCCTACTGAGACACCAGGTAACACACACTTTCATGTTGCAGATGAACTAATGAGTCAACAACATATTTTTTCTCATTCCCTCTGACAGCAGACTCATATTTCCTGGACCTGGAGCTGATTTCTTAGTCTGGTCTTAGAGAATGATTCAACTAAATAAATAAGAACAATGAAGCTAATGACAAGGCATGATGTAAATTTCTCTAAGAATACAGGGGGAAAAAATAATCTTTGTTTCATATTCTAAGGAATGAATAAATATGGTACCCCCTTATTCTTTTCACAGAGGTTACACTTACATTACTAAACTAAAAAGTCCACAACATGAGTTCAAGTCCTGACACATAATCATCCATATTTTTATGAAGATATCACAGTTCCTGTTACAGTTGCCACCCAGGCTAGCTGTCACCTCCAATTCTGAAACTGAGAAAGTCCACTGATTAGTGCAATTCAGGAATCATTCCTAGTTTGAATGTTGCCAACCTATTTTGCAATAAGTATTTTTATAGACATGATCTGTGACCTGCCAGCTGCTCTCAGGCCCAGAGAATAGTCTTCAGATTTCAGTTTTATTTACCACTATAGATTTAGCTAGTGAAAAAAAAACAATAATCTATGCCTCCGGCCATTTCTGTCTTGCAGTTTGGAGAGCTTCAAGTTTCCTGCTGCTCATATCGTAACAGCCTTAAATGCTATTTACAGAAATTAAACTTAGAAAACAATATGCACTTATTTCAAGTTGATGTAGATGTAAATAAAGTTTTATTTAGTGAAAAGCTTGGCCCAAATGAGAGTACTGTATTCAAGCATTCAGGAAGTGGCAAGTTTAGAGTCAGATCTAGACTTGCAACACTGACATTTTATTTCCAGTGAAACTGAAAGACTGCGCTGAATAAGAAGATAGTTACACAGTGGGAATTCATATTTACATCAACTCTGTAGGCCAGCATTATTTCTGGTCTCTATACCCTGTCTGTGTTCTCCTTAATATCATTTCTATGCTTGTGACATGGGGCCAAGGGAGCCACAGAACATTGAACCCACTTTAGTATCCATAAGCATTCTTTGATGTTCCTCAGGATATAATATAGAACAAAGTTTTAGGTATGTTGCCTGTTATTAGAGTCCTACTCTACTATTTTTATGTTTCTGCCCCTGCAGTAACTTGTTTCAGAAGTTAAAGTAGAAAATTTTCATTCTTAGAAGTGAGACTAATGAGCTTTTTTGAGATCCAAAGTAAAAGAAAGTAACAATGACAGAAACATTTTTAGTATTTATTTAGTTAAATAATCTGAGCAAGAATAGATCACTATACACTACAGATTTGTCTCTTTGATGATTCTAAATTTTAACTTCTGAGTGTCATCAAAGGAGACCTTTGATGACAGAGTTCTGAAAAGGTGTAGAATGCGATTTGTAGCCAAGATGTGGCATGACTAAGTAAGTAAGTTTTTATCTTAAAGATGCTGTAAAGCAACAGTTTGTATCAAAATAATTGGTGGTATTAAGTCACTATTAACTGTTATTATGATCAATTTAGTATAATTAAATACATTGCATTCAATTACATTCTTAAAAAAAGGCAGTTGTTTCTTCTCTGTTGACTCGTGAAGTTTATGATAAATAGTCACTCTTTGTGGAGTATAAAAAACATTGGCAACATATTGAGCTTTGATTTCATGATGGTTTTTCATTCTAATTAAGAATTTTTTACATTGCATTGATGCAAAATAAAATATTATTTATCTGCACACAAATGCACTTAGTTTTAATCTTTTGTTTTATTAGAAGATTTGACCAGTGGAGGTTTTTTGTATATTGAGACAGATATGCAAGAAGAAAGTCTACTTTCATTATTCTCAATTTCTGGAAACTAACTGCAAGATATGAAAATACTAATGCCAAGTTTCTCTGTCCTCATTTCTAGGTTTTGTCCATTTCCACTTTCCATTCCTTTTTTCTCTGTGAAACCTTAGTTCTTGTTGAATGAATGAAGCACTTGTGGAGATTTCAGAATAGCAAAAGGTATTCTGACATGTCTGGCAATGCAGAACTGAGATCTTTACCACACAATGTTGGAAAGGAGTATGCTCATGTAACATCAGCAGTATAACCGCATGATTTTTTTCTGAAAGAAAACTTGTTTCTGAAAGAAAGTTAAATTGCTCATTTTAAGAAGACAAGCTTTAAACTAACATTTTAGAGAAATTCTGAAAGTGGATGGAGGACTGTGAATATGTACAGTAGATATGGTGGAGCCCAGATCATCTCACTGGCATTTCTTGTACATCTATAAGTGTGGTTTGATTGGCAATTTGGGCAAAGGACTAAGTTCCATCCTTTATTCCATGGGCATTCATATGTTCCTCCTTCCTTCTTTGCACAGCAATTTGCATTAAGGAAACCATTCAGCTGAAAACAAAAAGGAGTATATATTTTTAACTGGATCAGTTCTCTGTAAGAGCTCTGGCCACATGAGCCAGTAGCTGGATAAAAAAATAAACAAAGAGAGGGAGAACACATCAGCTTGAACATGGAAAAAACAATCAAGTCTCCCTGAGGCCGAAAGTCTCCCTTTGAAGGGACTCTGAATTGTCCCCCTTTTGTTGAAGTGACTTCTCCAAAAAGACATAAAAGGAGACCCTTCTTTAAAGACAGACTTTGTTTAGAGCACAAGATAACCAGATTTTTAAGAGGTAACTTTTTAAATAATGAAAATGTAGAAATAAGTGTGAGAGATTAAATAAAAGGCTTGAAAGCAAATTTATTATCTAACTTGAATAAATTCTGTACTATATACTATTGGTCCCCGAACAAAGCCTCCTTCTTTCCACGATCTTGCAAGGCTCACCTTAGTGCTTGCTTCCTACAGCAGGCAGTCTCTGATTTTTTTTTCAGGATTTTCCCAGTCTGCGCTGTTGCTGCAGACTCTCTGCAAGCTCCATCCTGTCCTTCAGGGAGACAAAGCTTATTTGCTTTCAAAAGAGGAGCTATCTCCCTGCCTCCACATGACTCTGACTGAAAGGGAATCATGCGGGATAAAGTAGAAAGACAGCTTCCTTCTTACTAAGTAGGAGTTACAGTGTACAGTATTCATACAGCTGTGTCTGAATAAACAAAGCTATACTGCTTCTCCCGCTCTCTGCATATCCCTCTTTCTTCAGTGAGAAAAGGATGGCTTGCATCATCTTTCAAATACTCACGCTGCCTCATATCTGTCTCAGTGCAATGATTTTCATAAAACTTATGCCTTCAGGCTTCTGGATGCAATGCGCAGTGCCTAACAGCATTTTTCTCCCAGTACAGAGCTGGCTAATTATTTTTGTTTCTCCATTCTCTGGGACATCTTCCAAATAGCAGAGTTTGAGTTTTGTGGTGAAAGGATATCTAGCAGGTAAAAAAAATTACACCTCTCAGATGTCTGCCACTGCTTGTTGATATAGTCAGGGTCACATATTCGAAACATAGGGTTAGCAGAGTCAGAAACAAATCTTTACCCAGCTTTTATCTTCAGCTTTTCACTGAAGTACTGGCTGGGGTTTGCCAGTTGGAATAATTTGGATATATAAATTCCTCACCATTACTGTAGGTTTAGGAAGAGGTGACCACAGTAGAATGTATCTTAGGAAAATATTTAAGAAATAGAAAGGTTTTATTTAACTGAAGTCTGTGGCTTTCTAAACAAAATATTGACCATTTATGACACAGAGGAGGTCAACCTTGTGGTCTCTTGGTGGTCAAATGAGTGGTCCCTTCTGGTCTGAAACACTAAAATTGAGAAATTTTAGAAATTTTATCTTAGATAAAAATGTTAGCCTACGGTATCTTATTCTGTAGTGTTCAAATGATGTAACATGCTCACCCATAGAGGGGAAAAGAAGTTCTGTAAAATATTCCCTAAATGCTACACTGTTTTTTTCCCTAAGCTCCCTTTGTGATACTGGTGTATTTAATATAAGTTAGTTAATATGCATGCGTTGTATAAAATATATTGACATCACATGTGAAAACATGAGAACTTAAATTCACTTTGTTTAGGATTTCAAAGGGCTCAGCACATTTAAGTGTATAAAAGAAACTACTGGATTATATGTATTATATGCATTAGGTCTGCTTTCCAAATAACGAAAAACATTCAGAAAAACGATATTGTTGTGTTCTATTAGTTTTTATAAGGAAAAAATATTTCAAATGTATAAAAGGTGTCAGTCAATATTGTAACTACTTTGTTTTAAAAAATATCAGTTTGGGCTATTGTGAGAATAAAATTATGAACAGACTGGGAAATGAAGAATGTGAAGAATGGAGTTAAGCATTACTGTATAGATCACATGGGATAGAATAAGATTTAAATATGCTTAAACAGACAACCTGCTAAGGACATGTCCTGAGGAAAAGCCTCCGGCAAAACCATAAATTGTTGAGACAGTATCTCTAAAAGATACGGAATGTAGTGATATGCAGCAGTCACTAAGAGAGGGCATGTTGTTTCTTTGCTTTTTCTACTGAAGACAGAGAAAGAAAGGCAATTGTAAGTAAGGAAAAAATGAATAGTTTGCGAATCTAGAAGTAAAAATATAGTTTTGTTTTTCATGGTAATGACACTTCAAAGGATAGATAATAGTTTTGGTAAAGTAGTTCTACTACTGAAGTTTAAGATGTTCTCTTTAAAAAAAAAACAACAAAAAACCTGGTACTTTGAAAATACCTAAAATTAATAGAAGATAACTGCATTGATACACTGTACGTGAAACTAATTTCTGGTATTTGTACAAAAATAATCTTCAGCTACAGAAATCAATGCTTACTCATAAAGCAAACTGGGTAAATATAATTTCATTGATTGCCTATCACTTCCCTTAATATTTCTTCAGCAACAAATATCATCAATGCATTCTCAGTATTCAACCTATGTATAGACCAGTTTGCTGATCTATATTTATTATTGTTTAACTGTTCTGATGATTTTCAGTGATATGCTGTATTTGTATTTACATTGCTATTCCTCTCTAGCATCTACAAAGTCATTATTTCCATAGTGTTCTAAGTCATTAAAAAGGGAGAATTAGGTTCTTGGACAAAAAAATAGTACAATCTGAAAACCATTATTGATTGAACATTTATTCTTAAGAAGCACCACCATTTATTTTGAACACTTGACCTCCAAATAGAAAGATACATTAAGCTACGTTTAAATTATCAAGTATTTATGAGATAAAGTAATGAATAAAACTAGTCACAGGGGGGAATGTTATTAGCCCAGCTCCCCTTCTACTTATCTGTGAAAGGATTAAAATCAAATTAATTTTCTCTAAATGTACTGTGCAGGTTAGTAGAAGGAAGTGGAAAACACATAAAGATATATTCTGACTAGCAAGATTGCAAAACTTTTCCTGTGCGTAGTGTTTTTTTATTCGTATTTGGTTTTAATCTCACTGTTCATAAATCAGAATCTCCTTTGATTCTCTTGCTTCAATCCAGCATTGCCTTTTCTGTGGTGGTCATGCTCTGCTAGTGGGCAGTAATAGTGTCACTGTGTAACAGAAATCTTCAGCACCTAGAAATTAGTTTTCCATTTTTTGAGCTACTTGTGCCAATAGCCACTCTTTGTTGTTGCAAAGTCAGTATCTCTTTCCTTTCAGATGTATTCCAGAACACGTTTTTGGGGGATATTCTTCACTTCTTTCTGTTCATCTGTGTGATAATCACCATAAGTATTTTAGGTTAAATTTCTTTATCTCTGTCCAAAAAACCCAAACCAAACCAAAAAAAGAATCCTTCCAATTTTCTTGATACTTCATGATCAATTCATTCCTATTTTCCACCTTACAAATCCAGGTCTTGACAGTATTCTTTCAAAAGTTTTCATAATTTTTGTTCCATTTTAAATAAAAATGCCTTTACATCTAAACTATATTCTCAAATCAGTTTGTTTTCATTGACTTAGCCTCTCTGCAATGGATACTGGACAGTAAGTAGCAGATATAACCTAATTAGGAATCAAGATACAGTGGAATTTAGGAAACAAGAAACATCATTTTATTACCAGTGTTAATAAATCATAAATGAATTAGGCTAAATGTAAGAAACTGGACTTTTTCCAAGTAAGATCATTAAGCTGGGAAAAGTTTCAGACTATACAAAAATTAGAAATTATGAGATAATTCAGCACTTGTGTTGTATTTCATACACCCCTAGTTTTACACTAGGCACTTTAGGAGGGACTAAAAACAGACCAACACAGCCATGGCTAGGAAAGTATGTTTGTGAGGACCCTATCGGTGGCCAGTTTAGATGTCCAACAACTTCCTAAATAATTTTTATTGACAATAATTATAAATCAGGCTTAACCCTGGGTATGTCCAAGTACATCAACAAGTGTCTTACAGCTAATGCAAGTCCATTGATAGCTTCTTTGGGAGAGGCCCAGAAAATGAAAAGAGCATGAAGCTATCTTATACCAAGAATACACTTTGTACAGCATTATATAAATATTGAATACACTTCTACTCTAATTAAGCAGCAGCCATTGCTGTTAATATCTTGTGGCCTACACTGTTTTTTGAGGAGATGACCCATTAAGCATGTTTTCATTAAGCAGAGTATATGGCATTTACACAGTACATGAAATAACAGATGGATAACTTCTTCACCTATATGCTGTTACATTAAAAATCAAGGCCAATGTTCAGCAATTTTGTGATCAAATACGAATAGGAATTTACAATAAAAGTGAAATTAAAAAAAAAAACAGAGAAGCATCTGCAGTTTTTTCTAACCACCTCATCTATCATCTGCTTAGCTTACCTGCCTGAAAGCCCTAGGGAAAATATGAGCTTTGTAGCATATTCTGAAGAATAATAAATACAGCATATTTTGCACCATATGGATTATCTCAGGCCTTCATAAAAAGCTATCAAAACCAAGCAATATACAAGCTCCAGAGTGAGCATATGTTGCATTATGGCATGATTAAAAAGATCTTTTTCTGACAAGAGGAATCAGAAAACATCTACATCTCAAAACCAAGACAATCAATCACCAAAAGTCCTATAGTTAACTATTGTAAACCTTAAATTACAAACATTATGAGTTAAAGGAGAAGAATAATGCAAATTGCTACATTTTGCAGTTGGTTTCTAGACTGATGGAGCATCTACACCAGTTTTCTAATCTTAATGGTCACGGTCAATTAAAAAAAAAGTTCAAAGTGGATAGACTTATTTTAAAGAAAGTAGTTGTATTGGTGACATCTACTGCATAATCAATTTATAAGCTGATAGATTTGTTAAAGCAATTGACAATTGTGGTCTGAGATTAAAAGTAAAATAAAAAATGTTTTTTTATTTAATCAATGAAATTAAGACACTTATTATCAGTACTGAAATAATTGTTGAAATGGAGCATAGTGGACCAAGAAAAGGACAAATTTCTAATACTGCTTTTCAGTTTGGCCTGTTCTGTAATATATGTTACTTTATCAACTTGTTTTGATGACAAAGATTGAAGAAGATAAATCTTAAAGCAGTTAATGAAGGAAGTTTTACAAGGGCTGGAATGAGAAGACTGTGGTAGAGCATCCCCTGCATACCCCTGCATCCCCTGTGGTAAAGCATTGCCAGTAAGGTAACTGTATCTTCACAACAAAACTCAACATGTAAATTTCCCAATGCTTGAGTCCCTTTAACATTTCCTTCCGTTCATAATACCCTGCAGAAATCTAATCCCTGTGGGATGTTTCCCATATCTGTTTTTCATTGTAGTTCTTTCACTTCCCCGGTAACATTCTTAAGAAAACCAAAACCATACAATCAGATATGTGAGTGAAACAGCTGCAATGATTTTCATTAATAGATACACTTAGTAAACAACTGTACTAGCTTACACATAAAACAGAACTCTCAGGCGCTGCTCTGAGGCAAACCTTGGCAACGTGTTGGTTTTAGCAGCCAATGCCATAAATAAAGACTAATCTGATGCAAAAGGTTATATCCTATCCAAAATTATCAAGCTATCCATGATCTTGATGCAAATCCAGTCCTCTTACTATATGCAATTTTATTAAACTGTTACAATTGTCATAGCCACAATATTCCATGATAATGAAAAATGTGTTTCAGCAATGCTGCTATTTTACTTTCAGCATGAATATTCTGGTGAACTACGAGAACTGGATATAGTGTAGTGTCTGACAGTAATATGCACGTTTATTTGCAAACATTAAAAGGTGTGACATTTCTTTTATTCGCACCAGGAATGATTTCTGTGGGATAAAGGAAGCAATAAAATATTCCCCTGTAAGCAGAAAAAGAAGATATTATCACTATCTAATTTTCACTGTATTTCAACTTGTATTACACAACACTCACTACTTTTAAGCCTATTTCTTTCATTTAATATGATATTGTAGAGGCAGTATCTTCTTTGCAGATGGCTTGTCTTCAGTAGCTGAAATGCATTGCTTTTAGTGAATTTGGAAGACAAAAATCTTTCCATCACAGGGTGACATCAAAAGGGCTCCAAACAATTAGGAATACTTTAAGTAATGAGAATGAGCAGTTTCTTTCAACAAACTAGTACAAAGCCATATTTTTTTTTTATTACCTATGATGTCTGTTCATAATACTTAACATCTGCAGGACAAAGAAAATCCCACACTGTGCATATCCACTATGTTATAGTATTCAGTATCTCATATTCCCATCCTGACTTCCCCAACTTCCCAGATACCATTGTTCAAAACTTAACTTACTTATCTCACTGCAAATCAGTTCTGTGAAGATTAAACAATGTTTGCAAAGCTCTAGACAGCTGCTGAATAAGCTATGGTAATTTTTCATCAAAGTTATTTTAAGTTTTACTATGCTGTATTATACTACAGTTGATTAAATTAAATGTTAACTTCATAAAACAAATAACACAAATTTCCAGAGTGACTCTATCAAATCTAATTGTCAACAATATATATTTGATTGTTCGTAAAGAAAAAAGTATGTAAAGTGGTGGTTATTATACTTTTCCATACAGCATATACATTTTCTTAATTAACTCAAGCACATGTGAAGATGTACTAGATGAAAATAAGAAGCAACTTCTAACCAAATCCTTCTGACATCTGCGCCATTAAGTTTTTAAATCTTAGAATCATAGAATCATAGAATCATTGAGGTTGGAAAAGACCTCTAAGATCATCGAGTCCAACCGTTAACCTAGCACTGCCAAGTCCACCACTAAACCATGTCCCTAAGTGCCACATCTACACGTCTTCTAAATACCTCCAGGGATGGGGACTCAACCGCTTCCCTGGGCAGCCTCTTCCAATGCTTGACAACCCTTTCAATGAAGAAATTTTTCCTAATATCCAATCTCAACCTCCCCTGGCGTAACTTGAGGCCACTTCCTCTCATTTTGTCACTTGTTACTTGGGAGAAGAGACCAACACCCACCTTGCTACAACCACCTTTCAGGTAGTTGTAGAGAGCGATGAGGTCTCCCCTGAGCCTCTTTTTCTCCAGGCTGAACAACCCCAGTTCCCTCAGCCGCTCCTCATAAGACTTGTTCTCCAGACCCCTCACCAGCCGCGTTGCCCTTCCCTGGACACGCTCCAGCACCTCAACGTCCTTCTTGTAGTGAGGAGCCCAAAACTGAACACAGTATTCGAGGTGCAGCCTCACCAGTGCCGAGTACAGGGGCACGATCACTTCCCTACTCAATTTCATGTCTATACTCTATCATCTTATCATGGTTTATACTTTTAATTTCACACCATGACTGTAACTTGGACAAAATGATGAGCATAGACCTAATTTGCAGGATTGCAGACTGTTATAAAACATTTTCAGAGAGAAATATTTTTCTGCCATTTCTCAAAATGCTATGCTTATAGATGCCTTGCTCTTCTTGGCATATGATCCAGCCTTCCAGGTCCCTCTGCAGAGCCTTCCTACCCTCAAGCAGATCAACAGTTCCACCCAACTTGGTGTCTTTTGCACAATGTGCTCTTAAAACAATGTCCAAAACCATTTCCAGTCTACTAAAGTGAGTAGAGTGATTAATTAATAATTGTTCACTAATTAGCCTGAATCCCATAAATGGTATGCATTCCTTCTCTTTCAACAGCAAAAATCAGTGTGGCCCATCTTACGTGAGCTGTCCTGAAATAATTATGATTCTCTGCAAATGAAAGAAGTTAACTCTTTCTTCCTTCTTGTTTAGGCTCAAAAGGAACACCAGAAAGAGAAATCGGGTTGTTTTTCTCTCCAGCTATTGGCATAGGCTGATCTATAGATTCAAGTTCTTTTCTGATTGATGGAGTTGGGGGAAAATGCATAAAATAGGTGTACTGACATGGTAGTTAATGCATCCCTAAGTAATGTCAATGACACAGTAGTTCTAATGCTCCAGTGCCAGGGGAAAGGATGTTTTTCTTCAAGTCTCCTACAGCATTGAGGGTTCCGGTATTCATACTTTTATTATCCTCAGGATCGTAAATCTTTCTTAAAATGAACAACACAGGAATAACAATAGAATTCTAATGGATTAAACTAGCTAGAAGACTAAAAATGTTATGTCTCCAGTCCTTATCCACTTTCTCTGTGTCACTCGGGATTTTTTAGACTTCTTTGGTATTCTCCCTCAGTTGTCTTTAATGAACTTAAGCTGCCTAATGCCTTTATCTTCTTTATATCTCTTCTCTAAAAAAAATTCCAATTTTACTTTCTCTATTTTGAGATTGAGAGGGAGTCAAAAGCAGAGAAATAAACAGAACTGCGTATGTTATTCAAGATTTTAGAGAATCCCACTTTTATCAGTGTCATAGAGATGTCTTCTATTCCTTCCTGGTCAGAGAGGAGCTTACACTTGCTTTTAGCTTCGATAAGCATGGTTTGGTTTTATGTTGTTCCCTTTTTGGGTGATAAGCACAACTGCAGTGAATTACTGGCTTTTGTTCCTTGTGTTAGTTTGCATTGTCTTACTGCGTGGTCTGGAGCTTGAGCCTGGTTTACCATGCTGGAAAAAAATTTGACAGCAGTGATAGCTGAAATGCAGCAACAAACTAGGGTCTTTCTCACTGACTACTCACTGCCACATCTGAGGCAGCAAGGCACAATATAATGGATACAGTCACCACTACAGCTTCCCATAGAAGCTAAGGGTCCAGCTGTAGTTGCCCTGCAAAAGTGCTTCACTTAGCTATGTTTGGACAGATCTAGCTATAAAAGGCTTATTCCAGTAAAAGGCTTTTGTTCCTTCTGTACCCCTCCACAAACTTTTTAGAGAGTCATTTACTCTTGAGAGACAAGCAGACAGCTAGCTCTCTTTCTTCTTGCTGGACTAGAGGACTTGGACCTACTTTAATCTGTCTAATAGGAACTAGGTACCTGGAGAGCTCACTAGGACTCATGCCTAATGTTCCTATAAAATGAAACCAAAACTTTCTCTTCTAAGTTCTTAAAAGGTTGTGGATTCTAACAGCACAGACTTGTGGTCATTAGATACATCTATGTACATTTGCTTGGTTAAAATAAAACAACGAAACACATGCAAATCACCATTGCCCTTGTGCAAAGAATCTTTTTTTCAGAAGTATTTGAAAAGGATCCACTTTTTATTAGTGATTCAGATTCCCAGTTTAACTTAGTAACAAGATTAGTGCACCCTGGTAATCTATAACAGATGTCTCAACTGTATTTAGAGAGCTGTTCTAGAAATCTCAACTAAACCAAAAAGTGACTCTCTCTTTTTTCTGCCTTTTTTTTTTTTTTTTGGAAGCACAGATGTCCTTCTCTCAAAATTAAGTACAGTTGATTTTGGTAGCTCATAATTTGGTAGGTCAGAATTACTTTGTTCAGCTTCACAAAACTGAATCATGTCATAGAGTCACCAATGAGTTTGATTATAAGGCCTGCTGCACTTTGGTTTGCACGTCTATTTCCAGACAACACCAGGTGCTTTTTCCCCTTTGTTTTCCTGTAAGATGTCCAAATGTGATTGCTTTGGTCAGCCTTCCTGTGGATTCTTACAATGGTGAGTATTTATGTTATTCCAAAACATACATTTGCCTTTCCCATTACGTTGCCATGACAGGAAACAAACATAATCTGGAAACAAAGAACATGGAAAATCTACTACCTACCTCATTTTCCTTTCATTTTATCCTCTTTCAGTTGCAAGTATTGTTACTTTTACAGGAATAATATATCCTATTATGAGTTGCAAGTCAGTGACAGCAGTAAAAGTCATAGTGCTGCTTCTGCCTATCTATTTTCCAAGATTTTTCTATTAGTCACACCCTCATTGTCAGAAATTCAGCTGTTTCCTGCACTAAGTAGCTTGGACCTACTGCACAGTAGCTTCCCTGCCTGAATATTTATCTTTGCTATGGTACATGATTTCAATGAGAATAAATTTATTTCCATTGAGCACTTCAATGATGTGATGAGCACTGTCCAACTGCACTATAGTTTCAAACATTCTTTCCAAGGATGTGTTGTAGTCCACACTGCCATAACATGATTTTACTGCACACGTTCAGGTATCACTCATAGCTAATGAGATATAATATCATTGGAATTTACTAACTATCCAACCTAGATGATCTTTGAAGCAATTATAAACACAGACAACAGTAAAAAGAAAACTTACCTAATTTGCACTTCATGCCAGTGTCCATCATCCACTCTAGCAGTAGTAGTGATGTTTTTGACTTCTGCTGCTTCATCACATAAAAACTGGTACTACAGAGTGGGAAAAATGCTTTTATTACATAATTTCTAATAATTAAACAGTTACAGGCTTGGAAACTTGAATTTAAAAATAACAAATGGTTTCATGAAAACCTGAATGTGTATCAAGGAAAACTAATGTTTCACTAATGATCTGGATCAGGAAATCTATTGTACCAGAAATATACAAGCACACATATATGCTTCCTAGCTGGCATGAAAATGCTTTAACTTTTGCGTATTGTACAATCAGATATTATGGGCCTGATTTGCAAAGAAGTTGACCATCTGCAACCCAGCTGAAATGAACATTGGCAACGGGTGAATTTTACTTACCATTTTATGGCCTCCTTACACTTCCAAACACGTAATGTAGCATGCAGGCTTGAGCATTTTGGAACACCATTTAATTTCCTATACTAATGTGAACAAGCACTTGATTTCACGGTTTGTCTACTTGTAATTGTAGCTTGATTGTGAGCTTAGAACCATTTGTTCATTGGGCTTTAAATCTACCTTTAATTGACCAGCTTTGTGAATGATTAAGTGAATTCAATTAGTTTTAACATGGCACACTGGGATCGCTGAATAGATTTTTGTCAATTAAAGTACTTTCATATTTTATGGTGCTTATGATATGTTAGAAAAATATTTTTCTGCATCATTACTTTACCATGGATACAAGTAAGATGGACTTAAAGCCATCAACATTTTCTAAACCTTGGATAACTTCCTGACCCTGACTAATCTCATTTGTTCTGGATAAAGAGAGTCACAATATTATGAAACACAGTAAATCACAATATAACAAAATAAAGTAAAAGGTTATTTTCTTTTTCTGTTTATCTGCAATTTATATATCTTAAATACATCTTTAGAGATCTTTTTAGTATGATCTTTAAACATGAAGGCAAATAGAACTCAAATACATTGTTCCTAACAGTCATTTCACAATCCTTGCAGAAGAATATAATTACAGCCAAACTTCTGGAAATTTTTAACAGGAAAATGGAAGATCCATTATGAGAAAAGTAACTTCTCTCTTACTATCTTTTTATAGCCTCTTTAGTATCTGCCCATCTCTTCATAAAGCTCAAGCTTTATCTCTTCCTCAGAAAAGAAGGAATAATTTGCCAAAGGTAAAGATATACTGGGATACACACTTTACTTCCTAATGTTTAAAACAAATGTATTCCTGTTTAGTTTTTCCATGAAAGCTAAGCAAATGTTTTTTGGGATCCTGTGGAACTCTGAATTAACATGATCAAGTAAAAGGTTTCTACTCAGAGCTACAAGGTAACAAAGACACACTCTATTCCCTTACACAGTAAATTTTCCTATGACAATTCACTCAGTTCCACAGCCTCCCTTATAACAATTTTAATGAACTTGCACATGAGGAGGTTCAGTAGGTTTAGGCTTCGTATATAAAATAGAATACCTTAATTCGTACCAGTTGTAAAGACAAAAACTACATTCTTTATTTTTGTCTTTTAATATCTACTTTTTATATGAGGCATTCCAGTTATAATCACTATTCAATTTTCCTCAAGCACCACCTCTTGTGAGACATATTAATCATATTAGCCATGAATTTGCCCTAACAGATAGCAAGTTTGACAACTATTTTCCTTAAAATACTAAAGAATCTCAAGACTCTGTATCTCTATCTACTATCTTCTACAGTAGGAAACAGAAAAAAATATTAAAATTTTTACAGATCCTAACTTTTATTTACTTCTCCTTCAGTGGGAGATTTTGATGCCTTACCTGTAAGGTGCCATGTTTAATGAAAAGCTGAATTAAAAAATGTCCTGTTGTTTCTGGGCTCTGTTCAATATACAGGAGGAGTCCATGAGGATTATAGGTCTTAAATTCCAAGTGGATGAAGTTTTGCATGTTCAAATGCAAGCCTTGAAATTCCAGGTAAGAATCACCATAATAGCGAGCATAACTAAAATCTGTAAATAGAATTTTGAGACATATAAGGATACAAAGACATTTTTCTTCTTCACCCACTAATGGTAGCAAAGATATAGGATACTCTTTTATGTCTGTCAAGGAGAGAGACATGAATCTGAAAATTGATGTTAGTTTTCTTCTGTCAAAGACTAACACTGAGAATTTATAAAGCTAGACATAAACATTTAGATCAAATTATATTAAGCAGACTAGGATCAATGCCTGAAAGAAAAGGCTATGAAGATGATAGCACTTGGAACATATCTAGCAGCTTTGGCTCCCCATAAGTCAAGAACAGTTTTTTCAAAGTTAGGTGTTCACATAGTTTTTGATGCAAGGATGAACAAGTTTGAAGTCTTTGCAGAAACAACACAGTATGGAAAGGGAGGAAGACATTCCATAACCTAATTATGAAATTGCCATCTTAATCAAATATGTCAACTATTTCTGTCTAAAATAAACAACAGGATGTTGCTAGGGTGCAGGCTAAAAAATTCCCTTCTGACTACATCTATCTTGTCTGATTGATTTATCTAGACCCCTCTTAACCTCCAGCACCCTGTGCCATACCTGGAAAGGGCAGATGCAGCTCTTACTTAAATGGAAAAAGTATGTGAATACATGGCTGCAAGCCCATCAGATGACAGAGGAGTACACTTAAAAAGGGTTTATTTTTCTCCCTCCCCCTCCCCTCCCCCCTCTCCCCTCTCCTCTCCTCTCCACTCCTCTCCTCTCCTCTCCTCTCCTCCCCTCTCCTCTCCTCCCCTCCCCCCTCTCCCCTCTCCTCTCCTCCCCTCTCCTCTCCTCTCCTCTCCTCTCCCCTCTCCTCTCCTCTCCCCTCTCCCCCTCCCCCCTCTCCCCTCTCCTCTCCTCCCCTCCCCCCTCTCCCCTCTCCTCTCCTTCCTTCCTCTCTTTCTTTTTCTTTCTTTTTCTTTCTTTCTTTCTTTTTCTTTCTTTTTCTTTCTTTCTTTCTTTCTTTTTCTTTCTTTTTCTTTCTTTTTCTTTCTTTTTCTTTCTTTCTTTCCTTCTTTCTTTTTTCTCTTTTCTCTTTTTTCTTAATTTATCTTTCTTTTTCTTTCTATTTTTCTTTTCCTTCTTTCTTTTGTTTCTCTTTCCCTCCCTTCCTTCCTCCCTTCCTCTCTTCTTTTTCCCCTTCCCTTCCCTTCCCTTCCCTTCCCCCCCTCCCTCCTTTCCTCCCCCTCC
>NW_008794579.1:237677-239228 GCF_000699145.1 Aptenodytes forsteri
CCTTCCCCTCCCCTCCCTTCCCTTCCCTTCCCTTCCCTTCCCTTCCTCCTTGCCTTCCTTTCCTCCCTTCCTTCATTTCTTCCTTCTTTTCTTTCCATCCTTTCTCTCTCATATGTTGTGTTTTTACAAGAAAAGAGTATGTAACATGCATATAGGTACCCATTCATGCACAAATGCACAGTCATGCGCTTCTTAGTTTTTTTACTTGCCAATATTTCAATTGAGCCTCAGATCAGTACATTTATCTTCTTATAAGGAATTAAAAATATGTGTCCTCTTCCACTCATGTAACATGAGGAGGTTAGTTGTTTCGTTTTAGGACAGCTATGGTATTTTGATTTTTGCACAAGCAGAAATATGCTTTAGTCTCACTTGAAGAATCACCTAGCGTACAATTATTTGCTTGATCAACTTTATGAGACTGATACAAATTTGAAGTAATACTAACAACTCACCCATCTTGTTAAAAAAGTCAGTGCAACAATACGAACCTAGATACAATGCATAACACATAATAAGTGAATAATTCCATTTTGCTTGGCTCAAGTTTCACTGAATCATCTATACAGTGATTCTGAGTATCTTTGAAGGTCACAAATCCCATTTCTGTTTTCCAACATAGGCAAAATTTTAATCTGTTCTGACACCAACTCCAATAGCAAATACATTATTATATAAGCTTAAATGCTGAATATTGATGACACTGGGATAAATTACAAACTATCAATGCTGCTCTCCTGTATATCACTGTAAGAGTATGCTGAATTTTATCCTTTCATGACTTTTCAGAAATTGATTTACAAAATCAGAGATACTGTGGTCAAATCATGAACAAAGCTCTTTTTAACAAATTCTCAGAAATTTGAGAAACATTAACAAATCAGTAATATATGTACACATACAACACACAGTAAACAAACCAAAAATTTCAAGCAATGCAAATGAATGACCAGTGATGCAAAACAGATGACCTTATAATTTTAGATGTATTTAATCTTTAAAAATTCTGTTTTGAAATATAAGCCTGTACGTGTAAATTCAGAAAACTCAAAAAAATATAGAAAATTGCATAGAAAACTTCTTCCATTTTATAAACAAGACAATTTCTCTAAGAAAGAGCAGACACAGCTTTAGAGGATTACCTCCAATCCCTAACCCTTGTTTGTTTTCCCTTCTGAGCTCACCACCGAGCACTAAATCTTGCCCTGAACTGCCCCTGCACATGGTTTTTCTTCTCCCATGGAACTGCTCAGTTATCCCCACACTCCTGAGATACTGATAATTAACCACAGCTTTTTCTTGACTCCACATAGGAGATCAGCTTGGCTGAAGGACGGCAAAGCTGCATGGAACATCTCTTTCCTGCAGTCCTGATTCCTTCAGTACCTTCTCAGGTTTTTGGAGGTTTTGTGGTTTTTTTTCATTGTTCAGTACATAATTAAGTAGTGTCGTGGTTTAACCTCAGCTGGCAACTGAGCACTACGCAGCTGCTCGCTCACTCCTTCCCACCCCACTGGGATGGGGGAGAGAATTGGGGGGAAAAAAAAAAAA
>NW_008794579.1:241812-242249 GCF_000699145.1 Aptenodytes forsteri
CCAGCTACTAGGAAGAAAATTAACTCTATCCCAGCAGAAACCATCCCTTATTCTATACGATCTATGACATGCCCAGGTCCCCCTCTTTCCAATACATTCCCATTAATCACCACCACTTTTCCTGTCTTTTGATATATATACAATCAGGTATCTATGGGCCATCCCTATAAAATGTTCGCTGAGTTCGTTTAATCCACGACTTTGGGCTCCATCTGCCATAACAGTCCTTCAGGGCAGGAGAGGTGGTGTGTGGTGTTGCATTGTTGCATGCTTAAACCAGTTCTGGTTGAATTATCACTGTGCTTTGCTCAGTTTTCATCTGAATTATCAGTGCTTTGCTCAGTTTTCATCAAAGTTCATTCTTCATTAACCTGGGGGATTCTTACTGTGTGATATGGCATATAGCCACCATAGAAGTGATGATATACAGTATACAG
>NW_008794579.1:244576-245287 GCF_000699145.1 Aptenodytes forsteri
AAGGGTGAATGAGTCTTGCTTATCACTCCTTGGCTCTCCAGTCATCAAATCAGTTTATGGATGGGAATCAGGGAGTCTCAGTTGGTGCGATATTGCCGCCTGTGCACCGTTGTGGTGGCGATTGGCAACTGTTGTTTTTGACCCTCAGCAACCCCACAACAGAAGGGTCCTATGAGAGTCCGGCCAAGGTAGACAGATGTTTAATTTCCTCCATCTCCAAGGCAGCTATACCAAAAGCCCACCGATACCCTTTTAGGTCCTCGAAATACTCTCTCCTGAGGTAATCAATGCCAAAGATGCACAGAGCCTCTGGGCTAGTCACAATGGGGTGCTTCTGCCACTCATTCCCAGTTAGGCTCACTTCAGTCTCCAATACAGTTAGCTGTTGGGATCCCACCATCATTCCAGAAATACAGATGGGTTCTGCCCCTTTCTGGCTTGATGGCATTAGGGTACACTGTGCACCAGTGTCCACTAGAGCCTTATACTCCTGTGGGTCTGATGTGCCAGGCCATCGAATCCACACAGTCCAGTAAGTCCCTTTCCTCCCCCTGGCTGGAGGCAGGGCTCTTCTAGTCCTGGTCAAAGTATTTGTTACTCACTTCTTGTAAATGCAAATCAAAAGTCCCTTTATTAAGATTGGAAGTAAAGTCAGCCCTTCTACTCTGTCTGGGGAACTGCCCACTGGAAACTGGAGCAGCAATTTTCCTG
>NW_008794579.1:247089-271622 GCF_000699145.1 Aptenodytes forsteri
ACCAATGCCCAGCCAGTCCCCGAGCAGCGGCCCCCTGGCCAGCTTTTCCCCAGTTTATGTGCTGAGCATGACGTCACATGGTATGGAATATCCCTTTGGCCAGTTTGGGTCAGCTGTCCTGGCTGTGCCCCCTCCCAGCTTTTTGTGCACCTCCAGCCTTCTCAGTCAGTAGAGCACGGGAAGCTGAAAAGTCCTTGATTTAGTGTAAGCACTACTTAGCAACAGGTAAAACATCGGTGTGTTATCAACATTATTCTCAACCTAAATCCAAAACACAGCACTGTACCAGCTACTAGGAAGAAAATTAACTCTATCCCAGCCAAAACCAGGACAGTATACATGTGAGAACAGGTCAAAATTATGTCAGTTCTTTCGTGCTTTGCTAACACAAGGCATCTGAGCTTCTAGGAATCTCATTACAAGAGAGTAAAATCTCTGAGGAGAAAAAAAAAGGCAGGTGGGGGAACAAAGCAGTTTACTCACAATTCCTGAAACTATAATCTGACTCTGGTAACTGAGGCCAGACTGGATTATCTACTAAATTTCAAGAAAGACCAAACTAGCAAAAGCTAGTGGCATCTACCTTTAGCTTTCTACGTATAATTGTAGTAAGTACACACAGCACTGCAGACAAAAAATTGTACTTTATTCTCACTGACATCCATGCCTTTTTATCTTCCTATGGCCACAAATAATGCTGTTTTGGAAGACAATAGACTCCATAACTCCATGGATTTGGGGCCAGCTTGGCTTCTAATGGGGAATATATTCATGCTGCTAACCAGAAAGCTTTTTAAAGGAATCAGCTCGCTATTAAAATTGCTGCAATTGCTTTATGTCCATAAATATGGAAAGAGTTAATGAGATAAAACACTGAAGAATATTTAGCAGGCTCTAGGTTTTTGTGAAACTCCTAAAAATGTGCTACTTGAATCACAAATGGCTACATACCTTCCCACAATAGCTATTAACAAAACCCACTGCTGTGGTTTTACCTATAAAGATTCTCACATTGTAACAATACACAATCTCTTTTTATAGAACATAAGCTTTGCTTATAATCCTTTTACTACACTTACATGCGGCTTTTTCATTTGACCTCTAGAGCTGGCTTCCTAGATTGCTATTTGTCCTAAAGCAGAGTGCTCATCACCCAAGCCTTTAGAAAATAAAAAATAAAAAATTGAAGCTGTATTTTATCTTTTACTCTGAATGTCTAACACTTGCTTTCCTAAGAAACAGGAAAGCCCTTTGGCCTATAAAATCCTTTCAGTTGTAGCTCATTCCCCTGTGTACATACAGCTCTCCGCATTTTTCTGTTTACACGAATTCACATTAATGTCAGAATGTTAAAAGGTTTGAAACCTAGCCCTAATGGTAAGCACATACGCAGGCAGGTCTGCAGCCCAGCCGACTGGCAAGCTTCATTAACTCTTGCCAGTACCTACTGGGTTTCCTCCATTCCAATGAGCTTCAGCTGCATCAGCTTCAGAATGTAGGCCTCCAAATTTAAAACTTCTTGAGAGATAGACAACTGTAAGTCTTGTTTTTTAAAGGCAGGTAGAGATAATCAAAACTTTTAATATGCTCATGAGCATATGCTCCTGTGGACAATGGAGCTTCTGTCTCTGGATATTTCTATGTCTAATGTATGCTCCGCAGTTTGTATGGATTCAGGCACAGAGAGGATTCTAATAAGTGTTCTCCTTTTTTCTACTGCTCTTCTTTTTTGTTATATTACACCTTAGGATAAACCACTCCTGTTCAAGGTATTATTTTTTCTTCTTTCATTGACACATCTTTTACATCATTTACTATTCCTTTAATTGGAAATACCTTACAACATTCAAAGAGAAGGCATCATTTCCTGTGGTAAGGACTCTCTCATGAAAAAGATGAACTATTAATTTGCTATTTGGAAATTTTATTTATTTTTGATAAAGATAGAACAGATCTCTTACAACAGTGTATAACTGTGGTCATAAGAAAGTTATATTTGTTTAAAACTGGGGAACGCCAAGTGACAAAAACTTTTAAAAAAGTGAAATGAAAAGGTCAGAACAAGGACTGTTTCACTGGGCTGGCTACAGACCCCTCCAGCCCAACAGCCAACTTCCAGTGGCAGCCCACGGCCCAGGCTTACACAAACAGCATGCGAGGAGCAACGCTTCTCCTGGGACAGCCTGTTAGCTTCCACCATAAATAGTGCCATGGCTTCCTCAGCCAGGGCGTGTGTGTGGCCCACCACACTGGGCATCCACCCGTGCTTACCAACCTCCCATGAATCTGGCTGGCAGGCAGGCCAAAGACGTAAGTGGCAGCCCAGTGTCCTGCCCCACCAATGGCCGCACCAACGGCCACACCAATGGCCGCACCAACAGCTGCCCCATACACCACGGCCCCCTCTCAGCCCCTCACTGCTGCTTGTGGCTGGGTCTCTCAGTGTGCTCTGGCAGTGGCACTGTGTCATCAGGTAAGGGAGCAGCAGGGAGAGAGAGGCAGCCATGCACCATCAGGGAAAACGAGGGTTTTGCAGAAATGTACGGAGGGAAGAAGTTGAGCCACATGAAGGAAGGGAGCAGGCACAGCTTGAGGCTATGGTCCGGCAGGTAGTGGTGGGGGGATGTTGAGACCGGGGAGGCTGGAAGCTTGTGAACTCTGGTGGCAGGAGGACAGTTCCTGATTGACCTGCAACTGCCCAGGGCACCGCTGAGGGCAAACAAGATGCTTCTGGAGACCCCTCAGAGCCAGCTCAGCCAACACCTTGTGTCTGCAGAAGGGGACAAAGGTGAGTGAGACCATTACTGAAAACTCCTTTCTGAGGGGTATGGAGGCGGCAGTCTGCCAGTCTGACCTGATGTCACCAGAGGCTTGCTGCCTGGCAGGGCCAGGATTTTGCACAGGGACCCACAAGGCTTGCCCAGCCCACACATGGTTAACCCTTGCTGCTCTTCCATGTGGGCACCAACAATGCTGCCAAGGTAACCCGAAGCATCAAGACTGACTGCAGAGTTCTGGGCATGAGGGAGGAAGGCATGGGGGCCCTCAGTCCACCAGCGAGGGTTAAAGTACTGAGCAGCAGCCGACTCATCCAGCAAAACACCTGGCTGTTTTGCTGACACATCTAACCAAGGTGGAGCAAGAGTGTTTTTGCTTGTTAACCTAATGAAGAGGACTTCAGACTAGGTGTGCTAGGGGACAGTTACCATAACCTGAAGAGAAGTGAGGGAGGAGCAGATGTGTCTGGGCAACAGCATGAGGAGAAGTTCTTGCAAATAAGATGAATTTAACTCAATATGTGCTGGTATAGGATGGACAAGCTCCTCAACCGCTGACACTTGAAGAAAAGAACAGTACAAGCACTGCAAAGAATTACAGATGGTAAGTCAGTTAAAACATCATTATATTTAGTTAGCCCTCCCCACCGTTTCATTCTCCTATGAGTATTCATACACAGCATCCTTTTAAATTACAAGAACAACTATAGAAAGTTGAAGTTTAACAAATATTTTTGTGAACGTATTCTTAGGGAGATTAGGGCTGGCAACAATTCTTCAATGACCTTGAAATTAATAATTTTATTTTAATTAATAAATAAGTTTTCAGTCCTCCAATTAAGATGGCACAAAGCAAATTCAGCCATGATATTTTGCTGTGAAACTATCTCTGGGCTTTTTTCTTTACTTTCTGAGGAACATGGGAAATACATGGACAAAAAGTAAATTTTATTAGTATTATTTTTATCTTGAAGTTGACTATTGAAAAAAAAATGAGATTTTTGCAATCAGTCTTTCTCAGTGGTAAAGCTGCTTAGTGGGAGTTCCATTTCTAGCTGGAATTTATATCTTTAATAAAATATTACTGATCTGCACCCTGGAGATTTTCAAACAATGACTCTACTGTCAATTACAGTTAAATATTTTGTCAAAACTCCGGTGTATCTAACCTTTGCACTTAATACCAATAAATCATTTCAAACACTAAACTGCTGTTTGCACTTCCTTTATTCACTATTTTTACTGTAAATTGTGTTTGTACCTATAGTGGGAATTCAGTTTTTCCAGGTACACACTACCTTCTCCATACTACCAATATGTATGCACATAGGTATGTGATTTGATTGCATTTCAAACACTGCTGAAGGTTCCCACATGCAAAAAAGCTTCACCTGAGGAAAAACAATTGCCATGACAGAGCAAGGGTCCAGCATTATGTTCATGCTGAAGACGAGAAGCCTTC
Source organism: Aptenodytes forsteri (assembly GCF_000699145.1). Classification (NCBI taxonomy): domain Eukaryota; kingdom Metazoa; phylum Chordata; class Aves; order Sphenisciformes; family Spheniscidae; genus Aptenodytes; species Aptenodytes forsteri. Next base: position 251,329 of record NW_008794579.1, read on the forward strand.
AGGGAAGGTTTGAGAGTGACCTAACAGCAGCTTTTCAGTACCTGCAAGGAGGTTATTGAGACAGTCAGACTCTTTGTAGACAGGAATGGTAGGAGGATAAAAGAAAATGGTCTTAAATTGAAACAGGTAACTTACCACAGTAGAAACATGCTTGCTGTCCTAACTATAAAGAATTTATGCCTCCCCAGTTTTGTGAACTCTGACAGAATATAAAAGCAGAGTGAATGGATAATATTAGTCATACAATGCCTTTTTTTTTTTTTACCTCTTTTAGAGCCTCCTGTTTCAAGTGGCTTATGCACGTAACTATGTTTTTTCTTTACTCTCAATATGCTGAAAGTACCTCAGCTTTCAATATTAGTCACAATGCCTTTTTTTTTTTTTACCTCTTTTAGAGCCTCCTGTTTCAAGTGGCTTATGCACGTAACTATGTTTTTTCTTTACTCTCAATATGCTGAAAGTACCTCAGCTTTCATTTTCTTTACATTTCTATGTTTCACCTCCAAAAACTGCATTTCTTTGAGGTTGCACATTTAATGAATCATGTCAATCACTCTCCTTTGCATTCTAAAATAAGGTCAATCATTACAGTGAGTGCTGGAGGACAGCCATTGCAAAATAATCCATAACTTTTATTCTTTATTCCTTTAAATACAATAACTTATTTCATATTTGTAATCGGTATTTAAAAGGTTTTAGTTTATTTTCAAATGAGTCTCATGTTCTTCCATATGTTTTATTTAGTCTTTTCAGTTGAAACACCTTAAAGACAGAGCAGAACAATGATCTTCCAACTATTATTTCTATTTCCAGATGCGGTGCTATTTCACTGTGATATGCCTCACCTTTGGTTCCGCATAACGTACCCACAGTTACAGTGAACCTATGTTTTATGCTGTCAAAGAAGGCTGTGCTGCATGACTAGCAGAGAATTATAGTTATGTTTTTCTCTCAAAGTTGAAATGTTCTCTAATGTGGCGTGCTAGGCAACAATAAAACATGGTTAACATCCAGAACCATTGCCAGTGCAGCCCACAAGCAGCTTTCAAGCAACAAAAAACAACAGCTATGAATAAACCCTCTTTACTGTTCCTTTGTTATGCTTACACAGAGCTACAGATTCGAGTAGACTGCAAAATTCTTCTGAAAGGAAAACAAGGCTGTTTTAGAGCTCCTGTAATTCACAATGTCTACACTTCTAGCCTAAACATACACATATACGCATACACAAACACATACATAGAATTCAGCTGCCTTAAAGGGATGGAAATTCAGACCCTAAAAACCAGGAAGCTCCTTCCCTTTTCCCGCAATTATTTTATATCTTTTCTTTCTTCACACATGCATCAGTCATGCCTGTTGGTCCGTGTTTTGATTCTGAACTCCTTCATGTTCAAAAGTCAGTCTGCAATGCTGTTGGTAGTGAGATCTGCACTTACTCTTCCTGCTCACTCAGTAAAGGGGACAACTGGCTGCATTTTCTATTAATTTTCAGTTCTGTCTTCCATTCTGTTCAAGAGTTATAAAATACAGTTGGAAACAACAAAAAAATCTATACATACAAGATTTTCTTACACAATACATTTTTCAAGTTATTTTTCAAAAAAGATGTATGTGCACAAACAGCACAGATCTTTAGAAAGCAGAGAGGTATAAAGAAGCCAAGACTACAATAGAGATTGAAATTCAGAGATTTCTAACCATACAAGTAGCAACATTCTGTAATATAGACTTATTTTATGGGAAGTGGACGTAAAATCCCTTTTTAAAAATGTAAATAATTTACATTTTGGATATGTAAATCCAAAATGGATTTGGATACTCTGGGAAAAATGGGCATGAAACTTGTTTATATCCAAGAATAACAGTGGATTATATTCAAAGTAATAATTTCCATTTTCCATACATTGAGAGAGATATATATAGGTAATACATATAAAATTTCTGTATGTTTAAAATACATAAACCACACACTTTTAAAAATGTCTTGGGAAAGGATGAAAAGAGTTTCTTTTAAACTATTCTAAATTTTTTACTTAAAAGAAAACTCACTGAACACCAGCAAATAGCTCTGGTTTTGTCCCTTATCTATGACTCATATGGACCAAAAAAACAGAGGTTCTGGAGACCTCCCCATGGAAAGGAAGGATTGGAATGCTGGACTGTGCCCAGCAATGTGGACTATGCCTCACACTGGCATATGGTATGTGCCAGTAAAACATTTGTGCTCCAACAATCTTTCAAAAGGATAACTTAAATGAGTCCATTTCAAACTAAATGGAGATCAGATGTACCTTTTTTTCCCCAGGTATAAGTGTTTGGAGAGCTCTAACACCTGTACCTTTATTCATGAATGCAGAGAGTTCCTGAATGACTTTGAAATTATTTTAGGATGACAGATACTCAATTGTAATGCCTAAAACGAAGCTCCCAATTTCTGTTGATTTCCATTCCAATTTTCATTGATGCCTGCATTCTGACAGCCAAATTGATGGCCATTTACAGATGCTCAGGTCAGCACTTTCAATTCAACATCTTTCCAGAATCACCTAGTGCAGATAAACTGTGGCTATGATCTACCTTGCCAAGTAAAAACTCTGAGGCATTTATTCTGTTAGGTTCTAATACTAAAACTACTTAAAATGTCTACAGATCAAAAGGAGCATGACAATCCTGGAAGTTTCACGCATTTCTGTTTTAATTTGGTATTCTACTCACTCATTCTTTGAAAAAGTATTCTTCCATCTACAAATAAACACCCATAATTCATTTTCTAGAAAAGGATAGTTCACACATGCAGCAAGAGAAGTGAATGCTATATGCCATATATATAATGGAATGGAATGGCAGATATTGTCTGGTTTTTTTCTTAAAAGTACACATAAAACAGTAAATTAGTTGATTACCATACATTTAAAATAATCACTTCCTTACATCTTTTCACACATATATTGACTGCAAAGAACTGAGAACGTGGTAAATCTTGGCCCCTCCTTGAACTCAGGGAAAAGAGGGCAGAGTCTTCTAGCAGTAACCCATTTAAATTATATAAGGCACTTGGAATGTAATTAGTGCAGGAAATTGTTTTATTATTATCATTAAAGTATAAATAGTTCCTAAAACAGGATTCTGTTTCATGCTCAAGTGTGGATTTTAACATCAAATACACTGCATGACTAGATCTATTAATTACAATATTAGCTTACTGAGATGAACTGAGACTTGTGTGACTGCTGCCTGCCAGTCACACAAGAGATTTTTCAATATGTGGGCTAGCTCAACAATGTACAGATAATGGAAAGAGGTGTTAAGTTTTTCTGCAATCAGCAGGTTAGTAGAATAGATTCTCTCACTGAAGGTATAAAAACATATATATATAAAAATCAGGAAAAACTCAGCTGTGTATGATTCTGTTTCAGCTAAAGCCTGTGTCGTTTCTTTCCTTTTTAAATGTACCATAAGGGACATAAAGAGGATCAAGTACTATTACAGCAGAAATCAGGAGCAGCTCTTACCTTGGGGATAATTTGGCCTGCTCTCAGCAGAACTTCACAAGCCTTGCTAAAATCTTTCCCTTCTGCTACCCTTTCTACAAAGTGCTGTCAGCTGGCACACAGCCAGCACCAAGCCCAGTGCCATTCCTTGCATGTTGATAACCCCCATGGCTAGAAAACATCAGAGCCACCACTGGGAGAGAAGCAGATGTATCCATAAGAAACCAAGGTTTTTCACTTCTCCTACTTATAAACCAACTTGTTATTTTCAATCTCTTACAACTAGACTTTGAACAAACAGAAAAGAACTAATTTTAACATCTTATCAACTATTTTAAAGATTACAACCAATATCAATGGTCACAGCATGCAGTGTACATAATATAGCTTTAAAAAGTCCTTCATAGTATTGTAGGTTACTCCAGAAGGCAGTTATCTTTCCCATTATTCAGAATAAATAATATAGATGGGAATAGCATGATAATCAAAATCTTGCAATGCATTGCAAGAATTGCACACTGAAAGCACAAAGTTTTAAGTCTATAATACAAGAAAAATTAGGTCAGTAATCATCCTTCCCCCCCCACCGCCCAATACCAAATCAATCACTTAAGCAAGATTATTTTCTGACTAGAAAACAAAACAAAACAGAAAACATTGTGAAATTCAGAACAAAATAATATTTGTATCTGGCCAAATCAACTGGTAGAAGGAATGGATTTTTTTAAAGTTTGTTTCATGGTGTTTTGTTTTTTCTAATGCAGTCAAAAAAATCACCATGAAGAAGGTGCATGGACTACCCGACTATGGGTGTTTCTTGAAAGTGGCACTTACAATATTATTGTGTATTCTATGCATTTAGTTGAGGATGCATGTACAGTATCTACTGTAGCAGAAGGATAATGGAACTCTCTGTGAAAAATTTGTTCTTGTTCCAGATCCAGATCTTCACAGATCCAACATTTTGATTTAGCAATTCAGCTTGAATTTGCTTAGTACTACGCTGCTATGGGAGAAGTGATATTCAGGTGATTCACTGACAAGTATTCTCAGAAGTGTGCTTCTTCCTGTTGAAGGTTATTGGAGCAATTCTCATGGAGTCCTAAGATTAAAACTATGCTCATCCTGAAAACCATCTCTCCTCAGTCACTGATGAAATACTGTGGCAAGATGGCATTTTAAGGCTTGCACAGTAGCTATGCTTGTTCCTCATAATTTATAGTAATTACTTTTACCTATTAATGGCACACACTTCACTAAATTGACAGCTAAGTTTTATCTGTTCTGTATTTATAAGTAAATATGTTGTATTTACTGCAGTTGCAACTTTGCATAAGCCCATATTTGCCCAATGACTTGCAGTTAAATTGGCCAAATGCATGTCTCTACCTTCAGTATGCCTTGTTTTGGTCATGGCTACGTATGCCAGCTCTCAGAGTGGTGCCAAAACTGTTGCTGGACAGGTATGTCAGCTGCAGAATCTGTCTTTATCTTGGACATATGGAACCTGAAAACAGTCCCAGCTGAAGCTGCACCTTCAGACGTGGATAGTATTCACAGTAGCGCTCTACCAAGCTGTCTTTTACAAATAGGGCTGATGTTATTGATCCTAACAGTGAAGCCATGGTGCTCTGAAATACTACTTCCTTCACCTATTCTGGTGAAGTTGTGACTCTTTCAACTAATATCTTACATATAGTACTGTGTTCAGTCTGTCTGTATCTCTCTCCTTTCCTTTCCTCCAAAGTACTTTGCAGTGCAAATATGTGGCTGTCTTATGAAAGAAATACTAAGGCACTCAATTAAGAGCATGGTGAGCCTTATTTCTACCTCCTTTGCCTCATGTCAAGTATTAAAAGCCTGCAGGCTGTCTTGTATGCGCTGGTATGCATTTTATTCCCACTTAACTCTTGAGTTCTAATGAAGACCTGCATGCATGCAAAGCATCAACAAAAAACACTCAGTGAATGTTAAAACCAGTCATCATTCACAGTATTAACTTCCTCAATGATGTCCAATAAAGGAGGCATAAGATAGATGCATACGACACACCATTTTCTGTTTCACTTTCTGAGTCACAGTGGTCTAGGGTCTGCTAATATGAACAAGTACTATGGAAACAAATGCTGCCATGAATATTTAAGAATATGTATAAGGCATGAATCATTAATAATACAGCAGACTAATGTTACACCACATAAAACTCAGTGAATGTTTTGAAGGTCACACAAATGAAACTGATTAAAAACAGGATCAGGAAATTTAGTAGGTTTTATTAATGACACATAACCTATTAGAGAAAACCAAAACTCAAAATGTAAAATAGATGGTTCATAAATTTTATATATATATATACATTATATATAGTCCCAGCTGCTTCCCCTCCTGTTTTGTATGTGTTCTAGTCACTTGCAACATATAAATGCAAAATTCTTGTTTGATAGCCTTTTAATACAGGAACTGGCAGCTCAAAGGATGGGGAAGATTCAGAATGATAGTGCTGCTTAGGTAATTTATTTCAAAATATACATTTGAAGTATTTTCTATGCTGAAAAATTTAAAATTTAAGTTTACAGTTGAAGTTCTAGTGTAAGCACTGTAGAATAATTTCTCATGTGTAGAAGAACGTACACTGCAAAAGGAAGCCTTCACACAAATTTTCTGTAGCAAAGATTTTGCATGAACCATGAAGATAAGATTAAAGTGTGCAGACACAGGACATATTCCAAAATAACTACATGTATGGAATTTGTCTGGGGTAATGAAAAATGAGAAACTTCTTGTTGCTTCTGAGTAAATACGTGTGCTTGTATTGTGCTTGACTGTAGTGTCTTTAGCTTAAATACAGATTGGACTCTGAAGAAACTACGCTATGGTTGGGATAGAGGCTTCCTAAACAAGGATTTGTGGAAAGTTTCCCACTTTTGATCATGATATCAAGTTAAACAGAAAGCTAACTGCAAACTTAACTGCGGGGACATGTCTGAAAGATAAATGGCTTAAAAATCCTAGCTAGCTAGCAATCAGGGCTGCAAAACAAATAACAGTTACCCATACACCTGTATTTGTGAAGGAAAAAAAAATAAAAGCAAATAGGTAAAGATGTCTGGTATCAAGATGACACAGACAATTGTCTGTGTGGTGAGAACAAGAATTTTTGCTTCTGAAGAATCCATGCAAATCACATAATATTTTACTATGTTACAAAGGCATGTATTTATATATGAAGTTTTTCCAATAGATCTCAAAAATGAAGACGACAACAACAAAAGCTGGAAACATTGATCAAATTTAGAATAGATCCAAAGACATTTATGGAGCAAAGAAGATGGTGGTAGAAGATAACAGCCCCACCCCCCCCCACCCCACCCCCCCAATGTATGTCAGTTGAGAAACTAGGAAAAGACAGGAGAGGATCCTAGCTAGTAAAAGAGAGATAGTAGAGAGGAGAAACCAGGAATGAGAAGGAATGGGAGCAAAGTCACTAATGCAAGCTGAGAGGAAGGTAAGTATTAAGAGCTTCAGTCTAAAGAGGAATATGGATGGCATTTCTGAAACTGGGAAAACAAAAAGGCAGGATTATCTGTGATCAGAACTCAGGTGGAAACTTATGCAAAGTGGTTATACTATCTGGCAATCTGCAACAGCAGGAGAATTAACTTAGTATGTAGAGGTTCTTGCCAGCTTTATGCTTATGTTTGCACTGAAGTAAGCTGAGGCAAGTAGGGGCAGATTTGGATTTCATGTCACAAACACAAAACAGCAATAGCTCTTCTGTCATTGATGGCATGGTGTTGACTCTTCCACAACTGAGAGGAAACCAAAGTCAGTTCTAGAAATTCTAGGAGATAAATTGGAGGCCTAGTATTAAAAAGGATCTTTCACTGCAAAGGGACCTGAAGTTCTCCAAACAATCTGCCAGGTACTATTGTTCAAATGGATGCCTTCAGATATCTTCTTCAGATTTAATCCAGAATGGTCATAAAATGATGGCCAGAACAGAAAATACCATACTAAATTTTATAATTAATTCCACTTGGTCTGGAATTACTTACCACCTACCTAATCCTTTAAGTGTAACTGTTACATCTTAGGATCATGAGAGAATTAGGAAGAAGATGAGTAAAAACAGTATCTACACTTGATATTGTTTATCTCTAAGGTAAAAATGAAAAGAAACCTCAATTCTTATTTCACAGGGAATAAGATTACTTTTAGGTCAGTAAAAGAAAAAAAAAATCTTTGTTACATATTCCAGTTCTTACCATAAGCAAAATGCCTCCTTTATATCAAGTGAACTGCCTATGTTCACACATTAGAAGTCTACAGTCATACTTTTGTCATGTACACCACTCATTTCTGCTGAATATTCTACCAAGAGGATGCCATTTCAAGTTCTCCAGTATTTTTTCTCATACATATTTCATTATAAAACAAAAACTAACTTAAAATATGAAAAAGCACCTGTTTCTCTGTTTAGATTTTGCACCCACTTTTGCCAGAGGTACAGCAATACTCTTTGCTGATGTCCATATTAATAAGAGTCATTCTCTTGCTCTGTTCTAGTATATGGGTCTAGACCACAGAAATCTCTGCACAACTCCATGAGCTGATACAGGAATCATGGCAGTTTTATACAGTTTTTAGCTATACAAATGATTGCATTTCCTGTGTCACAGTAACCCCAAGTTTTCCTCTACTGAGGAGTTACTATAGTTAGAGACAATGCTCTGACAGTTGCTATTTGGCAATTCACTTACAAGGCAAATCTACTGAGCTTTTCCATTACTTTAACAAAATAACCTATTTCTTTTACTAGTTTATCAATAAATTCCCTGTGGCTATGAAAGTTTATTCCACTCAAAAATGTTGCTAGAGGACCAAATGCCAAAGAGAAAAAAACAAAGAAAATGTACAGTTATTTATGTTCAAGGCACATTCTGAAGGACAGCACAGGTTCAGAATTAGTGTAAATTAAAAGGATCACTTGGTCAATGGCTGGGTTCTCTAATTCATCCATACAAAAGCTGGAAATCAGCTCTATATCACATTGTATTCTTGTTCAGTCAATGGAGAGGAATACCCAGTGGGAATTTCACCCCATCCCAAGACAACTTTCTAAAAGAACGGAAAGAAAGCTCTGCAAAAGCTTCTTTTTCCACTACTGAAAGATCCTAGATCAACATCTTATATTAGTCACTTAGAGAATTACTAATGTCTGTAAGGAAAGTGTCCTGTCCAAGAAGACAGCAGGAGTTTTTGTTTGGTTTTATAAATCTCTGTGCATCCAAGTTGCAGGGCCACTACAACTGTAGTCTGCTTTAGGAAGAGCCCCTTACTGTTGTGAGTTTGAACGGACCAGATGTCTATAATTTCAGGTCATGTATTTCCTAATATGCCTATCCCCTTTTAAGATAAAAATTGGATATCAATAAGCTGGTTACGGAGGAATCATTGTTTTGACTTCATACTTAGTAGCCTTTACATAATTTTCTGACTACGGTTGTTTATATTGCTGAAATTATATTAAGTAGGAGTAAGCCCAGTGTATTTTCTACATCTTGTCCTGTCCTGGTTTCGGCGGGGATAGAGTTAATTTCCTTCTTAGTAGCTGGCCCAGTGTTGTGTTTTGTATTTAGGGTGAGAACAATGTTGATAATACACCGATGTTTCAGTTGTTGCTAGGTAGTGTTTACACTAGTCAAGGAATTTTCAGCTTCCCATGCTCTACCCATTGAGAAGGCTGGAGGTGCCCAAGAAGCTGGGAGGGGGCACAGCCAGGACAGCTGACCCAAACTGGCCAAAGGGATATTCCATACCATGTGACATCATGCTCAGTATATAAAGCTGGGGGAAGAAGAAGGAAGGGGGGGACGTTTGGAGTGATGGCGTTTGTCTTCTCCCCCATCCCACCGGGGGGGAGTGAGCGAGTGGCTGCGTGGTGCTCAGTTGCCGACTGAGGTTAAACCACGACATATATCACTAATATTTAAAAACAGTCTGTATATCTATCTTCCGATAAAAAAAGATCTTTGTAAACAGGGTGACTGTAAAACACCATCTTACCTGTTTCTGATATCTCCAATCTCCATGAATTGTAAACAATCAAGACAGAAATATTTGAGGAATTCGAGGGAGCACTGAGGTACAAAATTACAATTTGTATAGGAGCTGGAAATAGTCTCATTTCACAGCCAAGCCCATGCAGAATTTTTAGTTGTTGTTGTTCTGATATTCAATTTTCTGCCCAATCTGGCAATATGCCAAGCACTTCCATCTAAATGTATTTGTTAACTCACAGAAATCTAAAATTCACCTCTGGTAAGCCCAGTGTTTACCTGTCCTATATAAAATACCATTTAAGAAAAACAATGTTGTCCCCGATGCCTCCAAGTAAAGATTACTCAGGAAAATCAAACTACAAATACTGACTTATGCTTAAATACCACACAGAACAGCAGTCACTGAGGAATTCTTGACGAACACTGGATTCTGTTTTGACCAAAACAAAGAGAAAAAAATCTGCAAAAGTAGATTACTATTTGGGAGCTAGAGCACATTATATTTTATTTCTTTAGAAAGTTAGAAAGGAATTGTCAGCAGATACAGATAAGGATGGAAAAAAAACTTATTTACACCAAATAAAATTTGAAAAAAAAAATATTCATTATAATCTTGGGTACAATGATGTTTCATTTACCCAACTCTGTTTAAAATTCTGTCCAAAATCCTAGTTTGATTTATTTGAAATGTTAGGCATGAAATGCAAGCAATCTGAAACAAGTATTTTCAGATATAAAAAATATAAAAACAAGGAATAGCTGCCTGCTATAGATATTTGTATGATAGATATGATTTTCACCAAAAACATTCATATGAAAATCACTTGGTTAAAGAGAAACACTATAGGATTTAAGATTTATTGTTTTCAATTGTTAATATGCCAAAGGTAACAAAATAGTTGCAGTGCATTTCATAACATCAGGAGCATGTGCTGTGCAGACTTTTGGGGGAACAGTCATTAATGAAAACCAGAAAGAGCCTGGAATACAAAGGCTTTGTTGTGAAAACTGGTTTTAGATCAGCACATAGAGATTTAGAGTGTAATCTATAGTATGGCAATATACAATGCATGTATTACTTAGGATGGTCTTTCCAGCATTAGAGAAATATTGAAAGCGCTGATTATAACTGTTGCTGATGCCTTTCACTGTGTCTTCTTTAATTGGTTTGTAAAAGTCCTATGCTTCTTTCTCTTCACGGGATGGGAAATTTATGGTCAATTTGGTTAAGTAAAATTTCAGGCTAGCAAATAATGACTATGCTTAACATCCCCAGGTGAATTTCTTTCTATCTAATTTTATACATAAACGTTGGGTAAATACTAAAAAAAAAACAGAAAAGAGAAAGACCATCCCACAATTAAGGACATATAAAGATCTAGCCAGTCTCTTTTACAGCCCACCCCCAAATGATTATTTTTCAGTTGAATACATTTAAATGATTTGACGCTAATTGATCCAAAACATCAGAAACTCATCTTATGTCTTTCAAATGTTCAAATTCAAGGTTTTACGTGAAAGTAAAATCCCAACATTATCAGTTGTTAGTATTAAAACCAACATTCTCAAGAATAAGAAAACTCCGTGGCTTATGTTTTCATCAGCTTCATTATGAAGCTTTTCCTTCTGCATAGGTACAAGTTTTATCAACTTGCTAAGGACAGAACGAAAAATGGCCTGATATTTAAATCTTGGTTGTTGGAAACGTCTAATGAGATCAGCTTATTACTGTACAGGAAATGAGTTAAAACAGCATTAAACTAATCAGCACATTGAGCTTTGTGCGCAGCTTTAAGTTCTAAGGACTTAAAACCAGCTCCCTTATTTAAAGTACAAAGCAGGCTTCTCTATCCATAAGGAGCATAGTGCTAAGACCTCTGAAGGCATGAGCAGCATTTTCTTCTCTTATATGGACAGTAGGCATATTTAATACATGACAACAATTCACACATACACACACATTACAACCAAGGAAAAGACGTATATATTATAAACCCCCTCTGCCTGAAGAGGTTTAACCTACAGCTTTCATCTTCCTTAGGAGTGTTATGGATCATATTCATGTCTTAATAATGCCATTCTGCAGGAGTGAATGCAAAATCCACTGGGACAGAGAAAAGGAAGGAGATGTCCAAGACTTCCAGCTGTAGCCGTGGTGAACAAGGCTGTCACCTGGCTAGAAACCTCAGAGGACTTGTGTATTGTAACAGGATTTTGTCTGTATGACTTCAACTGTACCACAGATACAGAGCAGAATGGAATTTAGGTCATCTTTTAACACTAAGAAATTCTATGTTGTTAAAAGAATGCATCATTTTTGGATGGGGGCTGAGAAGACATTTGTAAGAATAAAGAAGAGGAGATATATTTGCAAATGAAGTCTGGGAAAGATTCTGCAAATATGGTGTTTTATATCAGTAGCATTATGCCTAGAAAAGCAAGAAGAAAAACAGACAACATAGCTTTAATAGGTTAAACGTCTTATTTATTCTGAAAAAGGTATAATCAGATATACTGGGCTTGAAATAATCAAAACCAATGTAAAAATAGCTATCTAAAAATTCAGTTTGCTAAATAATGAATATTCTGCTTTTCTTTTTTTTATATAATTCAGGGAATTACTGATTGAGCGCCATCTCCACTAGAGTGATCACGACCAAATCCCTATACTGTGGCTTTCTGCCTCCTAAAATGGGATCAAGAACTATGCAGTACTTGGGAAATTAAGCATTTTCAAACAATAATCCAAAACCTTTATACTAAGCAGGAGCCTATCTAATGCTAGATAATAGAAACCAGGGAAGACAGTGGCTGGGACTCTGACCCCTCCTCAGCTGCCAGGTGTCTGATTAAAGATTGCATGCAGATCCGTCTGCCTGGAAGCTGAAGGCCAGAATTTTCTGCTGTGTGTTGACATGTACAATTGCACTTTCAAAGAACTAAACAGGGATCATTATTTTCCTTTACAGCAGTGCCACAGAGGTGACAGTAGTGCCACTGTTCATCTTTTATGCTACAAAGCAATTATTATACCGTTCAGCCAGTGGAAGACCCAGGTTCATTTTTTTCTCTGTCTAGGACTCAATATCTGTTTCTTCTGTGTATTAGCAAATGTCCTAGCTACTAGATAGAAAGCTAGCCCAGAGGGTATTTTGTCCCTCAGAGTGGCAAAATTCATGAAAAACATAAGTGAGGAAGAAAGTACAGATTTTGTAGCCTTAGATGAGGGCACTTATCTGAGAGCAGGGAGACACAGGATGATTCAGATTTGCTTTATGGTGGATGGAGAGAGAGGAACTTCTATAACATGATTTATCTGAATAATTTTAGATGCATTCCTTGAGATGAATCACACCTTAAAAACAATCTATTTCTCTGCATAAAGGCAGTCTAGTGTCAGACTCCAAATCTTGCCATAGGCAAAAGAGAAAACACCATTTATATGGCACCAAGAAATCAGTATTTTAAAGGTCTCATAGCACATACTATCTAATTAATACAGAAATGCCTCATTAATTAATATAGTTAAAATTGTTATACAGTAAAGTCTTCCTAGTATCTATCCCTTTTCTTAGCTGTTATGCTCATCCCTCCTGTGTCCTGCTGGGTCCTAAGACTGACTCTTCGGTCTTCCTCAAGAGTGACGGGGGGTGGGAGGTTGTAGGGACGTCACAGTGAGCTGTCAGCATCCTCAGGTCTTTCACCAGAAAAAGTGTCACATTTCTTTCTCCTTAGGCTTGGGCTCTGCTTTGGGTTCTTTTTATACGTTTCCTTGTCACAGCCCATTTCCTTCTCCCAGGCTGCCAGCTGCAGCCTGGCAGTGGCCTCCAGCCCCCAGGCAGTGACTGTCAGGGGTGTGTGTGTCACCTCCCTCCCCAGTGGGGCTACCCCCAGAGCTGAAGCTGGAGCAGGGGAGGCAGCAGTCACTGGCCCCGGCACTGTAGTTAAACCAGTGACACCCAGCTCAGGCCATGGCAAAGCTGAGCTCCTGCACTGCTGGGTCAGCGCTCAGCCAGGGCATCCCCCTGCTGAGGGCAGAAATCATATTTACTGGGCTGCACTAGTTACTTAGCTCCCATATGGATATCACCATAAACCTCCCAGGTTAGGCATGATGAAGTCTATCTTTAGTGTCTGAAGTCTTGCTAAGGACAAACTATGGACTATTAATGATCAAGTGTAAGACAAACAGTATCTATTGCAAATTGAGTCAACCAAACTGACTTTTCTGATGTGATTAAAAGTTACCTTATATGTCCTTGAAAGCAGGGGAGAATAAGAAAAGGAGCAGGATGGGGCAACGTTGGCACTAAAATTGCTAGTTGGTAAAAACAGCTGTACACCTGCAAGGTTCTGAGAAGTATCTATTTACTCACATGCAAAAGTAAGAGAAGTTCAATTAATTGAGTGAAATCTTTGCCTTCATCTTCCCTCACAGTTCCCGCAAATCCCCTAATCTCTCAAAGAAGGAAGCTTCAGATTCAACAAATGTGAGATGACTCCAAATTCAATGAACTTAAAAATTAAACGCTATAGTTTTCCACGTAAAGCAAAGAAGTAACTTGTACTACTGCTTTTGTGGACACTGAATTAAAGAATGTAATACCCAATTTGTCTCATTTATTCACTCAATACATTCCTACTGATGTTATTGTACTGATCTCCCCACCCCCTTCTTTTCTGCTGTTTATTTAGAAGTCATCTGAAGCACTAAATTGAGTACTTGCATTTTGATTAGGAAAAGTTCTGTTTTTTCTCAACTGAAAGGACAGAGAAAGGGATATCACACCAGAATTTTACTGATCACTGAGTTGTTTCTGGTCATAAGTTCTATGTTAACCTAGAAAGTAACTATATCAGGTAAAACTTTATCCATCGGTGATTTCAGACAGAATTGGAACTGACATTACTGACATTACTGAACCAGAATAAAAGGGAAGACATCTCATATTCTACGAAAAATAATCTATTACAGGAAAGTTCTTTGCACCCTCTCCTTTGTTGAGGAAGTCCTTAAAATTTTAGGAAATGAACACAACCATTTTTTCAAAGCCTTGAGAGACTAAGTGTTTACTTTTCAGTAATCAGAACGGAATGGAGTATGTCTAGAACCTGCACTCTATTAAATACATAATTTTTAAGTTGCTAGTAAAGCCAAGGTAACAAAAAAGGTCACAAAAACAGTAGCAGATGTATCTTTAGTTACCATTGCATTTGGTTATCATGATGTTTGGTGCGTTTTTACATCTTCTGTTTCCACATGTGCTGACTAATCATCAGGTTTTAAGACCCATTCATGTCAAGAAAGAAAATAAATTTCTATTTTTAACTATTAGAAATGCTGTAATAACAACTGGTCTTAGTTCTTATTCTGAAGCCAGGTTTCTTAGGATTTCTACTATACAGCAACTTGAATTCAAAGTAAATCAAAAACCACATCTATTTTTTAAATATTCTAGTCTCCACCGGAAGTGATTCCAGTACATGTTCAGATTCATCTATAGATTCATAAGGAAAAAAGGCTATTTTAAGGTTAATTCCAAGCTAGTAGAAAACTCAAAAAACCACCTATTATATATTTCGACTGTACTGGGTTTAGTGTTGCAAAATGTCTTTCAGCTGGGCCAAATCTCTCACAGGAACAGCTCAGAGATTTCAGCATGGTGAGTCCCAAACTCTAGCTGTGTTTTGATCTCAGATATGATTCCTAGTAGAAACCTAATCTAAATCAAAACACAGTCTGATTATCAGTATCTTGTTAGTTTGTATAAGTTAACAGATCTACTTTTATACTATAAAAAATAGCAGCCTTCTATAACTGTTTAGTGTTGACTCTACATATTTTACATCCTGTAAAGGGGAAGGGTACATATGAATCTAATCTTATAGAATTTTTCTTTATCCTCATCTATTGCTTAGTTCCTGACAGAAAGATGGTGTCTTAAAAATTTCATATATATAATACTTCAACAAAATTAAACTTTGTCATACAAGCCTGTTGTCATTTATGTCTTCTGCTGCTCTTAGGAGTTCTTTTTGGCAAAGGTTGCCTCTGGAATATTTTGGTAACAATTCACACAGCTTGTTCAGTACAGATAATCTGTGCTGCTGAGGAGAACCATAATAAAGAACAACTAAATTTAAGATGATAAATTTTCTCACAATTAGTTTTAAGGCAAGAAAAAAAAGCAGTAGTAGTTCATATTCAACACATGTAAACAAAACTGCTGTAGTTGCTTGGCAACCAGGATCAGACTTTGTGGAGAACAATAAATACCTACAGCGATCTATAGAGATTTGCCTGTTACACAAAGAGGGAGCTGATACTCATTGGCAGGTTGGTTTGCCCACTATGCAGGTTCTGTATGTGTGTCTTTTTGTGATTAATAGTTTGAATTTCTCTGTTTAGATTGCTGATGGTGTTATATTCACTTTATTTCTTCGTCTCAACCTATATTGGCAAACTGGCAGCCATCAGGTGAATCTGCTGAGCAGATCTTCTGTCCAGCTTCCAGCATGACTTTGAAGGTTTCTTGGAGCACCTACATTTGCTCATTCAAGAAGTGACTAACTTTGAGCCACTGCTGTTGGGGAGACTTTTTCAGAACAGTATCTCTTAATGGCAGTGTAAAGGGTTGTGTTTGTTTTCACAGCACATTTCAGGCATCAATATGTAGAATATGCCCAAGCCCAAACCCCTCTGGTTTCTGTGCTGTGAGGACCAAAGGCCATGACTAGGTCCAGACTTGGAGATCTGCAGGGAACTATAAACAAGATGACTTGCATCACTATTAAGCTCAAAGACATGAATCCACCTGCAGTATGAATGGTAGAGTACTTTGTGCCTGGCCTATGTGGCATACATTTTTGTAGCTCCTGACCTCCTCACTATGAAAAAGCCCCAAGGCTGCCTGCTGCAAAAGTTAATGGGATTTGTAGACAACGTAAACCCAGGCTGCTTAGGCAAGATCTATAGCTGTTCTCCAAGAACAGCAACATGCCCTTAAATAACTGAGTCAAGGAGACTGTGACCTGAGCCTTTTTCCTGACCTGGCATTCTACCATCAACATAGATATAGCCTTTCCTGTAAGGTGAACTATTTCAGAGTTTTGGAGTAAGAAAAAATTTGCTTTCAGCAAAAAATATAATTTATTAACTTGGAATAACTGCTTTCTACACAGATGCTCCATTGCCTCCTATGTTCCAGATGAAACAATGCGCTGGTAAAATATCCTCTGCCCTGAAGTAGCAGTAGATCATTTCACTATAGATTAGCCTCGTCTCTGCTATCTGCTTCATCACATATGATGTAACAGTGCTTACATTAGAGGTATGAACTTCAGTGAACACATGGAGGGATTCCCTTTAAAGAGAACTTAACTCCCTCTGGACTGATTTCGCATCATCAGTGCATCTGGTTGAGGTTCATGTCTGTAATCAAGTATAGCCTACTCAGAGCCAGTGTCTATCATAAAGACTTCCTCCTGTTTTATCACAGAAAAGAGCTAATTATTCAGAGCCAATAAGAATGATAAAGGTACCATGGCACTCTGGTATCTCTAGGTAAAGCCTAACTTTATTTTCCCTTTGGTTATAGAAGACTTTTGTTTATATAAATGCATCTGTCCTCTCACAGCCTTCCCTTTCAATTTTCACCTTTAAGCTACTGCCTAAGGCTTCAGATTACTGCTGATGTCAAGAAAGGTCTTTAAAAAGGAGTGAGAATATGGCACCACAATCATGACAAGAGGAGAATTCATTTACAACCTACAGCTATACAGACCTTCTTTAAAAGAATTTCCTCAGCAGGTTAATGTTCCCATCCTGTGGACAGGCTATCTAATGATAAAGGACAAGAGTTTAAATAACACATTTTTTTCTCTTAGGCACTAAGAGAAAACTAAATAGGTTACAAGATTTCAAAGGGATTAAAACCAGACACAAAAGTATAAAACACTGCAGAATAAACAAGAGGGTGTTTTATTATCTTTTTCTTCCATCTGACTACAGTGGATGAGTAAATCTAAGGCAACCCCATTTGACTTAACTGTCTGTGGAGAATAGTATGAAACTAAAGCAAGCCATAAAAAAGTAAGCAAAGATTTTAAGTGTTTCTAGTTGTTCTGACACATACCCAGATGCCCCACATTTCATTAGTGCATGAATAGGATACTGGTGGATATGCTGCAACTAAGACCTTTCTTTTCTATTTAATACTCTTACCTCAAAGAATCAGGATAAAGTGTATTCCATTAATGGGCCCATATAGATTGTGATTTCATAGAAATTCCTTATGGCTGTTTACGAGAACACAACTATTGATGGGACTGCAAAGGGAGGTTCAGAATTAGTTTGTAAATACTAATTCCAAATAATACACTTAGTTTTTACTATCTCCCTGGAGTTCACTCTACCTTTGGTTCCTCATTTAACATAATATCACTGAGCTGTAATACTGCTTCACATATGAGAGCTTCAGCAATTTAACTGTTTTTAGTGGTCTTAAAGTGCTTGTATCTGTAATGCAGAACTAGAAAAAGCCTTTTGATGCTTAACACCTATAAACCTGTCATTGTAGATCTCAGAAAATCTATTATACCAGTGAACACTTTCTGTTTCAAAAGGAGATGAGCAGGCAAACCTTTTATGGCAATTTGAGAGGCATTTAATGGTGTGAATCACTATTCAGAAATTTTTTATACATGTATTAAGTAAGTCCAATATAATACTTGAGCTTAAGAAGGTGACAAGCATTGGCTAGTAATTCTGTCACTTCATAGGTTGCACCAAGTGTTAATGAAAATGACATTGGAGGACTTAGCAGAAAACAAAACAAAATATACAACAGCTACCGCATGCTGTCTTTTGAAAACATCACATTTAAATGATGTATTAGTTAAAATATTACAGTGCATGGAAGAAAAAGAAATCACATTTAATGTATTAGTTAAAATATTACAGTGCATGGAAGAAAAAGAAAAAAAAAGAAAGAAAAAAGCAAGGAAAGAAAAATCTGGATGTGAACTTTATTTATTATATGTTAATGGCAGTAAATCTTCCATCAATCAATATACCTCATAGTTCCTCAAAACAAGCTCAGCTAAAGTATTGCCTACTACTTACAGAATCAATTTGTTAATTCAGTCAACACCAGCCCCATTACTAGGGAAGAGTCTTCCATCTAGAGCCTTTGATATACTTTCTAAAGTTGTTAACAGATTTAATAAAGACGTATCTAATCAGGTAGTGCTCCACCTCTTTACAGGTATAAAGGTTTTTACAATACCTTTTTTTTCTGTTTTTGAGTTAAAGCATCAAAAAGGCACAGAACTATCAGTAAGGCCAGACTTCTCTAGCTTAGACTTTACAATGGTGACTCTCTAGTGCTTCTAACTTATGCAAACACAGAGGTAAACTTTTGGTGTTCAATTTTTTGTAAACTAAGTACTCGTGTTCTCCTTAGGTGAGCTGAGAGATGCAGGAAAAAAATGAACACAGCACATTTAAACAAATGGAAATAACAAAAATTAAATGCTCAGGAAACATCCAAGCAAAGTAGACGTACACAAAAAGGAGAGGAACTGTTCTAAAGGACACTGGCTAACTTTGGATTCAAGGAGGCTGCATCTGGCCAAAACAGCAAGAGTAGATCGACTGGATGAGGAGAAGCTTATGAGGCCGTGGCCCTTTTTACTCATTGCCAGTAGTCTGAGTGGTGCAAGCTCTATCTCTCTCATGTGACAAATGAGATTAAAAAGTCTTCTTCCACATCCATAGCAACTTTTAATACAATTATAAATGTAAATTGCATAACTTAGTAACTAAAAGTACACTTGACAGTTTATTTCTACCCAATGGCTCCAAAATTCACACTAAAATTCACCAAATATATATGTATTTTTAAAAGGTAATAGTTCCCTGCATACAATTTTTAAATGTATAGATAGCATGAAACTAATAATTCTTTGTTAACTTAGCAGATGAGAGTATCAGATATCTATTCATGGTTCTGTAAGAGCTGCTGCTTGTCCTATAGTTACCGTGGTTCTTCAAGGCACTGCAGTTGGTGGAAGTTCCAATTTTGGCTTTTAGACTCATTGTGAATGTGGTGAAATATTCTTTAAAATGGCAGTGTCCACTGGGGCCTTGAGGTGACCTATGTATCCTTATATTTTCTCATGAGAAGATACAACAGAAAAAAGAACTTGGAATCCTCTCTGCACAGTTGTGATTTACAGTCATCAGCTGACGTGAGTTGGGCATGCTTGGGTTCCACTCTAACTATAACACCTTAAGAGAAATTGCAGTCATAACTGTAATGAGTGAGCTACCTGTCTTCACTGAGTACATGTTGGCCTAGTTTTCATGCTACTTGACTAGTTATACCCCTCCCACACTGTGCAATTGAGCGTGTGTTTTATGACAATCAAGAGTGAGACAACTTCACATTTCTCAAGCTACTCAACTGCTCATCCAACTAAATTTAATGTGTGGTGCTTGAGATGGTCCATCAATTTCTAAAAAGGGAAAAAAGGAAGACCCGGGGAACTACAGGCCAGTCAGTCTCACCTCTGTGCCTGGGAAGATCATGGAACAGATCCTCCGGGAAGCTATGCTAAGGCACATGGAGGACAGGGAGGTGATTTGAGACAGCCAGCATGGCTTCACCAAGGGCAAGTCCTGCCTGACTGACCTAGTGGCCTTCTATGATGGAGTGACTACATCACTGGACATGGG
>NW_008794579.1:272655-283245 GCF_000699145.1 Aptenodytes forsteri
GGATGCCCCATCCCTGGAAACCTTCAAGGTCAGGTTGGATGGGGCTCTGAGCAACCTGGTCTAGTTGAAGATGTCCCTGCCCACAGCATGGGGGTAGGACTAGATGACCTTTAGAGGTCCCTTCCAACCCAAACTATTCTATGATTCTATGAATGGATTCCTAACACTGATTTCAGAACTATGACAACTGCAATGTGCAAAGTTGTTGCTTGCACCTAGTGCAGTGGACCTCCATGGTTACCAAAGGGGTTATGCTAGCAGTATAAATGTCAGAAGAGTAGTGGCCAGTACGGGCTAATTGCTCAGCTTCCTCGGCAGGTTTCACAGTGCTGAACTCTGTGCTGGTAAAGCTACTCTGATATCTGCACCACAGCAAGCTATTTTAAAACTTGGTCCTCTGTACCTACATAACCTGTAGTCACATCTTTGACTTCCCTACAAAAAAAATTCTGTTGACAGATTTTTCACAAGCTCTCAGAGCTTTTTCACAAGAGACAAAAAATATATTAGGTGTGGGATTCAGTTCAAGATGTAAATGCCTAAATGGAAGTGTTTTGATGAATATACAAAGACATACTAAATTCCCACTATAATCAGTGGAGCTTTGTAGTGCAGACACTTAGCTGCCTGAACACAGGTATTTGGTACCGGTTTAGATTCCATAGGATATCCTGCTTGGTGAGGATATTTGAATTGTATCTTCTAGCCCTTCAGTATCCATAGGATAATCTAGGGCTTCTAGTATGCATAGGATAATCTAATGTTTCACTTGACATCTGTTTAGTCAACTGGATTGAACTCCTTGTCAGCTGAACAGCTCTCTAAGATTCACTGACAGTACTAACTACATCTTGGTCACCTGAAGCAGTTAGCAACACCTACATTTACTTTTCAAAATTGAACCGAATCTCAGTCTATGAATCTCAGTCTATGAGATTCTACCCTTTTATTCCTAGACATTCTAAGCAAAATTGCAGAGTCCACTTAGTTCAGACCTTAAATATAATTACATACAAACCTGAAAATCCTTTAGACAGAAACCTGTTTTCTATTTGGAATGTCTCTTAATTAAATGTTGACAGCGCAAAATATGATCTCTGATGATATACATAAAGCTACCTCATAAACGGATTCTTTAGAATAGAGAAATGGAAACCACAAGCATCTCGGTGGAGAGAGATCTATGAAAATTGTATTCAAGATCTGTCACCCTTCCTAAGTACTCTCT
The DNA here is from genome assembly GCF_000699145.1 of Aptenodytes forsteri. Taxonomy (NCBI): domain Eukaryota; kingdom Metazoa; phylum Chordata; class Aves; order Sphenisciformes; family Spheniscidae; genus Aptenodytes; species Aptenodytes forsteri. The sequence continues at coordinate 273,884 of NW_008794579.1, forward strand.
GACTAAATCAGAATTAAAATATCTTTTCATACTGAAATGGAAAACAGACTAAATCTCAATATAGGAGCTCTACAATTCTCGTGCAAATGGATTAGCTCTGTACAATGCATGATGATGACTGTAGCAGCAAGTTCATGCTCATTCTGAAGAATGTCACTGATGTTTTGCAGCTACACAGAGCACTGAATCATCACTTCTGCTTATGACTTGTCAGCTGAAATTGTAAATCTTGCAGGAGTCTTGTAAGAACACTCAGGTCTGAGTAACAGAAAATATTTAATTTCTGGGACATTCAAATTCAACCTGACATTCATAGTAGCAAAGTTTCCAAAGTTTCCATTTCTGACCCCCCCATTTCTGAACCTTTCTAATCAGAAAGGTTCTTGAGATACAGACATAATTCAGCAAAGCTGAATTTTATTTTGAAGTTTCTGTTTAGTTTCTGAACTTAGCTCATCTCAGAGATGATGCAAGATTAAAATTCAGCATTTGTAATAATTGACATCTAAGGCTATTGATGTTTCCCCCTCAGTGTTTGTCAGTGACGGCATTCACTTCCAGGTCAATCATAATTCCATACAGTTTAACCCAGAATATGTTCAGAATTTTCTATTTACATCAAAGAACCTCAGCAGTGCCCTAAGATGTCATAGTCTCAATATCTGGTCTTACTAGATCTCTGATAGCATTCAGTAATAAATCTATCCCATCCATTTACTTGAGTTTTTAGGCTACCATAGCAGTTAAGTATTAGATGACTACCATTTGCATAAAAATATAGAACTAAATAGAACTTACATAGAACTAAAAAAACTAAGCTCCATTAAGTTTAAGAGAAACTCTTGCCTTTTCAGGTAAGAGAATGTAGAGCTTTGTGAACCTAACTGACCTACTCACAATTAGACAGGAATGGTATACAAAACTAACATTCAGCCAACTGTCCCAATTTCTGCCTGGGCCATGTGGAACAAACAGGAGTTCACAGAATTTTCTGCTTCTTTCATTTGATGGCACAAACTTGTTCTGTCCTGGTGAACAACTGTCAGCCTCAGTAATTATGCGATCAATACTCTGGGGTAAATAAATGTAATTTCATGGAAGACTGTGTGCAAAACAACATCAGAAAGATGAAACTACAACCCAAGCTGAATGTAGGCACAGAAGAAAAATTAATCTCCGAAAGCTGACAATAGTTGAGGAATTCTGCATTCTGTTCTCAACATTAAATAAGCTCAAACAGGACTCCCTTAGAGACAGAGACACCACTATTTGTCCATCTGTAAAAAGGGATACTCAAAGAATGCATGGCAGGAAAAAAACCAGCTGATAATTACAAGGCAGTCCACATCCCATAGGCTTGCGCTGTCCCTCTCACTTTTGCCATTGTTTCCTGGGCTCTTTTTTTTCTGCTTTAGAAGGCAAATCTTCCTTCACTACCTTGACTGAGCTTGTGGAAAGCATGCAGGGACAAGGCCTCTGAGATAATTAATTATTATTAGTGTTATAGAATGTATTGCTTCAGGAGGTGGACTGGAAGGTTGATTGAAATAGGGTGTAACAGCAAGCACTTAGAGCTGCATCAGGATACAGTGTTGAAAACAACAACAAAGCACTGCTGCCAGTGTAGAGTAGTCTACATACCCCTCAGGTGCCATGAGGAACATGTTGGTGTAGAGGTCATAGTTGTAAAGTGTCTAATATTTCCCTATCCAAGCCCTACTGCTGGGCATAAAATGAAATCTAAATTCTCTTCCATTGCTTAAACCATGATTTGTTTCAATGATCATATTTGTCAGTAAATTGAAATGCTTAGAAGCAACATAGGTTGAGTTGTTTATAATTGTAATAGCAGCAGCTTTCTTTTACCCAGCACAGTTTGCATGTTTAATGCAGTCTTTTGATAGTCACTCATCTATGTGCATCAGAAGAACTAGAAAAATGAGACATAATTTGCAGTTGAGCAAAGGAATAAAACATCAACTGAGTTATCTCCCACAATTTTAATGCCCTGAAAAGATAATGTATTGCAAAAGGATCCTCTCATGTACACAAACTTGATTTTTATTAGACAAAGATGATTTTCCTATGGAAGATAAATAATGCTTTAAACATGGTCATTATTATCACCACAGATTGTGAGGAAAAGGATAGTTTCTGGAATGAAGGAAGAGCAGGAAATCCAATTCTGCCATTGATATGAACATCATTTTTTGTTGAACCTGAAGGATTTCTGTGCAGAATGATGCTCAAATCCACAAGAAGGGAAAAAAAAAAAAAAAAATCCCCTTTATTTTAGTGTGATGGTCCAGCTGAGTAGTACTTTTTTCTTGATAACAGCATGCTTTAAAGCCATATCGACAAGTGTCAGGTTATTGTCATGACCAGGATACAGAGTGAGGAACCAACAAAACCATACCCGTCCTTGGAATTCTCACTTTCCTTTTCCCATCCCAATTTTGCTGATCTCTTGTATGCTCTGACACATTTACTGCCAGCTTTATGGGGAAAGGGACCATGTTTCCACGTGTCTGTAAAATGCCAAACTCACTTAAGAAACTGCACAGGTAACAGAAAAAAGAAAAAAAATGTCACTGTGTCATTTCAGTTAATTGAGTTGTATCTTCGAAGTTTCACACTTTAGACAGCTGCAGCTGGAACCTAAAGCAAGCAGCAGAACAGCAGGTACTTCTCTCCGCTTTCCTGCCCTCCACCAGCCTTACATTTTTCTACAGTACTAAAGAAGCCGAAATATATGGGAAAGGGATTTGGAAAAAGGAGAAAATGTGCCCTCTTCTACAGTGTATCCTGTTTCAAAGTTGTTTCTTTTTTTAAAAAAAAAAAAAAAAAAAAGAACACAACCAAACAAACAAAAACCCAAAAACCTAAACAACAACAGAACAAGTTTCTGCAGAGATCATGGTTATAATTTATCTTTTATTAATCACTTCATTACAGTATCTCTACTTCTAGTCTAACCTCTTTTCTCTTAGTAATTTTTGTCTTCTACTTAAACATTCACCACCTCTACCTATATAAATGTATTCCCTCAGCTACATGCTCGAATTCTTGCATCCCCATCTTTCCGTGATTTACAGAAACTTGTAAATCATAGCTCTGTTCAGTCTAGCCCCACTCCCTACACAACTCTGTCATGATCACAACATACTGTAAAAATCCCAAAGACCAGCCTGGGAATCCACAGCAACCCTTTTATCCAGCCCCTGGACTTCTCACCATTTCTCTGGTGAGATCCTCTTCAAGTTCAGGGCCTTACAGGTCATCTGCAAGTCTTGCAAAATGACTCTGTTTCTTCTGAGTTTGAATTTGCAAAATTTTCCTGCAGAAACTTGTATTCTTATTTTTCCCTACTAAATTTTTTTGCTCTTACCTAAACCCTACTGGTTCAGGAATTTTTTGTATGACTGTAGCTGCATATTGTGGTTACAGGAGATAATGAGGCAGAAGACATTCCAGACACCCATGAATCCCATGATTGTACCCTTGAGTGAAGAAATGATGGTAGCAATCACAAGAGGCGCTACATTTTACGTCTTAAATTCAGTGAACACTGAGGAGGAATTAAACATAGTTTCAGTCTACATTCTTGATCTAACTTTCAACTGAAATAACTCTGAAAACAGTAGTGTGTCATTCAGAGGGAATGCTGTATGGTTATAAAAGTCCCTGTGATCACTGTAAGATCAAAAAAGCTTTGTATCCCCAAATACATACCTTTTACACACACACACAAGGAATTAGGCATGCCTGTATCTTGAAAGGCTCAGGCCATTCATGACAATCAAGATGAAGTGAACTGATATCCACCTCAGCATTCTACGTTTTACATCTTTTTCATGGCATGGGGTCAGATCACTTGTTTCCCCTGCTTTTGTAATGTGACAAAGACTGACTACTGGGAGAATCTATTCTGCCTCACCAATAACCAATCATTGTATCCTGCTAATGGTTTAAAGAAAGCACAGGAAAAAAACCCAAACAAATATCAGAGAAATCAGAGTAGGAATTATTTTAAAGATATGAAAAATATGCAATAAAGACACCACTTCGTTTTTAACTGTGGTCAGAAAACTTAACAAATCACCATGGGTATATATTACATGCTTTTGTCAAGGCAAACACACAGATCGTTTTTAAGAGTTCTTGGGAAAAGTTCTAGATTTTTTTTTTCTTAGAGTCTCTAGTTTTAAAAGGAAGATCTTATGGGAAACAATTCTCTGTGGGTAAGATAAGACATAGCCAAATGAATCTTACAACCTGAAATTATTTAAGGGCACTGATGTTACTGAAATCTATTTACATTTTAAAAGGTTTGGTTTATGTGAATAAATAAATAAGGTCAAATGCTCTGTAACGTAAAATGAGCTTTTTACAGCTAACAATCTGGAGATGAAATAAATATCAGCAAAGCAACTAAAATCTTTGCATAATGGTTCAAAATTAATATAATAATCAGATTATGAAAGAGAACTGATGTAATTAAATGTAATAAATAGACATATATAAAAAGAGTGAAGAATGGAGGGTAAACATGGTTTAGGATGAAGGAAAACGGTCATAAAAATGCAACACAATATTGTAAAGATATTATACCATTTCAGACTATAGGCAAAACATGGTTGTTCAGAAATCAATCTTTCTCACGCTAACAGGTCACCTGCAGAGGACTGGAGGTAAATGCACTTGTAAAATTACATGTAAAGAAAGTGTACTATTGAACATATTTTTAGGTATCTAACCAAGAAGTTTAACAATTTAATATAAATTAGCTTTAAACCTAAGCTATTATATCTAGACTAGTATAAAATAATCCCTCTGGTATAAGAAACATATCGTGACTGCAAAACATACAAGTACATGCTATACATAAAGATTGCTGAAACAATATACATGTTAAATTTCAGTAGTCTGAAAATACATACATTTATTAATTCTACGCTCATTTGTAAATGAAGTCTTTGAAGCAGTATCACGTTTTCCAATGCTGTCCATACTAATTCTTTATACAGACTATATTACATGATCCACTACATCAGATCACAGGGTTTATCCAGAGCTGACACATGCACGTAAGCGCATCTAGTATAACAAGCAGCTGATTTTACCTAAAAAGTCAGAATATATTTGAATACAAAGGCATGATTTCTAATTTTGGTATTACAAAACATATTGGATACATAATAAATGCTTTCTTTACAGCAGCGCAGCTCTGAATGATCTGGGATTAATATGCAGCATACATACTGTTCACAAAGAAAAGCTGGCTGGGAGTATCACGACATAAAGCACCTGTCCTGGTTTCGGCAGGGATATCTCACGCTAACAGGTCACCTGCAGAGGACTGGAGGTAAATGCACTTGTAAAATTACATGTAAAGAAAGTGTACTCTTGAACATATTTTTAGGTATCTAACCAAGAAGTTTAACAATTTAATATAAATTAGCTTTAAACCTAAGCTATTATATCTAGACTAGTATAAAATAATCCCTCTGGTATAAGAAACATATCGTGACTGCAAAACATACAAGTACATGCTATACATAAAGATTGCTGAAACAATATACATGTTAAATTTCAGTAGTCTGAAAATACATACATTTATTAATTCTACGCTCATTTGTAAATGAAGTCTTTGAAGCAGTATCACGTTTTCCAATGCTGTCCATACTAATTCTTTATACAGACTATATTACATGATCCACTACATCAGATCACAGGGTTTATCCAGAGCTGACACATGCACGTAAGCGCATCTAGTATAACAAGCAGCTGATTTTACCTAAAAAGTCAGAATATATTTGAATACAAAGGCATGATTTCTAATTTTGGTATTACAAAACATATTGGATACATAATAAATGCTTTCTTTACAGCAGCGCAGCTCTGAATGATCTGGGATTAATATGCAGCATACATACTGTTCACAAAGAAAAGCTGGCTGGGAGTATCACGACATAAAGCACCCTAGTACATATTGCCTCTCCTGGAGCCTGACAGTCTTCTAATGCTTTTATAACAGACCAGGAATAATTTAATACAGAATGAATTTCATTAATTGTAAAGGTTTATTAAATGCTCTGAATAGTTACTAATATGTCATCTGGAAAATTAAAAAAAAAGCACATATATCAATTTCAGCCATATTTCCAAGCAAAAGGAAATTACTTTTTTTAAGATACGGTATTATGTGCAGCATTATCAGCTTGGGAACGTGAGTGCTGCTCAATTTAGTACTCATATGAAAACTTCATTCCTTCTCGTCATGCTTTTTACTTTGTCTCAAACTTGTCTCAAATAGACTTATTATAAAATATTTACATGAAATCTTCTCACAGACGTTTAAAAGGTGACAAAGCATTATCATGGCCTTGCCTTAACTAGGAGTATGATGCAAATAGGGGCCAAGTTTTGGGACCCTGTTCAAAAGGACACTAGGAAGAGGACCTGAGTACAATGAGCCTCAGCGTGTGCCATGGATTGACAACTGACAGGAAAACAGTACCTGAAACTGCTGGAAAGATGCATCGTGACAGCATCACACAGTGATTCGATTGGCAGCCTGTTCTGAAATCTGGCTATGAACACCCCACACATCCCCCTCGCCACCCATGATTACAGAGATAAGTTATAGTAAATGATAGAGATGGGGGGGGAAACATTTTTACGTGGATGCAGAGGACCTGAGGTGCAACAGTTTTGTGTTTGTGCCGAGCTGCTGGCCAGAGCCCAATGCTGACACTGGTCAGAGTTGCCTTCTCCTGAGCTCAGTGGTGCGTGCTCATCACAGCAGCAAGGATGGGTCTCAGTTAACAGTATATGTGTGCGTGTGCACTACATATCCCTTCTTTGGTCCCCTTACTAAATCGAACGTATCAGTGGCACACTGCATGGTGTTCCTTTCTCTTCTCCTGTGACAAAGGGGTTCCATGTTTTCTATCTTGTAATTTTTTTTTTTTTTCCCAAAGGTGGGAGAAAATAACTATATATGAAAAACCTAAAAGAATTTAGCACACAAGCTGATTTACTCCAGCCCTCTTGGGCTGTACCACAACTAAGTTCCCATAGAGCAAGAACCATTAAGAATATAATGTTCTGAGGACTTCTGGACATCCTGCAAGTTGGAGACAGAAAAATGTCTCTGTTCTCAGCCTGGAGAAGAGAAGGCTCCAGGGAGACCTTATTGTGGCCTTTCAATACTGAAAGGGGGCTTATAGGAAAGATGGGGACAGACTTTTTAATAGGGCCTGTAGCGATAGGACAAGGGGGAATGGTTTTATACTAAAAGAGGGTAGATTTAAACTAGATATAAGGAAGCCCCCATCCCGGAAACATTCAAGGTCAGGTTGGACAGGGCTCTGAGCAACCTGATCTAGTGGCTGCTCATTGCAGGGGGGGGTTAAAGGTCCCTTCCAACCCAAAATATTCTATGATTCTATGATTCTATTCTGTTCTGAACCCAGCACTGTGACTTCAATAATGAAACTGAGTATGCACCACAGCCACCTGTACAAGAAATACTGGCTTCCTATATATTTCCTTTGTAATTGTACTTACAAGAAAAGTCACAGACTGATCAACTGCAGTGAAAAAAATCAAAAGGGATTTTTATAGATAGCGCTTTCCTTCCAAGCCACTTTCCTTTGATAAGAAGATATGCAATAATAAGTTCTTGCATTGTATGTTTCTACTACTGGATCTCAAAGCTCTTCGCTGGCAAGATCTAATATATTAATCACCCATTGTAAAGATGGGGAAATGGAGACATGCTGAAATGACTTTTATGAAGTCAGCATATCAGAAGCAGGGACTGAAACCAGAAACAAGATGGAAACAATTGATGCTTTCACTGAAAAATGATTGATATGGTCTTTTCCGAGAACCTTAGTAGGGCAGCTGAATTATTGCCTTGTACATTTTAGGATTTCACTTGACAGTCCACAGATATCATCATTTGTATGTGGATCCATTCATCTACACCTCTTTTCCTTAAGAAACATGACACATCTAAGAGTGAATTCAATCACGCCCTTACCCCAGCCACCAATACAACCCTTGAAACTCAAACCAGAATTTTTTCAAAAGAAGCAAATAAAAAAAATTGAGTGCACTGTCAGACAACATGAATTTATACTTATTACCTGTGAAATACTTGTGGAATTGACTGTATTTTCTAGTTTTACTTTTTTGTTTTTTAATAAATCTTTATGGAAATCTAATTTCTCTGTGGGTTGTTAAAATCTCTAGGAAAAAAGTTACCAATTGTTGAAACATGTAATTCTTTTTTTATAAAGAAAACAAGCAAAAAACCAAACCCCAAACTGTTTTCCAATGCAGTTTTCATAAAGGTTGTACATTAAAAAAAAAAATCAAAAATAGCATGAACGTCATTGTCCAGATTTAAATATTGAATATGCATGAAAAATCAATAAAAGTAGAAATATGTGTTAGTAGGAAGTTTTTTTGGCCAGAATTAATTGAGTGCACACATGAAAAAATAATCCACAAATAGCAGCTAATCCATAAATAGTACTTAAAAACAAGCCTAGGAGTAAAGTAATGCACATTAATCAGGAGTTAGTGAAAAGAATTAAGAACAGAGTGGAATTGTACTAGGTCTTATTAATGAATCTGTTGATTACAGTTCAGGGATCATGAGAAACCTTCTGAATTAGTAATGATTTACAACCTGTGCCCATACTAAACAGCTAGAAAACAGAATTGACCAACATCAGAACTTTATTGTATCTGTCTTTTTAATTTGTTCTCCATATAGACTGCAGCTGAAGGGAGGATGAAGTTATAGCACTGAACTATAAAGTAACCAGGAAATAATAAACCATTCCTAAGGTAGGTCTGATGCATTACTGATATCAACAAATTAAAAATAAAGATAATGTGCTCACAGGAGGGATTTTTCCCTGGAAAATATAATCTGTAGACTATACTTTTAAGGGGTAAAGGTAGGTTTGTAAATCCTTGAAGGAAAAAAGTTCGTTAATAGTATTAAATCATTTAACACAGCAACAAAGAAGCTTTCTATAACTTATGAGCAAATATTGGTATCTAAAATGAAAAAGGGATGGAGAGGATGGAAACAGCTAAAACAACAAACACTTTCCTCAAAATAGTCAAGTGTCTGACACATTAACTTTTTCAATTACTTTAATTTTCAGCTGCTCAGATCCTGTAGTTGCAGTGGACTTTGTAGCTGTATTTGCATTCCCCAGCTCTTGGCATATCATTTCCAGTGAGCAAAAGATAGGAAGATCCCGTGGGTGTCCAATAATAACTGCCTCATTGTTGTGGTTTAACCCGGCAGGCAGCTAAACACCACACAGCCGTTT
>NW_008794579.1:283596-289314 GCF_000699145.1 Aptenodytes forsteri
CTGGCAGGGCATGGGAAGCTGAAAAGTCCTTGATTTAGAGTAAGCACTGCTTAGAAACAACTAAAACATCAGTGTTATCAACATTATTCTCATCCTAAATCCAAACCACAGCACTGTACCAGCTATGAGGAAGAAAATTAACTCTATCCCAGCCGAAACCAGGACACTCATAAACAACTGTTTTGCAATTGAGATGCTATTACTATAAGGAAACATTGCTATGCATTTCATATTCTCCTTATCAGATATTTTTTAACATACCTTTTAATAATATGTACTTTGGATTGTAAATATCATGAAAATCTTAGGCATTTATAGCCTAAAGAGGAAAAAAAGAAGAGAATATAGACAAAGCTTCTACATATCAAATGTCTTAAGTGCCAGCCCCCCCCCCCGCCTAATATTTCCTGAATTCTAGAAGAAGAGAGAAATGTTAGCATGGGTTAACACCCATATATAGCTTTGCAGCCTTTAAGGTCGGTTAAAGGTAAGCACAAGAAATGAAGCTTTAAAATAAGCTGCCAGGAGTCTACAGGCATCCTAACTATCAGAAATTTGTCAGCTGTCATCAAATTTATCAGCTGGCTACTGTAACATCTTTAGACCAGCCACAAAGTATGCCATTAGTAGCTATTGCTAACATTATTGTTATGGATCCTGGTGTTTCATGGAAAAAAGATTTATAGTAACTGTTCACATGTATGAAAACACGCTCAGCATTATTAATTGGTCCTGACACAAGCAGTATTTTTGCTGTATATAACTGAGCAAAAAGCCTTACTCAGTGCAAAGCTTTCATCAAATTATCTACCAGTGAAAGCTGACAAGCTGATTGAAAGTGTCAGAGGAAGGGGGAGGTGATATATAACAGCACAATTTTCATTGCACAAAGCAATATTTTTAGCCCTTACAATTTGTACTGAAACTCATTATTCTTCTCCATTATGGGCAAAGGGGAAACTCTGTAAGTGCCCAAGTCTGTGACTTCTCTAATTTTAAATCTAGCTCAAACGACTGCTTTCCGCAGGGAGATGACTAAATGATATACAGCTGCTCACCAGGCATTTGTCTCTTGTTCACATTCAGGGAAAGCTATCAAGAATTAAACTCTGTGCAGCCATTACACTGGTGGGAATATTAAAGCTGGGACTGTGCTGCATTAGACGCAGCATAATGAAGGATGTTGCATTGCAGTCAGTCTAGAATTGATGTTACAGGACAGATGCCTGTGTCACAAACAGAGAGCTACAGCACTGTAATTCGGTACCTGCTCTAGGCTGAACACTTTTTGACACAACATAATCACTTGCTATCCATGTGGCCTCCTTGTGAGACTCCAAACAGGCTGCCATTTTTTTATCACAGCAGGAATTTATTGAACTGCCTGGACACACCTGTGTACAAAATGATCTAACTGTACTCATTATATGCACACGAATGAGAAAATTATACTAACAGCTGATGGGAATTTGTAAAACCATTTGAGAAAACTGTTACATATAAGATTTTTTTTTCCTTTTTTTTTTGAAGTTAACTTAAAGTAGCCAAGTGGTAAATTCAATCTGGTAAAATCAAATCATTCACTGACCTTGGTTTTGTTAGTTTGGGGTTTGTTTATTATTATTATTATTATTATTATTAAAATTCAATCTGGTAAATGGTAAAATCTCACTGACCTTGGTTTTGTTAGTTTGGGGTTTGTTTATTATTATTATTATTTATTATTATTATTAATAATTATTATTTATTATTATTATTATTATTATTATTAACTGTTTTTTACAAAATTCCTTCATATGGCCTTGTTGGCAAAAATGTCTAGTTAAAACAGATGCCTTCAATTTAAAATAAATTTTAAAAAAAAAATTCTAATTAATTTCTTTTTTACTTCAAACACTCGGTTATTTGCAGTATTTGCATTGAACCCTCATTATAGTAAGACAAAGAAAGTAGCAGGTTTGACTTTGTAGCACTTTTCAGGGGATAATCCACTAAAGCCACATGGCCACAGAGGGCAGAGAAGTATCTTACCCAAGGTCACACAGGAACCAAGTCCTGTACCTGACTTTCAGTTTAGTGAACTATTTGCTATACTGTGAATGAAAAAAATAGCCAGGCTTCACTTAGAAGCAAGAAACATGAGAGACCATGGCATACAGTGACAAAGGTCTTCACTCTTGCATGCCTCTGTGTGTTCCTTTAGCAGAATGTGCATTTTTCCTCAAGTTCCTCACTTCCAATGCAAAGTGAACTGAAATATGTTTGTTACTCAACTGCAGAAACAAAAATATTCATGTGTGAATTGTACCAAGGGAAAAATCAAACTTGCTACTTCCTCTCTCCTAGTACTTTTATATTTCAGGGTTGAGGCAATTCAGAAAAACAAAACAAAACAAAACCCACCTGTGCCCTGAAAAACATCTACAGACGAAGATTAGCAGCACACACAAAACATGTCCAATAGTTATTAAAAGGAAAATAAACCTACAAACTTCTAAGTCATACTAGAAGTAAACTACAGCAAATTCCTTAGAAACCAATAAATTTCCATTAGAAACAAGAAATTGTTTTAGCAAGGAAGAAAACCACCTGTCTTTTTTCTCCAGCGTAAGAGACCATTAAGATTCAAAATTGTCATTGAAAACTTGCACTTGGGACTCTTCCATTTTGTAAGTGTGAACATAAACCCATGTGTTTTCCACTGGATGATCAGAGAGTCTAGATGGGAACTTTACAGGCCCTCATCCTGACGTCTATTAAATGCTAACAGCATTATTTGATCATTTCATAGGAAGACTGGGACTCAAACTTCTATCTCCTGGCTCTATATATAAATAGACCATTTAGATATTAAAAAAAAAAAAACAACAAACCCAAAACACTGAATAACAGGGCAACAGAAAGGTAGAACTGAAGGTCCTTGCATAGGTAGTCAGTGGTCACCTAGTGACTGCAGTCCACATGACAGGGGCCAGCAACTCCACCTCAGGAATGACAATATAAACTTTATAGTCTCACAAGCCAGGTAATCATCATGCTTTACTTCTACCCCAAAATACCTCTGAATGATATTAAAAAAAAAAAACAACAAACCCAAAACACTGAATAACAGGGCAACAGAAAGGTAGAACTGAAGGTCCTTGCATAGGTAGTCAGTGGTCACCTAGTGACTGCAGTCCACATGACAGGGGCCAGCAACTCCACCTCAGGAATGACAATATAAACTTTATAGTCTCACAAGCCAGGTAATCATCATGCTTTACTTCTACCCCAAAATACCTCTGAATCATGAAATGGAATTTGGTTTAGGTTACTGTGCAGCTCCAGGAAGCAGTTAGTGCAAAACTCCAAACTTCCCCTTTGGCTTTCTCTTCCTTTTCTCAGTCCATTGGCAACATTAAACTCAAAGGAGCTTTGCAATACCTGCCACCTCAGCAGCCAGTCCTTAGAGCAACTCTGGCCTCAGTCATTGAGGAGAGTGGCTGGAGTAACATCGGGTGGTTGCATCTATCCCCATTCTGCGGTCATCCTCAAAACATGTTATCCTCAAAACATGCTCAGCTGTATACAAAATGTGGAGATGAAATCTTAAAAGCTATTTAGAACTTCATGGAAATTTTATACCATATATAAAACTTCTCTAACAGCAGTTTGTGGTCAGCTGAGATGTGTAAATGGCATTGTATTAAACATTTGGCTGAAAGATCAGCTTGGCCCCTTATAATGGATGGACTTGGATGTAACATGAGAAGAAATGAAGACTCCAGAATAGTAAAGTTCAAGATTTTTCCAAAATCTACAGCACATTATTATTTGTGAGATAGCACATCTGCTTAAAGCATTATCATTATGAAGAATGTATCATTTTGTCATGTATTTACAAAAATGCCTCTTGAAAATTCTGAGGCGAGCAAGTATCCTTATCTTGCTAGGATACCAGTATGAGCAGATGGAGAAGCAATACACCAGGTCCACTCATATCTACTCCATTTTGTGCTTTCAAGTGGTTTTACCACCAAAAAAAAGAAGCTTTGCAGAATGTTGAAAAACACTGGCCACACTCAGTTTTGTCTTTCTTATTCTGCAGCATACAATATTGTTCTACTCCTGCCTGAAACCTCATGCAAGTTGTACTTGCCATTTCATTAAGGTTGCTATAAAAAACAAGAAAAAGGAGACAGGATAGGTATACTCCAAAAACAGATGGCAAAATTATCTTGTAAATTCTGTGCCCAGTGGTGCATGATTGTTCAAAAGTTTGTAAGAAAATTATTTCCTAGGTGGAAAGAAAGAGGTCAGGATCTGAAAGTCAACTTGGTACCTAATCAAGAAAAAGAACAAAATCACTAGTAATAAAGTTTCTGCAGGACAAGTGTTTCCTTGGGCTACTTCTATGGAAGCTGACTATTTCCAAAATAGACTTTAAATTACATCTTTACAATTCTATTTTCTTTAGTATGGTAGCATCTGAGGGTGTAATTTGAAGAGAAATCAGTTTGATAAAGGACCCTGCAAATAAAACTGAGTTCTGATGACTATATACAAGATAAAATATAATCTAATTCAAATTTAGATTCATGTTGATTATAAAACATCAGAGGAAAATTCTGTAAAAATATGCCGGTAAAGTACGTAGGAGCATATAAACAAGTAAATATAAAAGCAAGTTCAATTACTTTTTTTTAAATATAGTCATTTCAGGACTGAACTACATATTGAGGGAAAAGAAGGGCTTTTTATTTTCCCTGTGTTGTTTGTCCTTTGCCCAGAGTACTGGTCAAAGATTGCTCAAAGATATTGTTACTCATCAGTGGCAGACCAGACACTAATATTAAAGGACAGTCTTCCAAAGAAGAGCTGGAAGGTACAGGAAGGTATTCACACATGGGGTTACAATATGTGATGTTTTTTAATCATCAGCATATTTTAATGATAATAGAAGTGTGATGAAAAAAGAAGCCTAGTCTAGAAAAAGAGGACTGAACAATCAAAAGCAGGGAATTCTGAATGTTATGTTATGATTTCATGCACCTGTAGATGTAGCTGAACATGAAGAAAGAAAGAATTTGTAGAAACCAAAAAACTAAACCACAGCTAATTTAGGAGAAGAAAGGAGTGAGTTGTGTGAAAACTAAAGACTGCTGCCTTAGAACTATAGACAAGATTTCTCCTCATTAATATAAAAAGAAAATGAGACCAGTGACAGGAGGGGAAAAAAAAAGTAAGAAAATAAGAAAACAAGTAAGAAAAATAATATTATATGTCTGGAACAAGAAGGAAGTTAGTTGAAAAGATTAATAACGCAACGGTAAAGAGTGTCAAAGACAAACTTTCTAGGTCAAATGGTAATTCAGCAGCATTTGCTCTCTATCTTGAAATTCTCTGGCAGAAACTGCTATGCATTCTTTAAGAAAACTTTCTGCTATATCTAGGTTCATTGAAAAAGCAATCTGTATATTGGTTTTGCTATCTCTGTCTCAGCAGGGTTTTCTGTTAAGATGTTCTCAATGAAACCTCAATGAGAATGAAAACTTTAAATATTGTAAAAGATAAATTAAGATAAATGTCGTGGTTTAACCTCAGTCGGCAACTGAGCACCACACAGCCACTCGCTCACTCCCCCCGCCCCCAATGGGATAGGGGAGAGAATTGGAAGAGCACAAGTGAGAAAAACTCATGGGTTGAGATAAGAACAGTTTAATAATTGAAATAAATAAA
>NW_008794579.1:289465-292885 GCF_000699145.1 Aptenodytes forsteri
CCTAGCAACAACTAAAACATGGGTGCGTTATCAACTTTGTTCTCATCCTAAATCCAAAACACAGCACTGTACCAGCTACTAGGAAGGAAATTAACTCTATCCCTGCCAAAACCAAGACAATATTAACACATGAATTTTTTTTTTCCAATTTTTCCTGTTTACCATGGGTGTTTTTAGGGACTTTCTTGACAGTATTATTCTAAAAATCCTCCCAGTTCTGTAGAAAGTTCAAAGACTATTTTAACTATCATACTAACTTCTTATTTTGCTTGTCGAGTTAAAGGTATACAATCAAGTGAAATCACTGTTTCTCAGTACAAATTTGTTTATTCTATCCAAGCCAAGAAACTATTTTTTATATATGTAAAACCATTCTAGTACATGGATGAAGTTACTGGGTATGTTCAAACTTCCAGGTTAAATAAAATAACCACAAGATAGACCTCAAGCATAAATATATCTCCCCATAAAACGTGAAATATCAAATAATTATTCCATTTCAGTTAAACTTCTTCCAGTGGAGTTTAGAATTTTTTTCCTGACCTAAGTAAAAATTACTCTATGTACATTTCAGATCTATGTCAATTCATTAATGATTTACTACAAATTCAACAAATAGAAGAAAAAAAAAAATCAACTCCCTAAAATACAGATTCCACTCAACAAAGAACTGAAAAGAGGACAACATGAGGAATGCAGAACTGAAGACTATTTAGTTATTGCAACCATTTTCATACTTTTGAGAGCTACTTTGTCATAAATTGTGTAAAGGTAACCTCTGACTAGAGGCATCATAGGTAAAGGACAATGACTTTCTAAAAGGCTTTTCAACACATAGAACAATTCTTCAGAGTAAGTAAAAACCTCCTGTCTTTCTAAAGTGCCTCAGAGTTCAGACTTGATCCCTCATTACACTGGAGCAATTTTTCCTCACTGACTCTTTGGGACTCTGAATGACCATTATTAATTCTCAATGAAGACAAACAACATGAAGTAAACCACTCTTGGCAACAAGCTCAGCCTCCATTTTGATGCACATAGAATCATAGAATCACAGAATCATTTTGGCTGGAAAAGACCTTTAAGATCGTCGAGTCCAACTGTTAACCTAGCACTGCCAAGTCCACCACTAAGCCATGTCCCTAAGCATCACATCTACACGTCTTCTAAATACCTCCAGGGATGGTGACTCCACCACTTCTTTGGGCAGCCTCTTCCAATGCTTGACAACCCTTTCGGTGAAGAAATTTTTCCTAATATCCAATCTAAACCTCCCCTGGTGCAACTTGAGTCCATAGTACAAATTATAAAATATCTACTTCTTTATATGTCCTAAATCCAAAAATATGGGTGTATAAAAAAAAGAAAACAACCTTTTCCTAAGAATTTTTTTTTAGATAAAACCAGCCCCATTTACCTTTAAGGAGAAAGGCATTCCAGAAATTCTGCCCTGGCTATCCTACTGGTATTGCCAATCAAGCTTGAAACCACCAGTAAGTACCTGAGGACACAGTATCTTCCCCAGCAGTCTGAAGCGAACGATTCTTCACACAGACCAGAGGGAGAGAGGGATGTTCTGTCTAACAGCACTCTATGCTTAAGAGACTTTCTTGACCTCTCCAAATTAAAAACAGAAAAGACAAAACTATAGCAAGCAAATCAACATAACAACAAAAAACAGAAAACACCCTTTAACTACTTATCAGATGACTAAGATTTCAATATGAGTTGGAGGAGATAATACTTTTAGCAGACTAGTAAAACTTTTAAGAGTACTAAGATCCTGGAGAGGTTTGAATAGCAGCAATGATTTAGTAACAATAGGCTGGATTTCAAAAGGAAATATAAATGTACTCAGAGTATAGAAAATTAATTAGCATGCTGTAAAATGGGTATTTGATAAATTACTAATGATAAAGATCTTCAAAGTTATAGTTTTTATAGATCTTCTTGATTTCTCTTATATCGAAGGTACATAATTTATGCTCAGATTTCATTGGTAATTATTTGAAGTCTTTCTTATGCAGCAATACCATAAAGGATTCACAAATCTTGACAACTCTGGTACTTTTCAACTTTCAACTTTTCTAAAGAAATTAGAGTTTAGCATTTCATTTTCCACTTTCTCTTATAAAGTGAAATAGCTTTTACAATATGTACAATAGTGGACATATTTTAAAATAACTGTCTAAAAATCCCTGAAAGAATTAAGGATTTCTGCTCCTATTTGGAAAATGTTCTTTGCTATTACACATAAACATTTTAATAAAAAACACTTAGGTGGAGATTCAGAAATTGAGATTACATGGAAACAATACGGAGACAACATACAATCAATTTTTTCATTGAAGGATGGATATGCAGCTTGTAGGTGGATGAGCAGGCCACCTGACCTGAGCTCAAGCACAGCGTTGGTTGAGTTGTGGGCTGGTCTGGTTTCTGAACTGCGTTAGTCACCTTTGCAGGTTGGTGGTGAGACCTGCCTAACCTCCTCTGGCTAGAACCAGCTACAGCTGGAAACTTGAATCTGTTTAGTCTGAAACCAGATCACACATCACTGAGTGGCACTGAAACCCCATCAAAGAATTTTGATCTCTAGCATGACTGTAGAAAGGCTAATACATGTAAGACAAAACTGGATCTTTTCAATTAAATTTTTCACTAAAATTTTCATTGTTCAATATTTGACATAACCCCTTTATCCCACTGCTCATAACTCAATGGCAACAGCAACAGCAAGGCCTACAATGAGCACCAAACTTCTCTCAACTCAAGAGATAGCAGTGATGAAACTCTGGTTTTCATATAGGCCTTTTCAAGTTTTGAGGAACAGGCATTGTCTCTACAGCCTTTCCTGATGTCAATGAGCTCTTCTAGTTATCTTCGATCACTGGAAGATTGAACCCTACAATACAAGCTCTCAAACTAGCAAAACACAGCCTCTGCGGGTATGCATCATGATGGTGAAAGGCAATTGCTGGGGAATGCCAAAACCTTACTTCTAAGGATTTCCCCACAGTTAAATAAACTTGCACGCAAGATGAAGATAACAAGTGAATAAGGATTACCAATAGACACTATTTACTATTTACAGAGAAAATGGAACAGAAGGTTTAAAAAATGCACCCAGATTAAGTATGAAGAGCTTCCTTGGATGTTTCTATATGTTTATCTCTAATTAAGCTGAAATTCTCTTAAGGTTCAGGTGAGAGAAGGGGTAAGTAAAGGCTTCCACACATGCAGAGACTTTTCTTCCATTTTATAGAATCACAGAATTGTTTAGGTTGGAAAAGACCTTTCAGATCATTGAGTCCAACCATTAACCTAGCACTGCCAAGTCCACCACTAAGCCATGTCCCTAAGTGCCACATCTACACGTCTTCTAAATACCTCCAGGGATGGGGACTCAACCACTTCCCT
>NW_008794579.1:293394-321582 GCF_000699145.1 Aptenodytes forsteri
CAGCTTTCCAGCCACTCTTCCCCAAGCCTGTAGCGCTGCATGGGGTTGTTGTGGCCGAAGTGCAGGACCCGGCACTTGGCCTTGTTGAACGTCATACAATTGGCCTGGGCCCATCGATCCAGCCTGTCCAGATCCCTCTGTAGAGCCTTCCTCAAGCAGATCAACTCTCCCACCAACTTGGTGTCGTCTGCAAACTTACTGAGGGTGCACTCGTTCTTGTGCCAGCCCAGTCTTCCAGTGTGATTTATTCTGGTTTATGAAAGCTTTTTTCTTCTGTATTTATACAGTAACATTACTATGAGTTTCAGCAAGGGATAATATTGTATCTTTTCCTCTGTTTTCCTTTTTGTGAGAGTTTTGACTAGCATTTTGTCTTCACATTTACTTAATATATGTCTCATTTCAGCCTGTTTTCTCCCTTCTGAAAATACATTGTGTATTAATTTTTTTCAAAATAAGTTTTCCAATCATCTTACAAGAAAGAATTTGTGTGTGTGTGTATGAATCTCAGAAAGATAACACATGAAACCAAAGATGTTAATATTCAGAAATGCATGCTAGGCTGAAAGAGACAACCACCTATTTCTGTGTAAGCTTAGTTTTACATGATCCTGCCAGGTTTTGGACACTGCCTTGGTTTCAGTGTATCTTATAATGAAACTTCAAATTGATCAAAGACAGGTTAGAGATGTTAGAGTTAGAATACAGAGATCACATTAGCATGTCCATAGCTGTAGACTTAAATCCCTCCAGCTTCACTGCTAGTGACTCAGGTGACAGCACTTTAAAGCAAGAGCAAGACAAGCGATACAAGGTAATACAACCTCAGTACCATGAAATATTAAACCTAAAACTGCTGTAAATTTTGGTGTTATTTTGATGAGACCAGGAGTTAACTCTTCAGTAAGAGACAGAGAGGCTGCCATTCTGTTTTACAGAGAATTGAGTATTTATCTCATTTACCAGAACAATACAGAAGGATCCAAACCAGCACAATTTTCTATTTCATCAGGCTGTAATGATTTCACTGGAGTTTTTTGGCAGATATATATAGATACAGACCTCTGGGAGCTCATACAGTTAGTCTTAGTCTAGAGAGGATTTTCTCCAGTCCTGTTCCCAATACAGGTTGCTGCTGATGACTGAAAAGGATTCAGTGCCAGTCATTTATTCTACTCAAGACTTTATTTCTATGATTAGTTTTTGTTATGCGTCAAGATACACATTTCATATAGCCTGACAAGCTTCTCAGGGTTGTACAGAAGTATTCTTTAGAATTTATTTTGTTGCTTAGACTCCCTTTATTAACCTTCTGGGTTGTCACAAAGGACCAGATTCACAAAAGGATGTGAACAACTAACCATTTGACATGGTACTGCTTAATGTTTACCTTTCCGGTTTTTACTCTTTGCAGGTGAATGCTTTATGAATGTCCCAAGTCAACCAGCTGAAGAATCATAGCTGCCATTGAGGAGGATCAGTGCAAAGTTCATCTCCTGTCTCGTGTTGTCTAAACCATGAAGCAGTGGTCCGAGACTGAACACTAGAAAGCCATTTTGATTCATTTTTGCTTTCAGCATGTTACCCTTAAATCAGGTATTTTTAATAGATTAAAACATCAGTGTTTTAATCTGTAGAGAAAAATAGTTCTTGGTAACACAACTTCAAAACAGAATTTGTAGTAACTGACAGAAAAGATGCTGGTTTTAAAATCCTTCAACACAACGCACTGAGATCAGACACTGAAGAACTATTTGCTTATTCCCTACTTAATATTGTTTCAAATGATATAATAAAACACAAGAGAACTATAAGGCCTTGTGAGAGCACAGAAGCAGCTAGCTGCATACAGCTGTACTGATGGGGCTTTTACCAGGACTACCTATATGAAGAAAGCCCAGTTTGCCAGTCATCTCCCTTAAAATGAGCACTCTCTGGTTCCAAACTATAGTTATAACTTTTTTTTTCATATCATCAGCTACTTTGTAGCATGCTTTCTTTGCCCTTACTGCATATTCATATTGGAAACAGAAATTTCTGTTGCAGTTTTAGATGTAGCTTCTGTAGATCCAGTTTTGTTCCACTACTTATCCCCCACCCCAAGAATATGGCTGATACAACAGTTAATCAGAAATTGTTGATGAAAAGGCTGATACAGCAGTCAGGTTGCTTTTTGTGGCTACCTGAAATGATTTTGCAGCTGCAGTAGAAAGGAAAAGCTACAGCCATTCGAGGCCAGTAGACTGTAGGAACTAGCAATGACAAAGTCTATATTCTGAACATGGTGCTATTTCTTATATAAGCAGCTATCTGGATCTTATCATTAAAACAGAAAGCCTTTGGTAGATACAAGTTGCCAGTCACTATATTTTCAGAATTTCCAAATAACAGAAACCATTATAGAGAGTTTTAGAAGGGTGGTTTTCCATTCGAGGCCAGTAGACTGTAGGAACTAGCAATGACAAAGTCTATATTCTGAACATGGTGCTATTTCTTATATAAGCAGCTATCTGGATCTTATCATTAAAACAGAAAGCCTTTGGTAGATACAAGTTGCCAGTCACTATATTTTCAGAATTTCCAAATAACAGAAACCATTATAGAGAGTTTTAGAAGGGTGGTTTTGGGGTTTTTTTTAAGCTACAGTGTGCATTAGGAAGTCTAAAAAGTAATGGCCAACACATTTATTAATAACCACCACATCCTGAGAGTGCTTTCCTCTCCTAAAACAAAGAAGGAAACACATTTTATTGTCACAAGAGGGTATAAAACTGTCTATAAGCCAAGCATCATGAAAAACATAAAAGTTATGTACCTTGCTTATAGCTCTATCTTTACTTTTTACTGTGATTGACTGCTCATCTCTTTTACTAACACATCTTTTAAAACCATTCCTATTGATCAAACTTTGCCTCCCCTTTCCCTCTTCTAATGATATGTCAGACATTTGTTCTTTTCTTTCAATTTCTCTCTAATCATCATTGTCTCCCGGCTCTCTCTCATCAGACTTATGAAAATTTTCCCCACGTGCTTCTTGCACGTTAAATAGATTGATATTCTAAGGTGTTTATACAGTGAATGGTGCCGCTTTACCAGTATTAAATGCTTTATTGGATCTAGTCCCTGAACAGTCAAAGGTCCGTGTTTGCACTTAGGTTCATTCCACAAAGCTTGTGTGAGGTCAGACACCAAAATATGTTCAGAAAACTTTGTTAAGAGATAATTGGTAGGATGACCAGAATATACAGGTACTTTTGATTTATTGCTGCTGAAGGTGGACTCTATCTGCTAGATCCCTTCCTGAAGAAAGGGGTCAGGGTCTTTCTCAACACACTTGGCAGGAATTTTGTTTTTCTTTTTAAGAAGGGCAGTGTCGGTGGTACTGTAGCTGCTACCTGCTTTTCATACATTTGCTCAGAGTTTATGAAAGCAGATTTTCATCTTTGTGAACTGAGAATAACTTTAGAAGCTTGAAGTTCTCACCCAGAACCAGAAAGAGAGTAGCCAACAGTAGTGAGGAATCAAATCTTACTGGTACATGCTAAGCTGTGAATGCAAAACTGACTATACCCAAGAAAGCAGAGGAAGAGGAATCATTACTTTTCTGCAGTGTGATGAGGACTAGCCACACACCGCAGCAGTGCTCAGTGCTGCTAAGTCCCTGGTACAAAAAGAAAGCCTACTATAGGCTTTTGATCAATCTAAAAAAGAGCAGTACTGAGAAGGGGACCAAATCTGAAAGGGCCTACTTTGAAACAGTTTTAAGGATGATAAGACTGATTCGTGACTGGAGGACATGCTTAAAAAAACCACAACACAGCTGTGATTTAGTATGTTCCTGCTATCTTCTAATGGCTAGACATGGTTCAACGCTAGCTGCATTTCTCTCTTTTTTAAAGAAGCTAGAAATGCTACCATTCCCTTCCCCAGCTTCACAAAGTCTCACTTGTGTTCTGGTTTGAACCTTTTCTTTTGGAACTTTCACTGGGGGGGGAGGGGAAGGGGGGAAGGAGACACATTTTTTCTGGTTTTATCTTTCAGAGCAAGAAGTCAGTTGCCCTAATTGCAATTTGTTATCCTGTATAAAGGCTGCTTTTAATTACAACTGTATGTATAAATACCTGCATCAATAATGACTCTGCCTTTCTTTGTATTCTGAGAGCTTAGATTTAAATCCCACTCTTCATGTGACATTGTTTTGCTCAAAGTAAAGCATCTCATGCCTCTCCTACCTCTAATGAAGACCTGGCAATGATGAATAGAGTGACTGAAAATAGCAGTTTGATCATGAGAGCAAAGGATCAGAAATCTAGGCTGAGAAGAGCCTGGTCCTGACAAAGAGTGGCTGATAAACTGCATAATGCCGACATCCATGAATTATATCCTATTTTTCTGGAGGCAAGAACAAAAAAATTCATTTGTGTACACATGTGCACACGTACATTTTACCTAGATTTATAATAGGAACAATGGTTAAGGAGAAATTTGATCATAAACAGTGAGACACACAGCATAAAACAGTTGCTAAACTTACTCCTTCAGTGAATAATAATTTATACAGTGCAGTAAAAGCCGCCCTGACAAAAGAATAAACATGCACTTCCACTTTATTCTGGTTTTAAGATCAGACGTCCACTGTGGCTCTTCAACCTTCCAGCTAAAAGCTGAAATAACTCTCTCGAACCACAGAGCTACATTTCCCCCTTAGTTCTAGCAGGTCATGATGGCTTAAGTTTCTGAGCTGATGCTTGTTACACCAAGTGAACCGGAAATAATGTAGAAGGGTTTTGCAATATTAACTTACAGAGTAATAAAATGGTAAATGAAAGTCAACGTAGATAAGCATGAAGTGATGTTAGACACTAAGAACATAAAGACAAGGAAACAGGAAAGATCTCATTAGGCTCATGTACTGGTGATGTCCCCATACTATGAACACTGAGTGGTCTGATCCCCCATCTCATAGACTGTCAGTGTAGAACTGGAAAAATAACAAAGAAGGAAGATCGCCTTCTTACTACATAGAGTAGGAAGGATGGAAGAATAGTATGAGAAAGGTCTAGAAAACTATGAGTGACATGAGAAAGGTTAATAAGGCATTCACCATTTTCCAACAGAAAAAAAAAGAGGTGTTATCTTAAATCTATCTTGGCCGATCAAGGCAAACTAGCAGCAAATGCACTAGTTTCTTATCATTTCCACAATTTTTCATTTTTTAAGTCAACCTGTATTGTTCTGTATCCTAGGATTTGTTACAGTAAATATTAAAAATTGTCTTTGGGAAGATGAAAAACAAACATTAAGTTCAGTGTTGAACAAAGTGATTCAGCAGTGCTTTATGCTTAATTAACTGTCCTGAGCCCACAAAAAAAGTATACTCACATTTTTAAAAAAAAAAATGCACTTGCAGCTGCTACCTTGAAGCAAAAAGTTTATCAAATGCCTTTGAACAATGGTACATTGTTCATGTACATTTTTCCTGACTTGTGCAATTAAGGAGTTGCAGTCACTGGTCTTTCTTTGAAAGAAATATTGCACTTGTATTGCAGTAATTTTCATGAAATAGTACCTGTGTATTCTGCAAGCTGAAGCAATACTGTCATATAACCAACACTGCACTGAGAAGCCACAGTTCCAAAGGGTGGGAAAAACAAACACTGCAGAAGTACTTGGAATCTGTACAGTGATGGACAGAGTCCACTACATTAGGTACATGTCTGAAAATTTTACCTCTAAGTCTGCAGACTTAGCACATGCCCAGATGAGCATCCTTCCCTGGTGTCGTGGTTTAACCTCAGTTGGCAACTGAACACCACACAGCCGCTTGCTCACTCACTCCCTCCCCCAGTGGGATGGGGGAGAAAATTGGAAGAGTACAAGTGAGAAAAACTCATGGGTTGAGATAAGAACAGTTTAATAATTGAAATAAAATAAAATATAATAATAGTATTAATAATAATAAGAAGAAGGATGTACAAAGCAAGTGATGCACAGTGCAATTGCTCACCACCCGCCGACCGATGCCCAGCCAGTCCCCAAGCAGCAGCCCCCCTGGGCAGCTTTCCCCAGTTGATGTACTGAGCATGACGTCACATGGAATGGAATGTCCCTTTGGCCAGTTTGGCTGTGCCCCCTCCCAGCTTCTTGTGCACCTCCAGCCTTCTCAGTTGGTAGAGCATGGGAAGCTGAAAGGTCCTTGACTGGTGTAAGCAACACACTGGTGTTAGCAACAACTAAAACATCGGTGTGTGATCAACATTATTCTCATCCTAAATCCAAAACACAGCACTGTGCCAGCTACTAGGAAGAAAATTAACTCTATCCCTGCCAAAACCAGGACACCTGGGCATCCTCTCTGGTGCATAAGCTTTACCACAATAGCCATGCAGTTTTCATCAGGACCTGCTCAAACTCCCTGTAGGTAGTTCACGCTTATGATGCTATTAGCATTGACTGGAACATGCTTTGGTCATGGACAGGTGCTGCATGCTAAGTGGTTAAGATTTGTGCGTGGATTTTATTGGGTTCCCTAATGTAAACCAAAAGATACAACCAATAAGTAGGAAAAGGGGGAAAGAAGAGCTGATTTGCATGCCACTGGCATTTCCTTCCCATGAGAACCCACCATAATGACACCATCAGGATTTGCGGGAGCATGGTCATGAGAGTGACAGCACAAGAACAAGGGAAACATACCACCACCACACCTGTGCACACTGCTGGCTTATGCTCAGCTTGCAGCCCCCCAGGCTCTTCTCAACAGAGCTGCTCCCCAGCCAGCCAGTCCCCCATATTTTCCTGTTACAGGCTCTAACAATAATTTAATTCCCCTGTTCCTACTTCACATACACCAGCACATTAAGTCCTTTGGCAGCACTACTTCTGCCTAAGTTTGTGCTAGTTTTGGCTTTCCCACAACCTCGTATTCCAACTTCCTCCTGACTACTCTAGCTACCTCTCTCTTTGAAACACAGCCAGCCTCATTTACACAGCCCTGGCTCCCTCTGTAATTTCACACCATTTTTAGCAAAAACCCCTCAACTTCAAGTCTTAATTTCAAATTACTTGTATGGTTATGAGTTTACTTCTCACAACTTTATCCCCTTTTCAAAGAAGAAGGATTTCCAGAAATTTCACTTCTTCTGAAACATTCCTGGATATGTGAGAACTTGATCCCGGAACTCAAATACAATGCAGACTGATTGTTCCACTATTTATTGCACATAATTATTGTGTCTTTTGAGCTGTAACCACAGGTGTTAAAACCATGTGTTCCACTCTGGCTACACGTAATACACTCCCCTCACTTACAAAATCAGCAGAGCTTAGCAGCCTGTATTAATATAGTTTATGCCAGTCTTGTGCATCATATCCCACAGATGCTTAGACAACTTATCCTCTGAGATGGGTGCCTCATTAGTTGACTGGTTAAATCCTGAATAAATATTCTATAGTTACAGTCAGAATAATGGTCTCCTCTCTGCCACAGGAGAGGGGCATAAGAAATTTTAACAATTTGTGTACATCATCTCAGTTTCTACTGTATATCTTTGCAACCAGAAAATTGTTGATTGAGCTACTGCAATTGCAGTATTTCAGATGCTGCTTAACATCATTATGACACACCTTTCTTTATGAATACTTTACTGTAGGAAGTGTAAGCTAGCCGAGTGCAACATGGAAATACAGAATATTCAGAGCAGTATGTGACATTATGTCCACTGCCTGCATGCAACCGTGTCTAACTTTCCAGAAAGAATCAAAGGCGCAAATCTAAACTTCCCTGTTCACCTCACCTCTTTCTGTGCCTAAGGAATAGCATGGCTGTTCTCCAATACATTAAGCTTTAAAATATATTTTTAAAAAAAGGTAGGATGTACTCTCTAAAAAAGAATGGCAAACTGAAATCTATCACTTGGATTAACAGAGTTGCTACATGCCTTATATGAAGTAGATTTTTAAAAGTTTGAAAAATTCTCCTAAACACATTTCAACTTGTATTCCTTTGTTAATACTGTTGGAAATAAATAAACCCACTTTTAAAAAAAAAGACTATACAATTACTAAAAGAATTGTTCAATTTTCAGAAGTTTGAATCTACAAAGCATTCTTACACAGGCATACTAGCAAGTTTACTTACATTTGAAAATACTTTTCATATCACATGCCATAAATTATCACATATTAGTTGATGCCCGTTTACATTATAAAGATACTGAGATCTACTAGAGCGGTGAATATCACCTCATATAGATTAAAACAATAGTAAGAACCAGATTTGCTTGAGTATTCTTTTTATAATTAATTCTGCTATTGTGAAAGGAGGGAAAGAACACTACTGCTTGCAATTACAATTTCTGCTTTAAGCAACCAACAAATAACAGGGTTCAGAGAATGTGATATAACAGCTATAAGAAGGAGAGTTTGTTTCCTGTATTTTTTTTTTCCTTGTAAAAAATGAGGTAAAAATGAAGTCAGCATATATTAAAGGTTTTTTGTGTTCTTTGGTTTATATTAAAAAATGGATGCTGCCTGCAAATTAGGTGAAGTTAAAAAGTCATAAACAACAAAAAAAGCCCTTGCAACTCCATGTTCTTCTTTATAGAATTTTACTGTTTGTCAAACAATATCATTTATTGTCAGCTAAGACTTATACCTTCTTAATTCTTTCTCATTCATATACCATATTTCAGCCAGTGATTTTGAAACATGAATAACTAAATCTCCTTGGAAATATGTAAACAATTGAAATGCAAAACAAACAAACAAACAAAAAACCTTGTATCACTGGTCAGTGTAAAATAGGTATGGGCGACTGGTTGGCTGACCACTTTCAAGCAATCCTATTGTTGCTATTCAAATTGAACATTACACAAGTAGCACTCTCAAAATATTATTTAAAAATTAATTGAATTGTTAACAGCTCTGTTCAGGTGCAGTCACTATGCTTTTTCCAATCAGCATGCATATGAGTGGATTTTTTGATTGTCTGGATGTTTGCACAAATGACAGTTTATCCTTTATACACCCATATACTAGTACAAACAGAATCTGACTATTTATACAAATATTCTCTGATCAAGTTCTACTATTATATCAGCTGACTTTCCATGAAGTCAATGGATATTAACAAAGCAAAATACGAACGTACTTTCTGCTGGATCTCAAGGTCAGAGGACAGATGTCAATATTTCATAGCTCTGAAATTAACTGCTGTGCCTCTTACAACAATCTCAATATGTGGCAAAGCTTTTTTTTTTTTTAAAGTTGTTGACAATAACATTTCAATCTTGGGGGACAATAGTTTTGTTTGGTATTTTACAAACAGTTACCTTTCGAAGCATTATCACACAGAGAAAAGGATGGCATTCACTCATGTCTGGTGCTAAAATGTACTTCAATGCAAAAGCCAATTCACCTGAGTCCTGAAGGAGAATCACTTGTTTATTTGCAACAGGGGCATCGTTTCATCAGTATCAGAAATGATGGGATTTTAAGACATACCATACTATGAATAAATTGATTAACTTTTGATCAAACAGTTGTAGCAGAGGGCAAAGAGATTCAGTTAAAAAAAAAAAAAAAAAAGAGAAGGGATAGAAACAGAGTAAATCAGTGACAAAGGGGAGTCTAAGAAGCCCAGACTACCTTCTCCTTCCTTATCACTTTACCTCCACCCTATCTGCCCCCCAAACCCACACACTCACTAGATCTAATTAATAAGTTTGTGAGCTGATATAAAACACTTACTACTTCTCACTGACTTCAGGGATACATACCACTGAAGACATCCTCTTGAGAAAATATATTGGTTCAACACATACCTTGTTGCAAGTCAAAACACTATCCAATTTCTCATACTTTTCACTTTGTAAGATCCCCAGAGTACCTTAAGTTCTAGGTCCTGTATTTTGCAGTATTTTCCTCAGTGATTGCTTACATGAATAGCTCTTTTCATTTAAGTCAGTGAACATTTATCCTATTTCCCTGACATTCACTTTCTCTCCCTTCCCTCTCCACCTCCAAAAGAGTTTAACCGAAGTTTACTGTGCTCAAGAACAGACTCTTTGAAATGTAGAGATTAACTTAGTGATGACAGAGGCTTTCTCTTTTTTGTTTGTACACAGTTTGCCTTTAGAAGGACAAAGAGGAAATACCAATTTACTTTTGCCTCGCTACTGCACTACTGGCGAGCAGAAATACTGCAGGCTAAGGAAGGAGGAGAATGGTTCTTCCTCAAAAGCAAACCTACTCCATTAGGATAAACAGAGCAAGGGATACTGCAAGCAAGGAGTTTGTAACAGTGACAGAGAATGAGAGGGATCTGAGAAATGCAGGGAGCAGGGACATAGCTGTACTTTAGTGGTGACACTAAGATTTTTTCCAAGGGACTCAGTAGAGAGTACACAGAGATTTTGCTGTCAAACATAGCCTCTAAATTTTAAATTACATAAGCCTTAGAGGATGTAAATATTCATAGTCCTTACATAATTATAAAATCTAGTTCCAGAGAGACTCAGATATTATAAGACCAAGCATTATACAACTATGCTTTCAAGTAGTCTGTCCTTGGTTTCTCCAGCCATAATTCTACTTCACATAAAAAGATAACAAAGTCCTACATCAGCTAAAGCAACAGCATCTCTAGGTTTACTGTGTCCTGATTTTGCCTCATGGTGTGGTGGAAGTCTCTCTTCCCCAGTCTAGAAAAAAAATCACTGTCCACATTCACTCCTACACTGGGACTCTGTCCCCATCCTCAGCCTCTTGCTCACCATCTATTTAATACCAGTAGAACAGTACTTGCTCTCCCTCCTGGCAAAATGATAGGCATGTTAATAGATTCTCCCCAGAAAATGTGTCATGGAATGAGTGCTCTATTTATATTTCAGAGAAGACCATACTCTACTTATTGTTCCAAGCTATCAGTAGACTCCAGCAGACATTATGTTTTTGAAGAAAATTCAGGGAAAGACACTAAAAAGTGCTATAAATAGATTGTACAACCTCATAAATAATAATATTCCTTAAATTTACAAGTCCATACAAGTCCACACATTTAGCATTGGTTCTATTAAGTAAAAGTTAATCTGACCATGATCATAGGGAAAAGAAAAATTTAACACACAGTTATATGAAAAAAAAGGCAAAATATATCACAAGAGCCATGCTGTCCAAAAGGTCCTATTTGGACCTCCTACATTGTCTTTCCTGCTTCCTGTTCAAACAGGTCTTTTCTCTCCTGCCATTTCCCATAATTATTGCAACTCAGGAGTATTCCCAACTCAGCACTCCACTACAAGCCCCCGCTTCCCTGTCCCTGTTCCATCCCTCATCCATCTATTTTCTGTCTTTCAGTCCCTGCATTTCCTTTCACCACAAAGACAGCTCTTGTTTCTTCGCTTTGTTCCATGATCCAGCTTTCTTATTCTCTTCTTCATCTAGATTCCTGTTTAAACTCCGTTTCCCTCTCTGCATTTTCCACCTTCCCTCTACTGCTCCCTGCTGGACCTTGTAAAGGCTGCATGGACACACAGCAGGAAAGATCACATAACTTTGCAGTAGGTTTTAGGTTTTTTTGTGAAATAGGTTTTCATAGGTAGCAGTTTCCATGTTAATACAACGCTTTCTGGATCAGAACAAGAACTATCACTGAAGGCTTTCTTGGGGTTATGGAAGCATCTTCATGTTTTATGCTACGACACTGTTAGCTTTCCCACATAGTTCTAGTTTATATTTATGTATAATTTATATATGTATTTATATATATTTTATATATATATTTATTAGTAATATTTTTGCCATGAATAAAGACAAACAAAAGACACCCTTATTCAGAAAAGTTTTTAAGAGTCCAAGCATTCATGAAACATTAAAGATACGACAAATACAGAACAAAACTGTATTGCATACCAACACAGAGGTTCTTAAGAAGCTGTCAATTATCCCTAGCAAAAAAAGGAGAATTTCTTCTTCAAACGTAAGTCTATATAGCAGGTATTCAGTGCTTATAAAAGTCCCATATTTTCAAAGCCTAAACCAGCATTTCTATGTTGAGCAAAATAACCTATTTTTACTTAGTGTTATTTCAATGTAACATTGAATTTAAGCCAAATTCAGGTTAATCTGTACCTTTCTGATAGAGAACAAACTTTAATGGTACCTCAAGAAATATGGCATAGTGATGAACAAGATGATTAGGGTTTACTACACTTTTCCCCAGCGTACACAAAGCCAATATGACAAACTACTGATACCTTTTCCTCAACCCAAGAGATTTAGTAATCATATTCTGCTACTGTGTGGGCCTAGAACTATTGGTATTCTGAGCACTTTCTCATTCATATCTATTTGGGGGGTGAAACAGTCATTACTCTGCAGATGTCTTGGCTTCAATTGCCCATGCATTCAGCTAATTAGAATCCCTGAATTTTAGGCCATTTACAACCTAAAAGTACTGAAATCTATGTCTTCTGCCTGTCAATGATTAGATTATAAGGATACATCCCACCCATCCTATGAAAGATGTGAAACTGTTGTAACCCAGAATATGCAATTAATGGACTCTGTCGTCAAGTAAGCAAACAAAAAAAAATTCAAAGAGTAAAGCAGTTTAAAAGCTTACAAAGAAAGAGTAAAGAGCTTGGCACTATAGTCTGGTGGCAAGCAGAAACACATTATGAAATAAACACAAAGGGCAAACTGGAAGTCAGTAGCTTTTCAATACAAAATACACAGAAAAATCCTGGAAGAGTGGGAACACAAGACTGTCTTCTTAGGTGTGGACACTTGTATCGGTCACATTCCTAACTATGAATGTAGGCATACACTTCCAATCTCTGTCTAAATATTGTAGCCTAAGGAACTGCATATTATTTTAGGTGATGTTAAAAGCAAAACATGTGGCAGAAGCAGCCTCCCCTCTCACTTAATACTAAATGAAGAAATTAATAAAACCCCCACCTTTTAAGGGGTATGTTTGTTCCTCATTTTCCAAAGTGATTTTGGTAGAAATCCCCAAACCTTGAAGAACAGATTCATGTTGGACTGAATAGGCCTTTTTCATCTATAGTTCTCTAACCAGCCTGAGGGAGTTCAAAATGCTCATAATGATTTATGTAACAAGGTTTACTCACCTCAACTGTCAAGTACAATTTCAGAACAAATCATTAAACCAGTGTAGCTACTCTAACTTTCCAACCCAACACTGAAAATTATATCTTGTTGCTTATTTTAAAGAAACGCTTAATTGGCATATTTAATTTGTGACTTTAACTGACCAAACTTGCACTGAAAATTTCCATGTGGTACAATTGCTTCATTAGCCCATTAGTTAACTCTGTGTATTCCTCTTCCACTAGACAAACCTATTCTATAGGATTTTCTGCAGAGAAAGACAATGTGAGCTTTTCTGGCATTAACTGTATTTCAACAACTGTCAGGACTTGGAACAATTATTGCATTCTTACTGTCATGAGGAAGCCAAAATTTTAAGCTCTGTTTCTCTAGCAAGACCAAATTTTTAGAAAAAGAAGTTAAAGTAAGTCCCAGGTTTCATGACACACTTTTCAGTTTCTTTATAGTCGTGTTGGTTAAAAGCAAGTCTCCTGGAACACTTGTTCTAAGTTCTTGCAACATGTTATACCTCTAGCCTGGAAACTTCTACTCCAGGGGCTGTGAGAGAGCAGAAATCAACGTGTGAGACAAAGAAGCCATATACCCTTCCCTGTGAAAATCCTCATTTCAGAAGTTGTCCGTAGGAATAAAATTCAACTGATTTTATGGCTTTTTTGCACTACACATTAAAAAAAAAAAGGTAGGGGAGGGATTGAGAAAGATAATATAACCAATTGTTCAGAGCAGTGTTGCAAGGATCTTAAAGGAAGTGACTAAGTATTAGAAATAAAGATTAACAGTTTGAAAGTCTTCTTTAAAGTAGAAACAAAACTGTAAAAAAATTTATGTTACTGTAAAAGCGCCAGACTATGTTGGCATTTCAAGGTAAAATAAATCAACTATTGAATTGCACTAAACAGACGAGCCAAAACTGGTTTGTTCTTGGTCTTTTGTTTAACACTGGTTTATGACAGACAATCAAGAATTCTGTCAGAATGAGGATGGAATTCCAAATTCTCCCATAGGAAATGTGACAACAGCCTTATTGTCTGATATCAGAAGTCCCTGTTCTCCAGAAGTATTTAAAATGAATGACTGTAGAAAGGCAAGAACAGATCAAACATATGAGTCTCTCTGCTAGTCTCCTGTTATTCTTCAGTTCAGATGTAGCTTTGATGGCTTTCACACTAATAACTTGAATATTCTTCTCTGATCATTCCCAATTCTATTATAGCTCTTTAAAAAGAGATAGGAAGACTAAAACTGCACACAGTATTCAAGATATAAACATCTATGCTGTATCTATGACGCTATAGAATTCCCCATTTATTTTCTTAATAAATCCTAACACTTGATTTGGGAATTTTTTATGATTACTCAGCACTGAGCTGACATTTTCATACAAATATCAGGCATGACCCCCAAATACTGCTCCTTAGTCTGTCACTGTAAACTGAGTCAGGATTTTTTTATCTTCCTTCTGTGCCTGTGCACCATTTAAGACATATGCTGAATTTCATTATGTCATTTCATAACACAGTCTCACAGTGTCATAAGGCTCTTTCTTCTACAGTTCTTCAACTGACTAATTTGATTTCTTCAGTGAACTGTTTTTCATTGCACTAATTATTCTGTTTCCAGGGCATTAAAGAACTTACCAGCTTGTAGAATTTCACTACTGATCTCCAGCTGCAACAAACATTTACTGTTTTACTGTTTCCTACTCTTTAGCTACTCAGTTTCCTTAAAAGTCTGTTTCATGGGACTCAGCAGCAGCCTTTTGGAAATTTAGGAAGCTTCTGTCAATCCCTTATCCATGACAGCTAACTCTTCCAAGCCTTCCAATAAGTTCTAGGGTACAATTTCTCTTTAAAAAACCCCAAACATGTTGACTGTTCTTAACTAGGTCATATTTAGGTGCATATTCACCAATTCTATTCTTAAATATTATTTCTATTACCTTACCTGATACAGCAAGACATCAGTCTTATGGCTTGTAGTTTCCTGGAGCTGTCCTAAAACCTTTTCTGGAATCACAGTAACGTCTTGCTTAAAACTGACTTGGCATTGAAGACAGAAAATTTCTAATGTTCATTTTCTCATTTTTTTCCACTATCATTGATGTAGTTTATTTTCCAAAAGGATCTTTTGAAGACTTATACTCAAAGAAGGGATCCAGCCTAAATGCCTCCTCAGTTTCTTGTAAGTGAAGACAGAATAAGGAGCGTAAAGATGTAAAGACTTATTTCAGTTTCTCTGTAATGGCCCTGGCTTCTCCATTACTCCTTTTTTCCTTTATCCATCAACCTTATGGACCTGCTCACTGACATCCTGCCCTTGAAATACAGAAGAAAAACATGTCATTAGATTAGGCACATTTTGCTAGTTGTTCTTCAAAGCCTTTTTGACCTGCCTTATGTTTTTATGTTTAGCCTGCCAGAGTTTCAGAATTTATCGTCTTTAATTTTCTACATTTGGACTATATTTAGCCATACCAGTTTCCTCTAGCTCTTTTTGTAGACTGTTTCTAAGTACTCTGCAATGATAGACAATCTCTATCATTGCTGCTTTAGATTTGTAGAGAAGAGCACTAAATACTCAGAGAGGAAAGCATCCAACTTTCTAGTGCTGCAATTAGAACAGCCAGAAGAACGGACTACTGTTTCCCACCCCTGCTCCCAGGGCTTCCACAAATTATCAACAGATTTTAAATGCAAATGTGAATGAGTTAAAAAACAGGGCCAGGCAAGGCATGGCTGATTAGGTTCTATTCTCCTCCCTTCCCTGGTATATTCCAACATGTTGTACTGAATAGGAAATGATAAATGCTTGTATTCTTTTTAGGTGCAAATTTATATCTCGACAGTCTACGATACTTGATACCTGCTAAATATAAAGTGACAGGAGATTAAATCAACGCTGTGAGACACCACGGTTGGTATGCTTTATAAACACTGAAACACCAGGCAGACTTTAGCTAATTTGGAGACTGGGCTTTGATCACATTGAAAAGAGGAAAGTTATATGTAACGTGACAAATAAGTTATGAATCCTGGCAGTAAAACGCAGTCTCTCATTAACTC
This sequence comes from Aptenodytes forsteri, assembly GCF_000699145.1. Lineage (NCBI taxonomy): Eukaryota > Metazoa > Chordata > Aves > Sphenisciformes > Spheniscidae > Aptenodytes > Aptenodytes forsteri. The sequence goes on from NW_008794579.1 coordinate 309,594, forward strand.
CTTTGCTTTGCAAATACTTGGAAGGTGTGTTTGTTTTGTTTTAATTTCATATTCAACTGCCTTGCTTAGAGTATTGAATAAATACACCTTATATTATGCTTACTTTTTCTTAAACCATATTTTTTTTCTATATTAGAAAAGAGAAAGTATACAAAATAGAAAGCTATCCTGATAATAACTCTAACTCTCAAGGAACTGCTATTACCTTTGCAGAAGCCTTGGCTAGCTTTGTACTTTCCAAGTCAGATATTGTACACACTTATTTCCAAACATTTTCGGAATCAGTAAGAATTCAGGAACTGAGGCAAGAGTTTTTGTCTTTTATTAAATGGAACTTTCTAATACATTTTTAGGACAGTATTTTTAAACCATGCATTTGTGCTTAGGACACTGTCAGGGGCTTCAGCAATTAAGAAAATCTATACGCTGCTACTGTTAGCTCTTTTTCTGTTAAATTTAAGTGTTGGAACATGAAGGAAGAGAAATAAGTTCAGCAGTGAGGGCTGGTATCTTGCCTATGAAGAAAAAAGTTCCTGATGCTTCTCATCAGGATATTCTTCTTTTCTTTAAACAAACTCAAAGAGAAAACATTTCAGAATTAATTATATTTTGGTTATGTAGCCTATTTTTATAATCAGTTTCATAATCAGCATATAATCACATTTTCAAAGACAATTTCTCTTTTTCTGTTTCATACATTGACAGGAAAGAACCTAAATTTCTGGCATTGCAGTTAGTATACTCAGAAGAGTGGATTTAAAGTTGGGGACATGAAAGACGAGAGTACCAGGTAAAGAAACCAAGAAACCACAGAAGAAACAGACCATCCTAATTTGAGAGGTAAGTTCAAAAGAACCTAAAGAAAACTGTATCACCAATATCTGCAAGTATCTTGTTTTGATTTAAGTGGAAAAAGCTGAATTTTCTAGTTTTATACCAAGAAAGATGGTGACATTGTCAATAGATGTTGCTAGATGACAGGTAAATCCCTATTCAGTGGAAAGCAAAGACAACTCTTGGACCAGCTAGACAAAAGATGTGTGTGTTTGATAACAATCCATCTACAGATTTTTTTTTAAAGAATAATGCTAAAAACTCATCCATATTTCACAAATTCCTTCCCATCCCCAGGTTCCAATATTGTTTTTAACGATTGTAACGTATGAAATCTAATTTAAAGTCTAGCAAAGAACAGAGTTTAAGATGCTAATAATAAGTATTTTCTTGATGGGCCTACACCTATGCACACACATTTTTTGGGTCTCTTTAGTCTTTAAAATGGAAATCTTAGGAGACCAAAAGCTAACATGCAAAACCCCCTAATTACTACCCTGATCAACCATATCCCTCACATTGGTCACAGCAAATTTTAGAACACATGGTAGTGTGACATACAGGTATATTGCAGCGATATGTAAGATCAGAAGTTTTATTCAGTCGTAGGCTCAGGTTGTGTATTTGGAGTGTAATTGAAATGATGCTTCCACTGAAAAAAAAATTTACTCTTAAATAACATAAAAGCCAATGTGATTGTACTAATCAGATAGAAACCTTCCTGCCCTTGCTCAGAAAGTTACAATGGTACTTAAATTAATCAGTGGTTTTTCTTTTTCCTTTGGTTCTCTTTTTAAATTTAGAAATGTGCTTTAGCTGCCAACCTAAAGTCTGTTAAGCTAATTTCAAGAAAAATGTCAAGAAACAGAAAGCAAAAGGAACAGGGAAAGTCCCACACTATTTAAAGACAGTTTATTCTGAAAAATCACTCAATATAACTCCTTGGTTTTCCCCATCCCGTTTCAAAATTTTAATTTCTCAGTCTAGGAAATTCTGACTAGGATCGGAAGGAGGAAAAAAAACAAGTTGGTCCTCATGAAGTGTTTAGCAATCTGCCACTTTCAAGCCCTTTAAAGGCATTACTGCAAAACTAAGGGAGTGGGAATAGCTGTACCCACCCATCAACTTTCTGTGTTGATGAGCAGAACCGTATGCACCCTGCCCACTGTTATACTAGCAGGAATCAAAGTCCTTTACAATCAGAGCAGAAATATAATTTAATGCAAAATCTGAACTTAAAAATAGCATTTACATAACAGTTGTGCTACAATGATTGTAAATATTGTTAATACCTTTTTCTAAATGGAAAATGTTATTTCAAAGTTCAGTTAGTAATTTAATTTATTTATTTATTTTTAACTTTGAACTATACAGTTATGCATCTGAATGTAAAGGAATCAAGAACTGAACAGTAGTAGGGTGCATTAGAATATTTTTTTTCCTTGAAATACTGCATTGTTGTTCCCTTGAGCCTGCTGGGACTTTCAATTATGAAATCATATCTCACCTCATCATCTGTCATCTCTTGGGAAAGAAAAGTATGTTGACCTGAAAAATAAATAAAATTACCTCCCACTGCTTAGAAGGATGAGTCATTTATTTGCTTCATTTCCATGGGTGCAATGCACCTGTGTAAGCAGTTGCTTACATCTTATAGGCCAATGCTGTATTATGCCCAGCAAATTACATTTCAAGAGATTACACTATGCATTAGGCAAATACTTCAGTACTTGAAGAATTGTTATTGCTCTTCTTGCCACTCTTACCATTTTTTTTCCTAACACAAATCTGAATGAAATGATTACCAGGAATAACCTAATCAAGTTTGTATTAAGCTTGCTTAATAAAGGTATTTTAAGTGTTTTGTAAGTGAAAGCTGCATATAGCAGCAGCCTGTACTGCTACAAAACTGAAGTAATTTTTAAACTAAGGCATTATCTAAAAGCAAAGATTTGGAAAGAAAGTATTCAGAAATTTTATAATGATCCTGTTGATTATGAGTGGATACTTCACAATCTCATCAAGTTAATGCTTTATTAGTATAACTAAAGTTATTTTACTGCAGCAAGTGTTGGTATTGAAATGTTTTCATTTAAAATTAGTAAAGAGCAATGATTAACCATCCATTACAAATGTAGTGGATTAAGCTTTAATAGCTCCAAAATATACAGAACAATGTTTATAATGCTGAGGTTCAGTGAAATGGGTGTTTTAACAGCTTTTTCAAATTAAGTCCAAGAACATCCATATCATTTGTATGACCCACACTTGCTTACCCTGCAAATGGGGCATGATACTTTCAGCAGTTATTATAGCAGTAACTTAGTAATTACTTTTAAATAGCAAAAAAGGTGCTTCAGTAAAAATAATTTGAAATATTCTCATCTAACTATATCCTACTGAAGCTTCAAGAGGGTTTTTTTTGTTTTCTAATTTAAAAAATTACTTTTGATAAAAGCAACTTTCAGTTACCCACTCTGAAGTCTCGGGAAAAAAAGTATGTATATAGGACTGAAATATGACATATGTAAAAAAGTGATCTACATTTTAAGCAGATAAACTTACAAAGCCTACAAAGATTTTAAAATTGGTATAATAAACCACATACAGCTAGGTGAGGCTTAGATTCTGCAAATCACATTACAGTAAAATCTCGTTCATGACAGGAAGCATTATACCATTAGTAAATGCTTGTAGGATTATACACAGAATTTGCTTTCTATGAAATGTATACATACACAAACACACATGTGTGTGTGCATGTGTATAATTATATATAATTTTTTTAATCAGTCTTATCATAACATTGAGGAGTAAAAAGAGATCCCCTGCCTTTCAAATGAGAATTCTGCTAATGAATTGGAAGTCATATCTTATTGTCAGCTTTACGAGCTCATCTGAACATTGCTTATATCTGGTGTTATGGATATGTTCCAGAGCAAAACAGGCTCAGAAAACCAAACAAGAGACCTAAATACAAAATTTAAAAATACCCCAAATTAACTAGTACAACAGCAGCCTTAGGTGGAAGCACCAATAAACTTTTTATGCTTACTACAAGGAAGACTTCCAGGAAAGAAATGTCACTCAGAATATTATTTATCTACTAGATGGGAACTGGCAAGTTTAAAAGTATATTGTAAATAATTGCAACAATTAAAATAAGTCCTGATTTTTGTACTTGTACCTTAGAGAAATGTCTTAATCATCTATGAAATGGAAGCCACACTTGTGCACACACTTGTATCACTTACCTTCAACTCTAGGTCAGTAAATATTTTAGTGATGTCAACTTGTTACAAAGAAACATAATTTTTAAAAGTAAGAGACTTGACTGCAAGATTATTTATAGTTGGGAAACAGCAGATGTATGTATTTTTCACTTCTTTCTGTGCCTTTACTGACTCTATTATTAACGCTGATGGGACAGTTTCAAGCTAGCAGTTACTGATGTTAATTTAGAAATGTATATTATAATCCCATTTTTTTTCAGATAGCTGCAAATATTTGATTTTTTATTTCTATTAGAAAATGCATCTTCATGTAAAAGTAGTTATCCTTACTACAGCTTTGATATAGAAAGGAGGTTGTAACTTTCTTAACTTATGAAAACATGCAAAGGGAAAGAACAGTCACTGCACTAAAGGCATAACCCCATCTACACCTATCTGCTGTATGTTTCCAGCATTCATTTTAGCACAGTTATATATATGCAAGACAAATAAGCCACTCACTGATTTAAGAACCGAAAAAAGAAAGATCTCCAAAACCCAGGAGAAATACTGAAGATACTCTATCTGCAATTATAAAAACTGCAAGGACAGAAAGATTCCCCTTTTCAGAAGCTAGGAAGCCAGAGATGATAGTGTTTTCCAAGACTTCAAGATTCATAAATGTTTTAGGACGCCACAAAGCACAAATTCTATCTCAAACAATGGAAAGCAGCAGCATTCCACTTCGTGAAAACTCAGTAATTCCAATCAGTCCCAAGATGTCCAAACAATTTATTTGTTCAAGTGCTTCACTGTGGTACTGTGTCAGATATGTTAGTATGCATTTGAAGAGAAGGGGAAACAGAATGGGCATGATGTTAAACTAGAAGGGAGTCCACAGCCATTTCTGTCCTGTGGACTCAGAGACATCTCCTGTGATCCTGGCTGTAATTTGGGGATGTAGGCTGGAGTAGGCAGACAAACATAACCCCAAAGATGATAAAACAGACATAAAAAAGAGTGTGTTCAATTCTAAAACAAAATTCAATGCATACAGTTTCTATGACAGTAGTGCCAATCCCTGATCAGCCATGCTAGTTCATGGAAGAATAACTGAAACGAACGGTCTAATTGATTATCTAACAAACACCGTGCCTGTAGGAGCAGCTAAAGTAAAATACACTGAATCATATAACACACTGAACTTTTTTTAATATTAAGCTTAAGATGCTTTTACAAGTGAATCTAAGTTTGGGGGCTGATCTTGACTGTTTTCTATTCAATCTCCTGATTTTAAGAGGAGAAGGTTATATACAAAACCTCAGAAATGACTTTAAGAAGAGACACTCAACACCACCTTTTTCAGTTCTGCTTTCTATTAAGCTAGAGTCTCTACACAGCATTTATGTCCTACTGGATGGTAATATAATATAAGTTCTTAAGCTGTTTTCCCATTTCAGTGTCTCCTCTTCTCTTGATTTCAACAAAGCTATCCAAGCACATTTTTTCTCAAATTCCAAACTAATTTTATTAAAATTACAGTTTGTGACAGTGCTGGTCATTTACCCTTTGCCTCCAAGATAGGGAAAGAGGAAGGAGAAAGATGTGAAAAACTCCAAGACAAACCACACATGCTTTCAAGTCCTCATATTCCTCAAAAAGTATGATGGAAAATACGGGACTTCGTCCTCCTGGAAGAAGATTGTTAGTGAGATTAATAATCTAGATGTGTTGCAAACTGATCGTATGTACAGAGGCAACCAAAATATAACTAAAACAAAGATTCAAATCTTATAGAATGCATTAATTCATACATGTGTGCTTACCTAAAGATAATGTGGACATTGAAAGTGTTAGAACCTGTAAACTGAAAAGCTGCATTAAGGAGCGGAAGAAGAAGAAAGGATGGAAAAATAATATTTGAATACTTTATTTTGAAAAACTTCCACTTTACCTTGAAAGGAAATTAATCACTGCATATACTCATTTAAGTACATTAGCTATTAGTATTTTAAATATTTTAAGAACACTAGGAAGGAAATTTACATACTGAAGTAATATATATGAATACAAGTGTTGTGGTTCAACCCAGCAGGCAGCTAAGCACCACACAGCTGTTAGCTCCCTCCCCATTCCTCAGTGGGATGGAGGAGAGAGTCGGAAAAAAAAACCAGTAAAATTCGTGGGTTGAGATAAAGACAGTTTAATAGGACAGAAAAGAAAGGGAAAATAATAATGATAAAAGAATATACAAAACAAGTGATGCACAATGCAATTGCTCACCACCCGCTGACCAATGCCCAGCCAGTTCCCGAGCAGTGGTCACTGCCCCCCACCCAACTCCCCCCAGTTTATGTACTGAGCATGATGTCATATAGTATGGAATATCCCTTTGGCCAGTTTGGGTCAGCTGTCCTGGCTGTGCCCCCTCCCAGCTTCTCGCTGGCAGGGCATGAGAAGCTGAAAAGTCCTTGATTTAGTGTAAGCATTACTTAGCAACAACTAAAACATCAGTGTGTGATCAACATTATTCTCAACCTAAATCCAAAACACAGCACTGTACCAGCTAGTAGGAAGAAAATTAACTCTATCCCAGCCAAAACCAGGACAAAAAACTCACACAGAAGCGTATTCCATCAAAATACAGAGCTCCAAAGAGTTCTTCTGCTGCATCATACCAACTTGGTGCATCTGTACTTTCCTTTGCCTGAGGAAGGCCAGTGGCCAAAATAAATTCTAATTTTCCTTTTCTATTTCTTGAAGATGTATTTTTGAAGTAAATTCAGTATCAGCAAGAGGTGACATAATGATGACTTTTTATACTGAAGTGCTCCATTTATTCGCAATGCAGGTACAACTCTCACTATATACTGTGGTTGAATACTATATTCAGGTGGTTTTGTTCCTGAACAAGAAGCTGGCAATTTTAATACATATAGCATGCTGTTAATGTGAATAACTTATTGAGCTGAATCATAATGGACTTAATGCCATAGACATTAAAACAAATGAACAAAAATTTGAAGGATGAATTTTTAACCTAGCCATTCTTACATTCTTATTTATGTGAGCTACTGAGGTTCATCACCTGGACTATTGACCACATAGGGGTGTAAATTCTGAGGTTTTGCCAAGTCCTTGTCATGACATATTATTTTATACAATTCCTGAAGCTACTGTCTTTAAGTGAAGAGAAGATAAATAACAGAGCTTAATAGCTCTTTACTTGATCTTGAGACAATCTATTCAATGTGGAAAAAAATTCCAGTGAAGCTACAGTGAAAAAATCTCACATAACTGAGGAATTTTGGATGAGTCAGTATTACAGAACTTGTCTCTATTTTTCAGTCTTCAACAGGAAACTATCTTTCAACATGATGGCCCTCCAGGAGTCTTAAATAAAAACTAAGAATTAATAGTTCACTATTTTAGAGGTGGTCAGTACTATAACTCAGCACCACAGTATTGCTGACAGGCACTCTATTTCCTTTGTACATTTGAGGTTAAAAAAAAAAGGAGGAATAAAAAAGGCAAATGATTACTAGAAGAAAAAATGACTCACATACTTAAGATAAAAGAATTAACTTAAGAAATAGGTACAATAATAGATGTATCCACTTCAAAGCATGGTGCAGGGAAAAAAAATTAAATACCTTCACTTCTTCCCCCCTACCTCTTTTTAATATAAACTAATGAAAAAATAAATGTAGTAAATGCAGCCCACTTCTAATCCTAATAATGAAGTTCTTAATTTCTCTTTTTTAATTTCAAAACTCAAGATTTTGAATTTTGAATTCCAAAATACATTTAATAAAAATAGATGTCTTATGGCCTAAAAGAATCTCTGTTATAACCACATGCACAGAAATCAAGTCAGCATGTGAAGCCTGTTTACCAGATGTCATATGGAGACAGCTAAAAGCTGCAGTAAGGGTAGCTAAACTAGTACTGGTTCTTCCTCTTCCAAATATTGTGAGGACTCCTGCAGAGATAGGTGGGCTAATCAGATACAACTGTGGGAATGCCTAAGATACAGAAGAGGTGTATATTTTCAGAGACTGACTGCCTTTCAGATTTGGAAGTCATGATTTTTCTACAAAGTTCTGAAATATACTCTACCTATATGAAAAGGGCTCGCAGAAGCCACAAACTCCAGAAGAACCAAAAAACCTGGTTCCAAGGTTAACTTTCAGAGGAACTACTAAAGCATTACACAATATGAAGTTTGAAACATGCCCTTCAGAATCAAAACCATGTAGCAAATTGTCCAATATTATATAGGTTTTTTTCTCTCTTCAGTAGAAGAAAAAACACTGTTGACTGGATAGTTCTTACCCCTCTAATCAAATGCAGATATAAGCAGTCATGCTGAGGTTAATTCTTAAAAGAATGTTTAAGATAAATATCTCATTTTCTATACTGAAGTGTAAAAAATCCCCTACACTGAGATTTCATCACTGAACTCTTATTGTTTTATTAATATTTTATTATGTATCTAAATTCAGAAAAGATTACTAATTAGGTCAATGATTAGACTTGTATATTCATTCAAACATGGGAGTATAAAAAATTTAAAATGTTCTTAGTTTTTTTAACACAGCAATCTATTTGTTCATCCAGATAACCTTGAGAAGTCTGCATAAGATGAACTGGATACATTAATTCACCCAGTTCTTATTATTTCTGCATTGTACTCATTTGCCCTTAAGAACAACTTACTTTTAGAACTTACAACTTTTAGTGTTTCTTTGTATTTGTAAGATCAAAATGCACATGGTACAGCACCTTTAGCAATCAAGAGAACATACATCTCTCCAAAGTAACTCAAGTCAAAAGACAGTCAAACTGATAAACTGAAAGGGTTTCTATTTAGCCACAATTCATTCTTGGCAGTTTAACTCAGTGCATCTGTACTTTCCTTTGCCTGAGGAAGGCCAGTGGCCAAAATAAATTCTAATTTTCCTTTTCTATTTCTTGAAGATGTATTTTTGAAGTAAATTCAGTATCAGCAAGAGGTGACATAATGATGACTTTTTATACTGAAGTGCTCCATTTATTCGCAATGCAGGTACAACTCTCACTATATACTGTGGTTGAATACTATATTCAGGTGGTTTTGTTCCTGAACAAGAAGCTGGCAATTTTAATACATATAGCATGCTGTTAATGTGAATAACTTATTGAGCTGAATCATAATGGACTTAATGCCATAGACATTAAAACAAATGAACAAAAATTTGAAGGATGAATTTTTAACCTAGCCATTCTTACATTCTTATTTATGTGAGCTACTGAGGTTCATCACCTGGACTATTGACCACATAGGGGTGTAAATTCTGAGGTTTTGCCAAGTCCTTGTCATGACATATTATTTTATACAATTCCTGAAGCTACTGTCTTTAAGTGAAGAGAAGATAAATAACAGAGCTTAATAGCTCTTTACTTGATCTTGAGACAATCTATTCAATGTGGAAAAAAATTCCAGTGAAGCTACAGTGAAAAAATCTCACATAACTGAGGAATTTTGGATGAGTCAGTATTACAGAACTTGTCTCTATTTTTCAGTCTTCAACAGGAAACTATCTTTCAACATGATGGCCCTCCAGGAGTCTTAAATAAAAACTAAGAATTAATAGTTCACTATTTTAGAGGTGGTCAGTACTATAACTCAGCACCACAGTATTGCTGACAGGCACTCTATTTCCTTTGTACATTTGAGGTTAAAAAAAAAAGGAGGAATAAAAAAGGCAAATGATTACTAGAAGAAAAAATGACTCACATACTTAAGATAAAAGAATTAACTTAAGAAATAGGTACAATAATAGATGTATCCACTTCAAAGCATGGTGCAGGGAAAAAAAATTAAATACCTTCACTTCTTCCCCCCTACCTCTTTTTAATATAAACTAATGAAAAAATAAATGTAGTAAATGCAGCCCACTTCTAATCCTAATAATGAAGTTCTTAATTTCTCTTTTTTAATTTCAAAACTCAAGATTTTGAATTTTGAATTCCAAAATACATTTAATAAAAATAGATGTCTTATGGCCTAAAAGAATCTCTGTTATAACCACATGCACAGAAATCAAGTCAGCATGTGAAGCCTGTTTACCAGATGTCATATGGAGACAGCTAAAAGCTGCAGTAAGGGTGGCTAAACTAGTACTGGTTCTTCCTCTTCCAAATATTGTGAGGACTCCTGCAGAGATAGGTGGGCTAATCAGATACAACTGTGGGAATGCCTAAGATACAGAAGAGGTGTATATTTTCAGAGACTGACTGCCTTTCAGATTTGGAAGTCATGATTTTTCTACAAAGTTCTGAAATATACTCTACCTATATGAAAAGGGCTCGCAGAAGCCACAAACTCCAGAAGAACCAAAAAACCTGGTTCCAAGGTTAACTTTCAGAGGAACTACTAAAGCATTACACAATATGAAGTTTGAAACATGCCCTTCAGAATCAAAACCATGTAGCAAATTGTCCAATATTATATAGGTTTTTTTCTCTCTTCAGTAGAAGAAAAAACACTGTTGACTGGATAGTTCTTACCCCTCTAATCAAATGCAGATATAAGCAGTCATGCTGAGGTTAATTCTTAAAAGAATGTTTAAGATAAATATCTCATTTTCTATACTGAAGTGTAAAAAATCCCCTACACTGAGATTTCATCACTGAACTCTTATTGTTTTATTAATATTTTATTATGTATCTAAATTCAGAAAAGATTACTAATTAGGTCAATGATTAGACTTGTATATTCATTCAAACATGGGAGTATAAAAAATTTAAAATGTTCTTAGTTTTTTTAACACAGCAATAGCAATCTATACCCAGATAACCTTGAGAAGTCTGCATAGGATGAACTGGATACATTAATTCACCCAGTTCTTATTATTTCTGCATTGTACTCATTTGCCCTTAAGAACAACTTACTTTTAGAACTTACAACTTTTAGTGTTTCTTTGTATTTGTAAGATCAAAATGCACATGGTACAGCACCTTTAGCAATCAAGAGAACATACATCTCTCCAAAGTAACTCAAGTCAAAAGACAGTCAAACTGATAAACTGAAAGGGTTTCTATTTAGCCACAATTCATTCTTGGCAGTTTGTGATATCTAAGTGTATCTAAAGTATCTGATAATTCCTCCTTCCCCAGAGGCCCAGAGCTCTCCGTTAGGTGTCTATGTTCCTTACACACTTCCTAGGCAGTTTGAAACCTTTAGAGTAGCCTGTAAGAAAACTAAAATATTCATCGGAAAAATGATCTCCCTACACCCTTAGCCAATCCCCCCTGCCAAATCCACAATACGTTTTTTGATAGAAGTCCATGGCAGAAATCTCATCGGATAAGTATTATCAAGTATTCCACATCCAAGTTCTTCGCTTCATGAGAGAGTTCATGTCTCTCCTTGCCACAGCTGGGGTTGGTGGGGACCCTGCCTCTCTAGCCAGTGTTTCCATTGTTTCCATTCTCACAAGCTAGTGAGAATTCTCCCTCCTCCCTGCAGGACACTAATCCTCAGACCCCTTATGGAGAGATGATGCAGTGTAGCCTGCACTTCACCTTCACTACAAAGCTCAGTAGAACTGGAAATAGATTTCATCCTCCAGGCTTTGCTGAAAATTTGTTCTCACTGACACAGGGAGAGAACTTTGAAAGAATCAGAGATGAAAAGAAGCAAAAGAACACTTCTTTCTCGGGAAAGGGAAAGGGAAAGGGAAAGGGAAAGGGAAAATCTTCCCAGTCTCAAGTCCTAACACGATATTTTCTGTTGATTGTTACCCAGTTGTCTCTACATGTGGGTAGAATTTAAGATTTGCCACATGCCCAGAAAAAAAATCTAGATTTCCTTCCCTACCACCAGTAATTCTGGCTGTCTCTTGTTTCAAATTCCACTTCCCTTAGAGTGCTCTTATATTAAAGTATAAAAGAAATTA
>NW_008794579.1:321604-330501 GCF_000699145.1 Aptenodytes forsteri
GAACTATTATTTTTACTAATATTTACAAAGATAAATATATTCAAAGTCATTCATTAGAATGACTTCACTAAAATTCTATCCTTTCCAGAACTAGATGTGAGATATGCACAATATTGGAGGCAAAGATTTCTCATACTTCATAATCCTAACTTGAAGTACAATGATCTTTAAACTTTTTTCCAGTATCCCAATCTGTATGTAAATATTAAGTGTCTGCATGCATAGAAAATTAAGGTTACCAAGGAAACCATCTCTAAAGAGATTAGAGAAAAGCAAGGATGTAAGTGATGGTATCTGTACACAAAAAGAAGAAAAAAAGAAATAGGAAAATTCGATATACTGTTCCATGTCCTGCAATTTTTAAGATGTGATATTTAAAACCAGATCCACAGAAGACAATTTGGATAATCACTGTTTTAAGTTTTCCTTTAAGATATTATTCTATCCCAGTTATTTAATTGAAATAAGTATTCTTCCTACAAATTAAATATGCTGTTAAATGTGCTGTTGCACTACACGTTTAACACTCCCTTTTGCTTAATAGTTCTAAGAGACCATTAAGAAGACTGAATAAAACTGTGCCATGAATATTGGTATTCTTTTAGGAACATCCAGTAGTCTCCAACAATTAAGGGGAAATGTTATTTACTAGGATATTTGCCAATACTTGGTGAATTCTCCAAATTAGGATAAAAACATCAACATTTGAATATTCAGACTGAAAACTAGGAAATCAGGAGAAACTGAGAATACTTGGTCCAAAAAGTACATAGAGATGCTCAAGTATTTAAAGACACACTGCTACCCATGGTAGAAGCACTAAGTTGGAAGAGAACAGCTGGTTTGTGTAAGGAAAAATATTCTGATTCTTTCATTCCTACTTCTATCATGAAAGACAGGATAGACTCTTAATTCATGTTTCTAAAGTGAGTATCTTCAGTATGTTTTATTCCCTCCAGGCTTTCCTGACTCATTTATTGTGATAGTAAATAAATTCTGAACACTGAATAGTTCTAAACATTGTTATTCTCAAATTAATTTTTTAGAGTTACTAGTACAAAAACTGCTTGTGATACACACAATGACTGAATTGCCATATGATTAAATGTTTTTGATACTTTAAAATGCAGAGCTGCTTCGGTATTTGGAATATATGACAGTTTGCTACAATGCAAATCATGATGTGAGTAAGGATCAACAGCCTTGCACCTGCCCAGCTTGGAAGAAAAAAAGAGCCTGTGCAATAAATTATGCCAAGAGACGTTAAACCACTTTTTTTCTGCACAATATAGAAAATAGTGCCCAAAAGGTGTAGATTAAAACCTTTAGTTGGGGAGCAGCTATTTCCAGCCAATAAGAAGGGTAAAACATTTTTCCTCTGGTATATTCTTGACCTATTCAGGTATGCAGACAAGGCATAGATCCAACACCTCTTCAGCTATTGTATTTGTCCTCTTGTAGTAACAAGCATTCATCATCAACTGTTCAGTTATACACACACTGGCAGTGCTGGGAAGGAGGTATATAAAGGTATTTAAGGTACCTCCAACTCCTGAAGCAGAGCTGAGACAACAAATACTTGAGAGAATTTGCTCCAGCTCCATATTGTGTACTTACTAATAGGGAAAAATGTGTTGCATCTTTCTTTTCAAGAAGAAGAAAAAAGAGTAGCTATGTATGACATATTGCTGGCCAGGCCGAGTCAAGCCACAGGGCAGCTTACTGTTAATCAGGCATAATTACCTCAAGAGTATTGAGTAATCAGTTCACTCTTTATGACAAAGTGACCCATGTGACATCAAAGGAAAAAATAGGATTGGCTTATGAAGTCATTTTATGTTTCCCATAACTGCACACAAAGATTTACTGGCTACTTGAAACAAGACAACCCCCCTGGTCAAAGGTCTGAGGTGCATAATCTACTCTTGGTCACAACTCTACAAGCCTGTTAAAATTAGAGGTATTGAAAGGGTAAAATAGTGAGCCTATATGACACATAGTACGAGGACTACTGCTTTACTCGTGAGAAGTAAATTGCCTCTTATTTCCACCAGGGTAAATATGGTGATTTTTAGGATTAGTCCATTGGCAGAAACTGAAGGGAATCTGGGAGGAGTACAGGCACTCTAGTTTTCTTCAGGACCAATAACCTGTGGTACCATTTCAGGTCTTGTTCCTAAACATGTCATCTGTCACATTCTTGATCAAGTTTCCTGCTTGATTCTTATCGCCTGCTACTTCACTGTGCACCCACTTCTGCCTATCCTGCCCTGACGCTACAACGTCCCCCACTCTTCTACCTCTCCTATTTCTTTCCTTTTCACCCTCCCCATCCTACAACTTCCTTCACTTGCAAACACATATCACAGAATTTTAGAAGATATTTTTTCCTTTTACTTTCAAAAGCACACTACCCTCTTTACATCTGTACAGATATGACTGATTTGAGAACAAAACTGACTTATAGATAATGTTTAGCCAACAGTTCCTCTGTCTTACTGTAATGTCCATACAAGGAGAGATCACAATCTCTGAGATGCACCAAATCAAGAAAGAATTATTTTCCCTTAAATATTGATTATCTTTTCTTAGCAGGATGAAGTCTGAGAATTCACATTATTTAAACTTAAATACAAGTCAAGTTTGCTCAAAGTTACTCAGAAATGTTATGGTTATTATTTGCAAGGAAAATCATACATCATCCACCCTTAATGGTTTTTTTCTCCCGTCTTAGATGGGTGGTAGCTGTCATACTCTGTATTCATTGTGTAATAGAGTTTAAATGCAGATGCCTTTGTCTGAACAATGTTTATCAACTACAGGACTAGAGACCTTGCACTAGAATCCAATAGTGCATCCCTCCCATCGTACTCCTCTCTTCGGTCCAGATCCTAGTGACTATTATCAGAACTTATCACTGCTGGTGAGCAGTTACTCGCTTGAGGGAATCATACAGGAACCTCTCTACTTCCTCCACTAAGCTGAAGGAACAGATGAAGTAGCAGTGTTTACACTTCCTGAATGCAGCTAAATCATCCCTAAGGATTACTTAACTCCAGGGTTTGCAACAGTATCTTTGATGAGCAATCTGTGCATTTGGGATGCACCTCATATTACACCAAATAATAGGCTTTTCAAATAAATAACAAGAGAAAATCTCAGTAAGGGGTTCTCATGACTTTAAAACGTTTGTTATTTTAAACTGCAGAAGTTGATCATTATGAATTATTTTGAATATATTCAACATACGGGTTTAAGAGCAAAGCATAAGTAAATTCAGTAATTGCACTTACTGCTCTAAAATGTAAATGAAAAATGCCAGCTGCATGGAATTCCTCATACCTTTCATTTGCTGTTCTTCAAAGAAAATTAAACCTAATCTTTTTAGCCTCCTCAGAACCTGCAGCACAAATGACATTTTAAGATACCAGAACAGTACTCTTGGCTATGCTGATGAATGTTAGCATAAATGCTATATAGTTCGGTTGGTCCAAAAATCTACAAATTAAACCAACATATACACAACCTTAACATAGAATGCTTATATTATTTAACAAAAGCAGAAAACTCTTCTGAGTTACTGGGAAAACAATAGCTTCCCTAACCCAGAAATACCTGTTCTATTCCACTTACTCTTTTTTTTTTTTTTCCTTTTTTTTTTAATCATATGGAAGTTAACTATGCCTGTGGAAAGTTCCTTAGAGTACTGTCTTTCAAAGACAGAAGATGCTATTGGTGATCTATCAGTCCCAGGAGTAGATGCTGCTCATAGATCCCACTGGCTTTGAAACTCCAAATGACAGAAGCTACTGACTGTCATAGATACTGTTCTCAAGATGGCTTCTATATACTTGACACTCAAAATCTGCTCTCATTGGCATGCATGCCAAGAGTTTTATTCCCGATATCACAATTCTTTCTGCTGTAAACTAACCTAGTCCTGGGAATATCAGGCAAAATGAACCTCTGTGCAGATGGACAATACAAAGTCTAGAAAATGTTTAAATATTATTGGAACACTTTTGACGGTTAGCAGGCAGAACATAGTTGTCAACTCAAAAGGGAAATTTAACCCATCACAGGTAAGAATCTGGCGCCTATAACTATCATCTTTTTTGCTAGGACAACAATATCCTATCTAAATTACCAACATTGTTTTTAAAACCTAAACCTAATTACGTGTTTGGGAAATATACAATTATCACTAAAGAGTTTATTTTGTCATTTGTACAAAGTATTTCTTATTGCTGTGAATCACAATCATCAGTAAAAAGGCTTTCACTATAGATATATCCTTGTATGCAATCTCCTTGAAAAGTCTGCTTGTTAATTTTTATGGAAAGAAGCTAGTCAGTATATTCTACTGTCAGATATTACAGAATACTATGAATTAGTTTCTCATGGTAGTTTTTAAAATGATTAGCAAAAATACTACCTGAAGTCATTATGATTCTGTGTTTTTGAGTTTTATATTTTTATGGGTTTTATGTCTGCTGATAACATAGAAACTACAAAGTGAAAAAATCAAGGTAAAATATTTCTGAAATGAAAATGAGGTGACCTAATTTAACAGATCGGCTTAATTGATCTTAGTTTCATTTGACTAAGAGTGCATAATAAAATAAATGAAAATGTGAAGGATTTCTACTTAGTCAGGAACATTAAATTATTAAAGTAGTGGACTTTCTTTAACCTCACTTTCTATGAAGGTTGAAATGTCCCATCAACTGATCAACACCACTTCTGTATCTTCAGGTACAGTATAAATATTTTTAATATTATGTGTTACAATACTAAGAGGCTTACTGGATGTTACATATATACATTAGGGTGGACTTAAACCTTCCAGTCTGTGATTTGTCATTCATTTACTTGTTTAAACTTTTTGTATATTTTGACATATAAACCACTATTCCACACTTCGTCAATCCCATTTTCTCATAAATGAGCCATGGATGCTATAATATTGTGGACTTTTCACATATTAGATTGTGATATTTTTTGCAGATGAGTAAAATTTATTCCTTCTATTCCTTCTGAACTTTATCTTCCAGATTTCATTGGAAAAAGACTATACCTGAGGTATCATTTTTCCTCCACTGTCACCATTTTACTTACATCAAAAGAGATTCATATAAAAAACTGATTGAAAGTTAGCCAGATATTGATCTTCTCAAATTTTCTGATCATTCTGCATTGTTATGACACACTCGATGACAGATTTGAAAGTATGACATTAACAAATGTTGATAGATTTTTTTTAATATATCTACAAAATGTTTAAACAGAAAAGAAACATTGTTTATTACACAGATATAGCATTTTAGTGAGATGAATACTAAGGATTATTGACCTGAGAGCTAAATATTTGATGAAGTGAAATTAAAAGTCAGTTTTTTCCAAATGGACAAAATATTTTTCAATGTAACTGAACTAAGAACTGTTCATATTGGTAGTACAGAACATATCAGTCTATATCAGGAGTACAGAATGTGTATGTATATGGACATTTCTCAGTGTGTTTGTGAGTATATTTTACCAACTTCATAGACAACCGGGTATGTGTATACACAATATATATAATTTACATATGTAGATTTTTACATGTACTCATTTTCATTCTGATATAGAAACTTAGAAATTAACAAATTATGTATAATTTTTTAAAGAAAGGTTAATTTTCATTTGTTTACCTATTTCTTGTTATGAGACTCATGTACATAGAATTCCCAGATTTTCCTATATATCTTTCTTGTCTAGAAGTCTGAGTACGAAGCAATCAAAGTAAAAAACACACTTCAAAGTTACAGGCTATCAAAATGCTTTTACTTGCAGAGCAGCAGTGTGCATCTAAATAAAAGCAGAAGCAGGCCAGGCTTGCATTAACACTTCTATATGTTCTTTATCAGATCACCGGGGAGAATGACGGCTTGTGAAAGAGGTCTGAAAAGTCACCGAGTTCAAGCTTCTAGCAGTTACAGATATAGTGTAAATACTGGATCAGGGTTTAATGCATTCACTTTGCATGAAATTCCATGCTAACCTACATAGCTAGCATCTTAACAATGTTAAGAGTATTTCCTTCCTTGATATAGCAGATATAACAAGATGCATTTAAAATCAGCATATGATTACAGCTATTGAGAACAGGGAAACTAAAATGGGCTGAATAATAATGATATGTCTGGCAGAACCGATAAAAAACAAAGTTTAAAGGAACCATGAGAGTGATGGCGGATCTAGTAAACGTAACAGACACAAATCAATATGATAAAACAGAATTAGAAGGCAAAGGTGTCATGTAATTTCAACATTTTTCAGAAACCTTGGCATACACTGTTTCATATCATTGAATAGAACTTCATTAAGGAGAAAGATGGAAAAGCATTACATTATTATGGAAAACTGTGCAAAAAACAATGAAAGCTCTCAATTTTCCTTTCTCCTAAGAGTCTTTAATTAATAACAACTGAATGTGAGCAAGTGAGAAATCAAAATTTGAAAACTGGCAGAGCAAGATTTTAAACAAAATAATACTGCATATGAGGAACATTGTAGTATGTGCCAATTTGATTATTATTAATAATATTTTCAGATCCCACTCCATATGTTAGGCAGCCTTAAAGGAAATAATGATACATATTGAATACAAACAGTTTAAGCAGTGGGAGTAAGTGGCTCAATAGAGGGATGAAAATCCACTTCAGTAAGGTATTTGTTTAATGTGTGTTATTCTCCATAAATAATAGAAGTAAAGTCAATTAGCTGCTATGTAATAGCTCTATTTCTCTGAGATGTGTTGTTAACGTTGTTAACTGTTTCTACTGATTTTGGTATCCCAGATGTCTTTGTGAGCTCCACACACATAACATGAACAGAAAAGTCAGCCCAATATTCAGTTCCTTTGCCAAAAACAAAAGTACAAAGAAGCAGAATACTATATACAGAGGAAAGGAGAAGAGTTTACATCCTATCCCAGAATAGATGTCTAAAGCAGGTGGTGCCATTTCTTTTCATTTACTACCGAGTGATATAGCTTACACAGATTAACTACGAAAGAAAACAATTTTAAGAATTTCCTGCATTTCCATTTATGTCAATTGCAACTTGTCCTGTCAGTGGGCACCACTGGGAAGTCTCTGGCTCTGTATTTATAAGGTCCCTCTGACAAGGATAATCACCTCCTGAGCCTTCTGTTCTTAAGTCTAAGAAATCCTAACTCCCTCAGACTCTCCTCATATATGAGATGCTACAATCCCTTCATCATCTTCATGGCCTTTTCTTGGACTCACTCGAGTAAGTCCCTGTCTCTCCTGTACTGGACCCAGAAATGGACACAGGACTCCAGATATGGTCTCACCAGTGCTTTACAAAGGGGAAGAATCAGCTCCCTTGACCTGGTCTCAAAACTTTTCCTAATGTAGCCCAGGATGCTCTTTGGCTGAACACAGCCCTTTAAGCCTGGCAGGTCAGCCAGTTTTCAGCCCATCTTACTGTCCATTCATCTAGTCCATGCTTTGTCAGCTTGTCTGTGAGGACATTATGGCAGAAAGTGTTGAAAGCCTTATTAACGTTGAGATAGACAACATCCACTGCTCTCCCTTCATCCACTAAGCCAGTCATCTCATCATAGAGGGCTATCGGGTTGGTAAAGCACTATTTCCCCTTCATAGCTCCATGCCAAGTATTTCTAATCATCCCCTTGTCTTTCCTGTGCCTAGAAATGGTTTCCAGGTGTCATTGCTTCGTCAGCTTCCCAGGAATTGAGGTGAGGCTGACTGGCCTGTAGTTCCCTGGATCTTCCATTTTGCCTTTCTTTAAGACATGAGTGACATATGCTTTCTTCCAGTCACCAGAAACCTCTCCTGATTACCATGACCTTTCAAAGATTATCAGGAGTTGCCTCGCAATTACTTCAGCCAGTTCCCTCAGCATTTGTGGGAGCATCATTCTATTAGGTCCAACAGACCTGTGTATGCCCATTTTTATTAAATGTTCCCTCACCTCATCCTCTTCAAGGGTGAGTCTTCCTTGCTCCAGAATTTCTCACTGCTCTCAGGGATTCCCAAAGGCCAGTCTTACCTGTAAAGAATGAGCCAAAGAAGACACCGAGTACCTTGGTCTTTTCGTGTCCTTTATCATTAGGTTCCCTGCCTTGTTCAGCAGAGTGCCTGCATTTTCCCTAGTCTGTCTTCTGCTGCTGGATAGCCTGTATGGAAGCCATTACTGCAGAAGTGGTCTGTAAATGTGCAGACTAAATTTCCCCAAATAGCCCTGCATTTTTTAAAATGGGCTTATTTTTCAAGCTGGTAGTAGAATACGTTTGAGCTCCATAATCCAGACCAGAGGCACCAAGTGAACAAATCATTACATGTCTTCATAGATCTTTGGATCTTCATGTTGGAGAG
The DNA here is from genome assembly GCF_000699145.1 of Aptenodytes forsteri. Classification (NCBI taxonomy): domain Eukaryota; kingdom Metazoa; phylum Chordata; class Aves; order Sphenisciformes; family Spheniscidae; genus Aptenodytes; species Aptenodytes forsteri. The sequence continues at coordinate 330,013 of NW_008794579.1, forward strand.
CTTTCAAAACTCAAATGGATTCTCTTCTGCTATTATAATTGTAGGGGGGGGGTTGCATCAGGGATGTCACCGAGAGGCTAGCAAGCCTCATACAGTCCACTGACTATTATCCGCTGCTGCTGTTTCACGTGGGCACCTTGTTCTCACCAACAAGGAGGGGCTGGTGAGGAATGTGAAGCTCAAGGGCAGCCTGGGCTGCAGTGACCACGAAATGGTGGAGTTCAAGATCCTTAGGGCACTGAGGAGGGCACACAGCAAGCTCACTACCCTAGACTTCAGGAGGGCAGACTTTGGCCTCCTCAGGGATCTGCTTGGTAGAGTGCCATGGGACAAAGCCCTGGAGGGAAGAGGGGCCCAAGGATTACCCAAGCTGGGTAATATTCAAGGATCACCTCCTCCAAGCTCAGGAGCAATGCATCCCAAAAAAGAGGAAGTCAGGCAAAAACGCCAGGAGGCCTGCATGGATGAACAAGGAGCTCCCGGACAAAC
>NW_008794579.1:332219-351259 GCF_000699145.1 Aptenodytes forsteri
GGTGGATGCCCCATCCCTGGAAACCTTCAAGGTCAGGCTGGACGGGGCTCTGAGCAACCTGATCTAGTTGAAGATGTCCCTGCCCATGGCATGGTTGTTGGACTAGATGACCTTTAGAGGTCCCTTCCAACCCAAACTATTCTATGATTCTATGATAATTGTGATCAGGAGAATATTCACATCAACATGAGCGTGGTCATATTATGTATAGGGATATTAAGCATGCATACAGAACTTTGCAGAGTGCTAACAGACATTTCTATGTGATGAAGAACTTAGACCATTCCCTCTGGTCCCATAAAAGCTTTTCTATAAACATGTATTTTTCTCAGAACAAATTTATTTACAAAACATGATTTGCCAGAAGCAATGGTATGGTAGTTGAAATGCGTACCTGGAGACCGGTCCAAAGAATATACTTTTCTGCTAAACAGACCCCATGTCTCATAGCCCTTTTCTAGAAGCCCCTGCTACTTTAAACTCTCTTAGAACTTCCTGTAATGTATGAACTCATTGTCAGATGAGAATAACAATACAAAAACATATGAAAAGTATGTAGCAACCATCTTCCCCAGAATGCAAGTTACCGATGGTGGGTCATCAGTCTTTTTTTCCCATTTTAGTAATATGGGTTATTAATAAATACACTAAGTCTAGTAAGCACAGAAGTGTACAGCAGGTTTAACAGCTTGACACATTTCTTCTACTATGGATACCCCAGTGTATTAAGGATCTTACTGATACAAAAGCGTTTCTTATTTTGCTTTATAATAGTCCTATTTCTTCCATTGAAGAAGGCATAGATTTGCTTATGCATCAACGCAATGGCAAATATTACTTCTGCGGATGCACTGTTCTTCCTCATCTATTCTTTCCACTACAAAAAAAAGATCCAGCTATGGAAAATAAGATATTGAAAGATATTGCCTTTTAGGTCTCTTTCTGTGTACCTCATAACTTACGTATGTTCATGTATTTTGAACATACGGATACTGGAATCATGGCAGCAATGCCTGTTTCCTTTAACTCCCAAGCGATGTTCCACTCAAGGAGTGAGCTCTAAAGCTCTTTTCTGCTTTCTAAGGCAGTCTCTTTAAGAGGAAGGACTAGGAGATAAATCTCTCTGATGCTTTTACAGGGAAGGTGAAAGGAAAGTATGTGTCAACTCTGTTCTTCTTGGTATATTTGGGCCTCCCACTTTCAAAGAGGAAGCAGATGGTGGTCAACTAAACTGTGGTATGCAATACTATGATCTTGGTGACTTTTAGTTGTCTTGATATTGTATAAGCCAATAAGCAGGATTAATATGGACCCCAAAGAGTTCATATGGTGCCAAACAAGTCACAGGAATTGAAAGAAACATTTAGAAAGTGTATGGCATAGTCCGTGCAAATATACTTCACACTGAGGGTATCAAAGAATCAAAGAATAAGAAAAAAAAGAGATTAACAGACTTTGTTAAAACCTAAAACACATTTTTCTTCGCTAGTTCTGAGGGAACCTTTTTAAGCCAGTAGTTATCCACTAGATGTGGAGCTTGGGATTTATTTCCATGTTGATTCATATCTTGATCTGTTGGGAATGCACAGTGTTATGCTTGGACAACTTGACCTCATGAGTGCAGGCACAGTATCAGGAGGCACTTCTGGCAGAAAGAATTTGATCTGTGTGCTTATGTATGCATACTGAGAATGAAATCTACACGGACAAGCATTCACAGGAAAAAAAACTGTTATTCCATACCAAAAAAAAAATTTTTTACTTGTCTTTTGGCACCTTTTTATACATATCTTTCATAGTCTAGAATCCTTTTTAAACTTTCTGTGTGCTTTAAATTGATGGAATAAAACCATTTTTTCCTGCATAAACCCCCAAGCAAAGAATGAAAAGCAATAAAAGTAAAAAACCTCTCCTTGGCTTGATGGGTATTCATTCTGTAGAAAGAATTTTTATAAAATTGCAGTATAAAAATGTAGTCCAAACCAATCAATGTTCCTTAATATTTAGTTCCAGAATTCATAGGTTTTTTTGTGTTAATTCCCTGACTTTAGTTCTGAAAAAGTTGTAATGTTCTTGCAAAAGTACTGTTTTCAAAAAATGTAACCATCATCTGTCTCATTTTGGCATGAGAAGTGGCGAGTTAATTATATTATATTATATGTAAAAATGATTCTCTCAAGAGACAAAAATACATTTTTCTGTATACTTATTTTACATTCAAAAATCTTAATAATCGTACTCATATGTATGTATGATATACACACATACATGATCATACTCATATACTGTAACCATAGAGATATCTCCTGAATTTATATGTATGATGAAAGCTACACCTGAAATCCTGAAAACTTTACTGTAGTGAAGTGAAACTGTTCAGTTGCTGATTGCCTGCCAGCATTATAGCAGCCTCCAACCTGCTTCTATATTGATCTAGTAGCCTACGTGGCAGAACGTGAAGAATAACCATCTGTGTCAGGTACAGCAGCAGGTGCTGTATCCATTGAACAGGCTGCTGCCTGATTACAATAAATCTCTTTCAAGCACCTGGCAACCTTGACAGACACTTTTATCTTTGTATAAAAACACCCCACCACCTCAAAAAGTTGTCTGAATAGAAATGAGAAAGTCAAAGGATAACATCAGCTGGTAAAGGCCAGAAACTGAATTCACTGCAGATATACTGTGAAGTCTAGGTAAAAGTGTTTAGATTCATGAGGAGTTCCTTATCATACACAGCAGTAGTGTCTGCTCATCTCATATGTTTCAGTACAACATTGCTAACATTCTTGTAAGGCAGAACTTAAAGTAGGATAACAGGTATGTAAAGATAAATGCTTTGTCACTAACATTTTACAAATTTCTGTTTGCACAGATGAGGCCTGTGCAGATAAAACCAAGTAAGATAACTCGTCACTAGAAGATTCAAATAATGACAGCTTTCCAGGGTATCCATCAGTAAGTCTATACCTAAAGTTTTTGTAGGCAGAACGTATAAATCAAGAACAATTGACCAGATTGTTTCTGAAAATATTTTAAGAATCTCACCTGCATTTATCAGTAGATATGTTTTGAACTCAGAACTACTATTTACTATGTGGGTTAAAAGTAGTTCTTGAAATACACTACTCAGCTGAACATTTAAAAAAGTACCCTGACTTAATGAATGATATATCTCCATAACTGGATCATGCAGTTTTGACTGCAGTAATTGTTGAATTTCCTCTGTTGTCAGCTGCTCAATAGTAGTTAATCATTTTGTCAAGTCTATATTTATCTCTTTAAAGGACATAAGTGATGAAAATTATGATTATAAAGAGATGGTCTTTGAAGGAAAAATAGTCAGACAATATGAATCAAAACATGAAAAATGAGTATCTGACTCTTGTGAAGGAAAAGGCAGAACAGACAGTTCTACCAATCGGAGATGTGTGTGTATTTCCTGTAGTGGGATGCAAGGCTGACAGTTTTGTGAACTCCACTGATTATGTTATTTTGTTAGATGAAGAAAATAAATACCTAGAAGCAATAGCAGTAGCTCCCATTAGCGTGTACCAGCTGGTTAATATCACTGAGTTCATCCAAAACATCTCATAAAATGGGGACTGTTTGCTATGCACAACTTGGTCTGAGAATTCATCAGTTTTATTCCAGTCATAGAACATGTTGCACATATTTGGCTTAACTCACTTAAAGAATCAGCAGCCTGTGATTTGATGTCTGTGAGTCTCTGGCTGATAGATGAAGCAGTAATAGCCAGATATTCACTAGGAAGAGGTGTCTGCATTTGAGTTTCATGACTAACTAAAAAACTAAGGAAAGATATCTGGTTTTAAATATATATCTTAGTAGGGGAATGAGAAATTATTGAAGGACTTCGTAATCTCAACTGCTCTTCTGATGCTGAAAAGACACCTGACAATTCTTCAGGACCCTTTTGAGGCAACCTAGAGAGAACTGAAGTTGCGCTTCTAGAATCAGTTGTAAACCGTAATCCACAGGAGAGTAATGACTCACCGTTTAATTCTGTTTCAGCCCCTGGTATGTTACAATTACTGAAATCATGTTTGTTGCAGATAAAGCAACAGTCTGGTGCTGCTCTAATGATGCAACTTGTGTAGGGAAAACAGAAAGTGTCTTTAAGGAACTAGTGATAAATGAGATTGTACCATAATTACGCTGGGGAAGAGGTACTGACCTTAAATCTATGGAAATATCAGTAGCCACATATGGTACAGGTGTGATATTAGACTTTATTTTTACCGAGCCCTGAACAGCAGAACCAAGAAAGTGTGAAGAGAGAACATCTGTTGAGGTTACTATCCTGAATACTGTTGAAGACTCTCCAGTGGCAATTAGTCCTCCTAGTCCATAATTCATTTTAGCCAAATTAGTGGTCATAAGTATCCCACAGCTGAAAATATCTGCCTTTTTCAGACCTTTAAGAATAAAAATGTAAAAAAAAAAGAAGACAACAAAAAACCCACACATAAAAGAAAAGAAAAAATGAACAACTTTGGCCCTGGACTGAGTCTGCAGCAAATTACATGGCCACCAAAACCTCATTCAGTCTTACCAAAGTATTATATAGCAGACAAATACAACTCTGTAAATCATATTCTTAATAAAAGTGTAGAAGCGGTTTTAGTGACCTCAAGAATTGAGTAAATGCAAACCTTCCCATTATTCATATTCTCTATGAGGGACAGCATCAGAATAAGTGGCACTGCTCAGAACAGAAGTATTAAATTTTCTAAATCAGACTGCTACTGTGAATCAATATAAAATGAATTAATTACAAATCTTATCCATTGAGAACATCAGCAAACTAGCTGACATGATATTTTGGAAGATACACAGATGTAACTGCATTTCACTCAGTGTCATTACTTACATCAAGAAGGAATATTACCTATTAAGAATGCAACAAAAGCTTAGGTATATCCCCAAAAGACTAGTCTGTACAGAAATCAAATATTCAGTAAAACTTATTTACCCAAATTAAAAAACAGGACTCCTGGCTTATTTCTTATACAAGTAATTACTTTGAAAGAGTATATAAGCAAAAAATTCTGAAACTAACCGTAAAGAGGATGCCTTATATACAAGCTGTCTGTATAATACCTAGATTTAGTAAAATGAACAGGCCACAATGAAGGTACAATCTTCAAAATAAAATGTTGCACTTCTGTTAGTGTTGACTTTTCTTCAAATATCTTAAAGATAACAGCATAGGCAATTTTTTAGCTTCCCAAAAACATCACTATGAACGGTTAGAATGGCAGAGATGTTGAGAGGCTTGTTCCAGATATTTTAGTGAAAAAACCATCTAGATGCATAGAAAAGGAAGCACTCAGAAAAGTTGTGAACTAGAAAAGGAAAACCAAAGTCCCCATGGAGTAAGGCAAATTATCTTTCTGCTGCTGACTAGCAAAGGAAGGAGGGAAGATTGGCATCAGGGTCAGAAAGAACTGAACACAATATGAGGCATATGAAATTGTACACTCTAGCAAAGCAAACTGAAAACCAAGCTAAGAGAAAGTGCAGTTTTCCTTACTGGATGTGTAAGATGCTGGGAAAAATTATTTTGAGAGAAAAGAGTAATTTTCCAGTTACATTTAAGCACAATTAAGAAAGGATGATGGATTAAATAAAAAGAATAGAAAAGTACAGGAAGCAGAAAACAACATTCTTAAGAAGAAAATGAATACATTTTGAATATTCTTACCATTTAAAAAGCACTAACAAGGAAAGAAGTTTGATATATGCATTACTCAGAAGCTTTTTCTACTTACCTTGGGACACCTCTCCTGTATGAAAATCAGGAGAAGCATGTTTAGACCAAAGTTCCAAAGCCACACGGGGCTGACAGAAAGTCATTGTCTAAAGTCTCAGCAGGAAACTCTTCAGCCAATTCAGTGACAGTTTTCTTGCTTTGGGGGATAGTAGGTAAACAGGTGATATTGTTTATTCCATCAACACAAAGAAACCCAGTGGAGCAGGACTGTATAAGGCAATCATTGTAATTAAGCTCACAGCTTCGTCCCTGAAAGAGAATTTTAAAAAAGCCATTTTTGAAGGCAATTTGGTCTCAGCAGGAAACTCTTCAGCCAATTCAGTGACAGTTTTCTTGCTTTGGGGGATAGTAGGTAAACAGGTGATATTGTTTATTCCATCAACACAAAGAAACCCAGTGGAGCAGGACTGTATAAGGCAATCATTGTAATTAAGCTCACAGCTTCGTCCCTGAAAGAGAATTTTAAAAAAGCCATTTTTGAAGGCAATTTGCATTTCATAGTCACGTTAGTTCAAATTATTGCTTTCCTTTGATTCTAAGATGTTGTTTGCTTATATTAAGCTGTCCACACTTTTAAAAGCAAATCTAATAATGTGGAAAATATTGCTTAACTAATTTAATAATATAGTTGCATATTTTAAATTTTAACTAAATGATATTTTGATTCAGACTTAGTATTACAAATTATCAATAAAAAAAATTTCCCCACAGATTTGTAATTGCAAAGTATAAAAGATAGTATCGTCACCAGTAATAAAAAGTAGTTAAAGTAATCACCTTCAGTTAGTAGTTATACAGAAAACAGAGAACTTAGCTGTCTAAAATCCTACAGTTTGTTCTAACTGTCAAGTTAATGTTCTTTCTTTTCGTACACCGTAGCTCAGTATTTGTTGCCTGTTGTTACCAAATCTTCACACAGCACCTTGTTAATACATTAAGTTCACAGATAGCTCTTAGAAAAGAAAAAATGTATTGGTAGTCTCAAATTGGACCTAGCACTTACTTTTTATTTTTTATCAAGACTAACAATTCATGGGAAGCCTGAAATATCCTTCCTAGTAATAAATTAAAAATATTCTTATTCAGTGGTCTGTAAAAAAGGCAAGAAATAATGCATTTCTTTTACAGCAATAATTATGTGAATTAAACGCATTCTTGAAGTGTGAAATAAATATATGCTGAAGTGAGGCCTGGGTTCGTTTTATTTTCACTTCTGTTGTAATGCACTAATGGGCTATGTGAAAAGATACACCTAATTTAGCTAACCTAGAAGGATCCTACATACCTGGATAGCCATGTAAAATATGCACAGTGTCATCCCTGAAAGACATGCATCTCTGACAACATACCATCTGGCACATAACCACACACAACCACACATTAGCTTTGGTAATAATCTATGGATTTTTTGAATGGGCTTGTTCATGATTTTTTCATCGCCATTTCCAGGCTATGTAATATAACCACAGTTTTAGCTGTTTTGCTGCCTCTTACCATCTGCTGCTTTAGACAACTGCTGACAGAGATAGCCTTGAGGCCAACCATATTGTCAGGCCTTGGCAACCCCAAACCACTGGTGATTAGGTGTAACAAATATCCTGCAATCACCTTTTGGTGACTAAAATGTCTTAAGCATCCAAGTCCTATTTTCAAAATAAAGAATGCTAGCTAGAGGGAGATGTTTCCCTCTCTTTGAAGGAAAGGAGTAAGCCTGATCTCCTCCTTGAGGCTTCTAATTTGCCAGCTCAGTTTCCTGCCTTCTCTTAATAGATGTCATAAGAAGCCTGGAAAATAATGCAAAACTGTAAAGAGAACTTCTGGAAGCTAGCTGGTGCAGTGCATAAATCTCAATTTTCAATCTTGCCTCTAACTACTGTAAAATTGTTCTGCCTTTTTTTTTTTTGACACAAAGACAGAAGACACATAAATAGTGGAGAAATCAAAATTTTACTGCTTATGTATTAGCAAACTATTTATTCTGTCAGACGAAAATTCCATAAAGCCAGCCCAGAAAGGGTCTGAAAATTAAAAACTAGCAGTGGGGTCAATATTTGAATCTAAGTCTTTGAAATGGGTGTCTTCTAGGTCATTTGTTGATAAGAAGAAGGTATAAATATCTCAGGGATGAGTTAGAATTGTTTGAGGAAGTGTTTGTTGGCTCATGTCAAAACCACACCAGACCTGGTCTAGCAAGTTCATGACATCTACATCTGTATGTCTACATCTAGCTATATACATCATTCAGTGAGCTTCACTGTCTGGAAATGTTCTCTGTTTTTTCATTTAGCAGCACAGACATAAAGTTTGGGATTTGGTTTAAGACTGAGACATTCAAATTTAGGTGTCTGAACTCCTATTAAAATCAGTACAGTTTCTGAGGGAGTTTACCGCTTAAACGTGGGTGTCTAGTATGACTTTTGGAATTGCTGGGTATCCTGTCTGAGTCCCAGCTGACAAACCAGGAATTGTAGGTTTCACACAGGTCCTGTGTCATTCTAACTGCTGTATGAAGGTATAGTGGATACTCTATAGACTGTTTCAAATAGTATTAGGTGCTTATGGTTACACAACCAAATCACACTTTTAGTCAAGGTCAAGAAAGCTCCAGAAGCTAATCAATCACCCTAATATAGACCCAGGACTGGATTTGGAAACCAAATTATTTTGGGATGCTCTCATATCTCTGAGGCAGCTAGATGGTGTTGGCAGATGTAACACAAAATCCGCAGAAAACTCCCAGCCTTCTGTGTGGTAGCAGGAAGCTGGGCAAACCTCAAAATGGGATCAGACACCTAGATTTAGTCTTTAGGTGTCTGGGCAGTCAAACAACCCTTTAGGCTGCACTGACCATATCAACTAGGTTTCCATTTAGAATAATGTGAATATAGATACTCAGTGCACAGATAAGCACCTACATGAATTTACATATCTGCATCTCAAATTGTATCCCAAATCACCTGCTAGATCCAGAAAAGGCTTGCTATTGCCTGAAACAGCATTTAGACTGTAAACAATGCACAAAGATCTTGTAATCTTTCAACACATGCATTCTGTCATTATTTTATACTTCTGTGGTTTTGTTTGCACTTCGAATACTGGGGGAAGTGGTGAAAAATTAATATGATACTTGTATCCCCAAGGAAAATATTGTGAAAACCACTTAACTGGCACCATAAATGTTTAAATGATGTTGAAGTATTATGATGTTAGCCTCAGAAATTAAATTCTCAGTGCAAATCACACTGATGCATTGAAGAAATATGTTCTTTGAATACCATAAACTACTGAAGCCTGATATCCTGTAAAGTGTGTCTTATGTTTAACATTGAAGAGATATGATTTCTGACTGAAGCTTCTCCTGCAACTGGGGCACATGTAAGAAAATTCAAGTAAATTCTCTAGTACTCAATAAGCATGTGCTCATTGCACATTTCCCCCAGACAAGATGCTTAAATAGTCTCTCTTGTCTACCTGGCTAGCTATTTACACAGAACCAAGCAACTTACATTTTCTGAGATCTCTATCAAGTCTGTTAAATTTACCTATGATATTGGGAAACAATAGGAGGTGCAAGAGAGAAAGAGGCAGAAATGCGGACCTAGAAACTGAAATTAATTTTCTTACAAGTAGTTTAAATCTTTCACTATTTAAAATGGAAGAGGTTAAATTGAGGTTTTTGGAATGATTTAGAGACATCCGTGCTTGTTTCAATCGGGTTCTTAATTTGTTTTGGCAAGCAGTGAGCTATCTGGTAAATTCATGGCATCTTATAAAATCACTCGCTGTATCGGTATTCCAAAGCACGAAGGAACAGCAGGACAATTTGTATGTCGGGTTTGCATACAATGATAAAAAACCATTTCCTCCTTGCTCTCTTCTAATTCCACACACAGCACAAATGACCAGTTTGAATAAGATTTCTGTCTAATAATCTTTCTTAATCCTATAAAACTTATGTTTCATTCTGACTTTCACTGTGACAAATTAGTGCAATTTTATTACTACTACATGTAATGGTGAAGAGCATTTGATTATGATTTTATGACTCACAGAAACAAAGCAGATGTGGATAACCTCCACTGTGCATGAAGGGTACATTAAATAGTCATAGATAAATTTGATAGCCTTGAAAGTGTCTGTAAATGCTTTAACAGTTTCCATGCAGGCAGATGCTGCAGATCTGTATTTAAAAGTAGGTATATGTCTATAGATGTTTCCATTTAAAAAGTAAACATTTATTCCATATACCACTGGATATGCTTTTCTTCCCAAAATTTATGAGAAACTTCATGATCCATACTTTATGATCCATACTTCAGATAGCATTACATACATAGACTACAGAAGATTTACCTAACACACACTGTAGCTGGACTTCCTTGAATACTTACTTCTCCGAGAGTTCCATTGTTTCCACCCCACACTTGCTCACGGTTAGGAAGCAGAACCCATCAGGGGCCTACCAAATACACATCTTGAGATGTTTAGACCCTAACTCCTTATCTTTCATACTGAAGACAGGTATGTTAAACATTTTTCTGTTTTGTTTTTTTTCACATTTTCTTTCTCTGCTGTGGACTTCCCAAAGCATAGTGGAATCTTAGGGACTGAAGATGGAACAGTGAATAATGGAATAAAAGCAGACAATACACCTTAAATTCCAGCTACTTCAGAGGTTTGTTACTTTTTCTTCTGTAAGGGCTTGTTCTACAACATACTGTACAGTTAATGTCCAAGCTATGTACTAATAGAAAAGCTGCCTCCCATGGGTCAAATATCTATCTAGCTCCATAATCAGTGAGCTATTAATGAATACTTGGGGAAGAATACAGGAAGAAAACAAGCAGAGTTTGCATCTGATAATTCACCAAATATACCATTCTAACTTCTGGGAACGAGTAATCAAAAGACTCCCTAAGCCAGGGTAACATTCAGAAGAGTAATTTAAATAATGATGAACTTATCCTCCTTTTAACCCATTTTTGGACTTATTTGTACTTTTGGTCTCTACGGTATCATGCAACACTGACTTGTACTAATGAATTTTGCACTGAGTGAAAATATAATTTCTTTATAGAGATTGTAAGCATCCTCTCTGATGGTTTTCGCTTCCTCTGATGGTTTTATTTGGCATTCTGAAGATTTTTTTATGAGAAATAAATACTAAAAAAATAGCATAATTTATTTTCTCCATTACAGTTGTTCATGTAGGATAAGTATAAATAAGTAATGAAAAAAATGAAATTATTTTAACATGAGGGTCTGACTGTTTTCCATATAAAAAGACTGTGTCACTCAACTGATATATCCTTCATCATCACCTGACCCATTTTGAATGCCAGCCTGCTTTTGAAGACAAAAAGAAAGCAGTTGCTATGGACTGTAGGAAGTACCAACTGTAGCCATTCTACTCTGTAAAAAGCACCCTACAAAAAAATTGTATTCATTTTAATGGGCTACTCTCTTCCTTTTTAGGATAGCCCGTCAGTAAATTTAGTGAGATTATATGCATTATTAAAATCCATTTTCAACCTACCAACCAATTTTACCTTATGGTAAAATACAGATTTTACAAAATTGTGGGCAAATAGTCACTGCAACTGGGAGAAATTCCTGGTGACTGGAAGAAAGCATGTCACTCCTGTCTTAAAGAAAGGCAAGACGGAAGATCCAGGGAACTACAGGCCAGTCAGCCTCACCTCAATTCCTGGGAAGCTGACGAAGCAATGACACCTGGAAACCATTTCTAGGCACAGGAAAGACAAGGGGATGATTAGAAATACTTGGCATGGAGCTATGAAGGGGAAATAGTGCTTTACCAACCCGATAGCCCTCTATGATGAGATGACTGGCTTAGTGGATGAGGAGAGAGCAGTGGATGTTGCCTATCTCAACGTTAATGAGGCCTTCAACACTTTCTGCCATAACGTCTTCACAGACAAGCTGGTGATGTATGGACCAGATGAATGGACTGAAAACTGGCTGAACTGCTAGGCTCAAAGGTCTGTGTTCAGCGATCAGCAGCATGAAGTCCTGCTGGAGGCCAGTCATTAATGATGTACCCCATGAGTTCATACTACGTCCAATACTACTTAAGTTCTTCAGTAATGGATGATAGGACAGAGTGCACCCTCAGGAAGTTTTCATGTGAGACAAAATTGGGAGGAGTGATTGATATGCCAGATGAGTTTGCTGCTATTTATACTGACCTCGAGAGGCATGGAGAAGTGTGCTAACAGGAACCTCAGGAAACTCAGTAAAGGGAAATGCAAAGTCCTGTAACTGGGGTGGAATAACCCTATGCACCAGTACATGCTCGGGGCTGACACACTAGAAAGCAGCTTTGCAGAGAAGGACCTAGGGGTCTTGGTGGATGACAAATTGCACGAGCCAGCAATGTGCACTTGTAGCAAAGACGACCAGTAAAATCCTGGGCTGCATTAGGAAAACCATTGTCAACAGGTTGAGAGAGGTGATCCCTCACATCTACTCGGCAATGGTGAGACCACATCTGGAATACCGCATCCAGTTCTGGGCTTCTCAGTACAAGAGAGATATGGACCTACTGGAGACAGACCAGCAAAGGGCCAAAAGAGAATTTTAAAGGCTGAGGCATCTCTCATATGGGAAAGGTGGAGAGAGCTGGAATTTGTTTAACCTGGAAAACAGAAGGCTTAGGGTCTGGGTTCTCATCAATGTTTATTAACACCTGATGGGAGGCTATAAGGAAGACAGAGCTAGACTGTTCTCACTGGTGCCCACTGACAGGAGAAGGGACAATGGGTAAAAGCTGAAATACAGGAAAATCTTTCTGAATATAAGGAAGCACTTTTTCATTGTGAGGATGACTGAGCACTGGAACAGGTTGCCCAGAGAGGTTATGGAGTCTATCCTTGGAGATATTTAAAACCCCATTGTATGTGGTTGTGGGCAACCTGCTGTAGCTGACCCTGCTTTGAGGAGGAAGTTGGACTACATGATCATCTGAGCTCCCTTCCAACCTCAACTATTGGGCTATCCAGCACCTTCTTGAAAGTATCTTACTAAGCTACTTTACTTGCTGAAACAAATCAAGATCTTAACTGAAATGAACATAGCTGTATCTAAACTATTCCATCATCAATCTGAAACACTGAATGCTTTAAACTGTCTGTAAAAATAAAATGCCTTTGTGTTGTGTTCTCAAGAGGACAATTGTTAACTCTAGCACCGGCTGCTGTGTGAAGGAGAGAACTTGGGACAGCTCACAGAATCAAATAATCCACTCCAATGAGTGTTTTATAATTTTCCTCATTTACCCTCTGTTTTCTTCACAGAAGTTAAAATACTTGTGGAATTCAGCCACATTAGTATTAGTACACTAGATAACTGACCTGCAGTGAAATATGAATCTACTGCCACATTCAAACTGACCTTTATCCTCCCTGTATTACTTTATTTAGAGAAAATCTCTGCCTCCACACAATCCTTTCTGTGTGGATTTCTATAGGGATATCTTACATAAATAGAGAACCTACTAGTCTCAGAATCATGATCATAGAATCACAGAGTCACAGAATGTTTTGTGTTAGGGAACTCATAACCTCTTATTTTGGAAGTGGATGTAAACTTCCTGAAAATATGGCAGTTTCAGTTACCCATAAAGGTAACTTATAAAGGCTTCGATTATCTGATGCCATGTTTATACCACACAAAGACTGCCTTTTCCTAATGTACTACTAAGGATGGAGCACTTGGTATGAAGTTTGATTAGAATTGCAAGTTCCACTCTGAATGTTTAGGGGTGTGTGTGAAGAAGGACAGCTCTGATACGGTGCAGCTATGCAACCTCAGATCAGCCTGCAGTGAAAAGAGCTAAGCTGTGAGAAAGATGTGTGACATGTCTCACTTGGGGCATTCATACCTGAGCTCAGAAGCTGCATTTAAGCTCAGGCCCTTGCCCTTGATCTTTGATTGAGCTTACAATAAAGTTAAAGCTTGCTATAGTAAGCCCAGCACTATGTTGATCCTGAGCTTGCCTTGCTGCCTTGACTTTCTGGCTTAACCTTAGATCTGCCTTGTGATCATGGGCTTGCCTGGCAGCACCTGGACTTTTGGAAGAACTTTTTGGATGGTTACCACCATCACTGGTCTTGCTTTGCTATCCTTGTTTGGGTACTGTGGGACTCCACCCCTTGCCTGTAACGTCATTGCCCCTGCCTACCTTGCTGCTATCCTTGGCTCCTGGCCTGCCTTCCCTTGTGGAGCAGCCCACTTAACACTTGTGCTCCTTGACATATGCTAGCATCCCCAGCTGTGCCGGGGATCCCCTTGAGAGAATGGGCATGGGACAGAGATTAATATGGTGCCTGGCAATAACTGAAGACAGAAGTTTTTTTCACTTTTTAGAAAAACTTTTTTTTCCATTTTATTGCTTGGTTAGTTTTTCCTTTGTTGACTGTAGAAAGAAGCCCTGAAACTGGCTAATGTCTGAAAAGTTACTTATTTGCTTCTTGACTTGGTTGCACAGAATCTATGAAGGTAAATCTCAATCTTACTTGCAATGATCTGTTCTTTCTATTTTACAAACATAAATATACCAAATAAATGGTGCATAGATATTAAAATAACCATCACTGTCATCATTTATAAAGAAAAGGCATTCAAATAACAATTTCAAGCTTGGAGTTGTAGAGATAAGAATTACTGAAGTAAGAAAAAAAAATATTAAAAAACCATGTACTCCTTTCTCTCCTTGTTACTAACCCCAAACTATTAAATGATACTATTAAGTTAAACCTGAAGTGTGATGAGGTAAAGCACAAGCTCAAATTGTAGGTATCAACTGCCTGTCTTCAACTACAGAGAGAACTGGCATAAAAAGGTGATGGCAGCATGGAAATATCAACCTCAGATGAATACAGCACTGGCATTTAGCCACCCTCAAAGGATTCTTTTGGTATGTTTAACAGAGAGAACAAAACATAGGACCAAAGCCCACAGGGTCAAGCTTTCAAAGGAATTGTTTGATTTAGTTTCAGGGAACTTCTTGTTTTCAAAATATCTGTCTGTATGCAATAGTTGCAAGTATGAGTTATCTTAGTATGTAAAAATATTAATTGCTATGTGAAACAAAAATATTAATTGGTATGTAAGAAAAACATTAATTAGTGTTTAATAATAATAATTTACTCTGACAACTGACAAAGCCATTATATACACTCATACTTTTCCACTTTTTGTGGATATTGGATAACTATTTCTCTGGAATATTAGAGCTTCTGTTAGTAAAACAAACAAATAAACAAAGAACAGTTACTAAAAAACTGTATTTTTCAGCAAGGCCGGGTTTTGTCTGAGTGAGGTTAAAAAGGAAAGGGATTATATACAGTATTTTCTGTGCAACAATGAATAATCAGGTTAAGGGAAGAAGAAGAAAGAATGTCAGCATCTCACCACAAATCCAGGCTTGCAAAAACAGGAATAACCAAAGCTGGGGTCCTTCTGAACACAGATACCATGTATGCAGGGGTTGGATATGCACTCATCAACATCCAACTCACAATGGAGGCCTTCCCATCCTGTCAGGAAAAAAAAAAGACCCCAAAATCAAGACCCATTAAAATATAAATCAATTTATTCTGTGTCAATCAAAAAAACCTATAGGTAACTATAATCAATCCTCACATATATAAAAATATATAGTATAGGATAGGTATGGACTGTTTGGGGCAGTGGTTTCTCAAAGTAGAAAAAAGAAAAGAAATAGTTTAACAATAAAGAAATACAACCATACTATATGGACTTTACAGTTACACTCTACTGAACATCTATTAGAGAAGTTAATATTTGCTGTCTTCTATTTCTGTAGAAACGTAACTAAGAAAATAAGAGTAAAACCTGAATATATTCTTCCATTACTGAATTAACTTACTTGATAGGTTGCCCTTCACCTACAGAATTATCTGTATTGCTCTCTCTTGTAGCTAAGAACTGGCAAGGGTTAAACGCTCCCTGAAAACTTCTTATCTCATTCTAGATCTGCATAGTGCAACCAAAGCCATATTTTTTCCAAAATTTAAATGGAAAGAGTATGGAATTTTCTATCTTAATTTTTGACCTTTTTGTCCTGTTCATTACATTTGTGCATTATTGCCACACTGGGGAAGGAAAACTAGAGGTTTAGATAGATGACAATAGTCACAGTTACACAAAACAAAATAAAGGGAAAAAGTTTAAAAGAGAAACTCTGGGACAGATTACTGTACCAGATCAATGTGGAAGACAATTTTTGAGTAAATACAGGTTTGTGTTTTAATAACATCAGAGTACCATCTTCTTATACTTCAATACTCAGTTTACTGGCATTTTTGTTAATACACATTTCTTATAAAAATCTCCTTTACAACTTAGTACACCCATAAATTAGAGGCCAAAAACTGATCTGGAAGCTGTTTTTTAGATCATGTAATTCAGCCTGTCCTGAACTTGCTCCTTGGAGGTTAAGTTGTGTTTTAATAACATCAGAGTACCATCTTCTTATACTTCAATACTCAGTTTACTGGCATTTTTGTTAATACACATTTCTTATAAAAATCTCCTTTACAACTTAGTACACCCATAAATTAGAGGCCAAAAACTGATCTGGAAGCTGTTTTTTAGATCATGTAATTCAGCCTGTCCTGAACTTGCTCCTTGGAGGTTAAGCTGAACTGGAAGCAGCCCATTTGCTTGGTAAATACAAACCCAGAATTTTGTAAAATATGGCAAGCTATTGAAGAACATCAGACCTTCTGCCATGATACTCCCATCACCCATTACAGATTTGTAATTTCTCCAATTAAATTTTCCCATTTATAAACAAACTCCCACAGCCCCCAAAAAAACAGCAGTCTTCAGCTGATATAAATCTAGTTGCCCCTGTCCTGCATTTGCCTCAGAGCATGTGTCAAATGGACCCACCAGTTACATTCCAGTCCTGCTTTAGTTGCCCTGGTAGAAGTGCAGCCTGCCTCAGCTAAAGACCTCAGCTGTGAGGCTGCTATTAGTTCCAATGGCTGCTGTTGCTGCTTTTGAGCTGTCTGAGATGCTGTTAGAATACAGTTTACATCTCTCTGTGCTGCTTCTGCACCTGAACAGCCTGCAGCTGCAGCTACAGATCCTGAACATGCATCTATTATTCTGAGGGTATGGGGCCTGCTACTGGGACGGTAGCTGACAAAATTCATGATCCATTACAGAATAGATTTGTCAGAGCTAAATAATTTCCCCTTTCTGGTATCATATGCTGTCACCACATGCTTCATTTTGTTCTCTGGAAGTTTTTGGAAAGCTGCAATCATCTGCCTTGTTCCTACTTCTGTCTTGCCGCTATCCCTTTTGCATTTCATTAAATTACAACTGTGGATCTGTTGTTGGATATCTCAGACTTTCTGCCTTGTGGAAAGTTCTTTCCCATAGTTGCCTTTACAGACCCAAAAATACTCAGTCCCGTCTCCATATTTCTATAGGTGAAAGTTAGCAGAGAAATCCAAGACCTATCATATGTGAATAGTAGTAGCCTGCAACAAAAGCAGATTTGTTCTAAGCATTTCTTTTTTCTGTCTCTGGAAGATAATTTTTCTTTATCTTCTAATCCCTTTCTTCAGTTGTGCAACTGTCCAAAAAGCTATTCCTCCCAAAAGTTCCCTTGCCTCTCCAAATTCACTCCTTTTCTGAGTTGTAACCTTCTCATCTCTTCAGCTGTTTCAGAGACTCAAATAACATTTGAAAATACCACATTAATTAAAAAAAAACAAGATATGTAACCATGATGCATATACCTAATGCATGTGGTTCCTTCACTGTGTCTTTTCCTGGTGGAGAAATAATGTAGAGATCTTTCACCCCCACTAATGAATGCTATTATTAAAAGACATGTAAAAGAAGGGCAGTTTACACTTGGGTTGGAAGGTGTTTAAAACATGTTAGCAGCAGGAGTGAGTTCCAAGGCCACAGAGAAGCTTCTTCTACTTATACCAAGCATTTCCATGTACAGTTGCATAGAGACAGCAGTTACAGTCCTTGGCTGGCAAGCAATTTTTAAATGTCTATATTCAAATATATTTAAAGTATTACTAACTTTAAAAATAAGGAGAAAAATTTTGAACTTGACAATGTATTCTGTGTGAGGCACTGTAATGATAGAAAAATATATCTTTTAAGTTTTTAAGTCATATGTATTGGTGAAGTGATATATGGCCATATGCAGTACCAGGTAGAGTGAGAGGACATACAGTTTTATCCATGTGAAATTTCCATTGTGTAACTGTGCTGAAAGGAAAAAAGATATATAGTACTGAAAAAACGTCATGACTCAGACTTTTAAGATCAGAAGGGACCGTTATGATCATGAATTCTGACCCTCTATATGGCAAAGCCCAGAAATTTTTCACTCAGCGGTTCATACATCAGGAGTATAGTGTCTTTCTGGATTATTGAGTATCTCTTAGACGTAAAATAATGTTGCTATAAAAATATTAATCTGTCAGCAAGTTAGGCCTAAAATTAATTAGGCTCTAGTAAGCCAAAAATACTTCCATTTAAGACTTACGTATTAGAGTATCATTCCTCAGTACTGATTAAACAAATGAATAAAGTGTCCATATTGACTCTCATTACACGAGCACGCACACACACACACACTCTTGCTTCAGTGTCTTGCACGCTTTCTTTTTTTTTTTAAATCAGTTACCTTAGGGACACTTCAGAATGAAAAAATATGTAAAATAAAGTCTGATTTTCATAGAATCATAGAATGGTTTGTGTTGGAAGGGACCTTAAAGATCATCTAGTTCCAACGCCCCCTGCCATGGGCAGGGACACTTTCCACTAGACCGGGTTGCTCAATGCCCCGTCCAGCCTGGCCTTGAACAATTCCACGGATGGGGCATCTACCACCTCTCTGGGCAACCTGTTCCTGTGCCTCACCACCCTCATTGTAAAAAATTTCTTCCTCATATCTAATCTAAATCTGCCCTCTTTCAGTTTAAAACCGTTGTCTCTTGTCCTATTGCAACAGGCCCTACTAAAATGTCTGTCCCCATCTTTCTTATAAGCTCCCTTTAAGTATTGAAAGGCTGCAATGAGGTCTCCCCAAAGCCTTCTCTTCTCCAGGCTGAACAACCCCAACTCTCTCAGTCTGTCTTCAGAGGAGAGGTGCTCTAGCCCTCTGATCATCTTCATGGCCCTCCTCTGGACTCACTCCAACAGGTCCATGTCCTTC
>NW_008794579.1:353204-362977 GCF_000699145.1 Aptenodytes forsteri
GGTGGCCTGTAGCAGATCCCCACCGTAATGTCACCTGTCCCTGCCCTCCCTTTAATTCTGACCCACAAGCTCTCAGTCAGCTCCTCATCCATCCCCAGGCAGAGCTCCATGCACTCCAGCTGGTCATTGACATAGAGGCCGACGCCTCCTCCTCGTCTCCCCTGCCTGCCCTTCCTAAAGAGCCTGTATCCCTCCATCCCAACACTCCAATCACAGGAGCCATCCCACCACATCTCCGTGATGCCAATAAGGTCGTAGCCCTGCAGGTGTGCGCACATCTCTAACTCCTCTTGTGTATTCACCATGCTACGTGTGTTTGCATAGAGGCATTTAAGTTGGGCCCCCAGTGAAGCTGTCTTACTGGCTGGAGTTCCTTTGTGCTGCTCTTCAGGTGCTCTCCTGCTGACCTGTGTTCCTTCCCCAGGCTCTGGGCATCTATTGTTGGCCCTGGCATCAAGCTGGTAGGAGTGGGATGGACTGAGGTTCCCCTCCCCCGGCAACTTTATTTTATTAATATTCAATTCATTATGTGTTTTCTTTTTAATGAAGAACAAGCATGGATATAAATCTATGTAAAAATTATTTGAACAGATTGCTAGAAAGAGTGCAGAAAAAATTTGTGTAATACATATATGGTCACGACTTCAGGAAAGTTTAGCAAGATCTTATTGCTTGTAAATGGAAACCAGCAAGGCGAACATACCTCATTACAAAGCGAATAAGCAGATCAGATGCATGAAGATATCATGGGTGAAAAGAATATTTATCTTCCAGAATATATCTAATAATCTCTAAAATAATCACTAAGAAATCTTGGATCAGTACCACCAAAGAAAGTATTCAGCAGTGCAGGTCAGTACAACAGGAAAACTGAAAAATTAAAGTTTCAGGAGGTAGGTACTAGTATAATTCTTAAATTAAGAGTAACTGAATTATGGAGCAGTATGCTTCAAGGCAGTTACTTATACCTTACTTATGTTGACAAAAGGATTTTTGTTAATAGACATGACTGGAGACAGTGAGTAGTCCTGAACAGATTAAATTTGTGATTGCGTGACAGTGCAGTCTGATTGTGACCTTGGCTTTTCTATAAATACTAAACCCCTTATACTTTCCTAAGTCATAAGACCTTTTCAAGGTGAGCTATGTTAGCATAACAAAACAGCTCCCCCTTTTTTTACAAAGTGCTTGTTTTCATTCTATTTATAATTGTTCAGCAAATTTCTTTTCATCCCAGCCAGCAGACCTATGCATGCATATATGTTACAACAACAACAACAACAATAATAATAAATGTTAGTTAAAATGTTCAGAATTTCTTTGCAGTCAATCTTATTCTGTAGCTAATTAAATCATCTAGTCACTATACAGTGCCTACTTGACTGCTTGGTCAGTAAGTTACGTTAGTAAAGATCATACATAATAAACCAAGCTCTAGATAATTCTTCAGACTCACCTAATGAGCTGGTTTTAGTTTTAAGTCTTTCTAACATGCTTATTAGACTAGTTAATTCTCTTCAGATTTCATTCAAAAAGCTTGTCAAAGACATAGTTAATCTTTTTGTACCTTATAGGTTATATATAAACAGAGCTTGATATAATTTACCAATTTTCTCAGTAGTAACACTGGTAATTCAAAACTATCATTGTTTAAGATTGTTCTGTCAGACGTCAGTTACCTTGTTGACATTTACAAGTGTAGCCATTGATATGATCTTCACAGGTTGAGCCATGTAGACAAGGTGATGAATTACACTCATTAACTTCTATTTCACAAAACTGTCCAGAAAATCCAGCAAGACACCTGAAGCAAACAACATTCCAAAGTGTTATACTATGCATAACCATCATATAAAATACACTTTGTGTGGAAAAAATTTGTATAAAGTATGTGCATTAACAAGACACATTCTCATATATTCCTTTCTGTTTTAAGGAGTATTTTACTGGAACTCTTCCAAGTTTCACACTGTAATCCATGGTGATCTTTTAGGGGATTTATGACGGCAAAACCCATCCACAAATTTCACATCTGTATCATAATCAAACCTAACAGTCTCAATTACAGTTTACTGGTTCTAGCAAGGTAAGTACAAACCTTCCTTAATGTACTCTTGAGAGACTGTTTGTCTACTAAAATAGTTTATTTAGCTAAGTAACTGCAGTCTATGTTTGGAAAACTGCTTGTTGAGAAATGTTGCACCATTAAAGGTAACTATAGCATAAATGCTAACCTTCAGGGGCCATGCTTTCATTAACATTCTAGTTATCAAATATTAGTCATCTTGAAAAAACTCTCTGTAGTTTTCTGGTTGTATGTATGGATCTATGTGATCATTAATACCTAAATATTTCCACATGATTTTAACATATAACTATATAACTGACCCAAATAGACTCATAAGACCTCTAATGAAGCTCAGAAATCTTACTAATCTCATTATTGAGACACATCCTTGCATATATACGCACAGCTTTACAGATATACTCAAATATGTTCTGCAAAACAGAGCCCCATAATGGTATTTACATTTACTCTTTTGTGATGTGTTGTACACGGATATATTTCACATGAGGTGGTGCATTCAAAAACTCCTGTTAGCAACCAGGTGATGCACATCTTGTATGCTGTCTTGGCTCTAATGAAGAGCATAAAACTTCACACTCCACTTAGAGGAAGATGAGTACATTAACAAATTACCTTTGAGTAAATTAGAATAGTCATGTCACCTACTCCTCAAGGTGCTACATTGTGTGAATACAAAACACATCATTAGAATGAAGACTCTGCAGTGTCTACCTTAGCTTTCCAGATCCTGAAGCAAAAGAGGAGGATGGACCACAGAACACTTCCTGAAGGATCATTACACTATGTATCAGTAATTATGTCTTGGTTTATTTCTGCCTTGACTATTAGAACATATTTTTTTCATTTTATATGGAATACACTCTGGGTAATGGGAATTTGGAATCTACCAAGACAATGACAGCAGAACAGATTTTCTAAAGTCTACATCAACTACAGATGACAGCGATGGCATACTGCTTGGAAAATGTACAAACTGATGCACACACTACTATTTTTCAGATATCTAATAATGTGTGAGAGAAAAAACATGGATAAGGTTTAATGAGTGAGCCGTAAGGCCACTTGTATAACCCTTTGGCCACAAAACATTAACCAAAATCTACTGAGGAGATATAGTTTGGCCTTTCATCCCACTGGCAAACATCAAAGCCTAGGATTTAGAACTGGATTCATCCCACCTAACCTCACACACCTAACTGTAATAACCCTAGGATTTTCCTATGCTCGATGGAATAAGGGGTGCAAAGGAAGATTCTGTTCACTGAAAGCTTAAATAATTTTCTGCAGATACCTTTGTCTTTTCACTGGCCACATAGCATTTTAAAAAAAAAAGAAAAAAAAAATTGAAGGGAGCAACTTCGCCCAGATATGGGAAGGAGGACCAGAAGGATGAATGCCTGTAAAATAATGGAAAGAATATTCTACTGGAAAAAAAGGTAACTAGACACAGGGAATACTGGGACAGTTTAAAATCCATTCAACTTTAGCTTTATACCTTGATGTGCTTATAGGCATTTCACTTAAAAAAAAAGTGGTTACAACATAAACTGAAAGAAATATACATTTATTATGTAAAAATTCTGGACAGAATAACTATACCTATGTGTATCTAAGGTGAGTGGGCTTGATGTTTTAGTGTGTAAAACTCAAACACTGAGAAATTACAGATGGTCAGTCCAGAAATACAGATGGGTTCTGCTCCTTTGTAGCTTGATGGCATTAGGGTACACTGTGCACCGGTGTCCACTGGAGCCTTACACTTCTGTGGATCTGATGTGCCAGGCCACCAAATCCACACAGTCCAACAAACCCAGCTGTCCCTTTCCTCCACCTGGCTGGAGGCAGGGCCCTTCTAGTCCTGGTCATAGTATTCGTTACTCACTTCTTGTAAATATGAATCAAAAGTCCCTTTATTAAGATTGGAAGTAAAATCAGCCCTTCTGCTCTGTCTGGGGAACTGCTCACTAGAAACTGGAGCAGCAATTTTCCCGGAAAAAAACCCTTTTGTGATTGTTTTTCCTTGCAACTCATGTACCCTGAGCAGAGGGACACTTACTCCTAATGGTTGAGATACTGGTCCTTTCAAGTGGGGAGTAGGGCCTATTCTCTTTGAGTTGCTGGAACTACCAGGACAGTTTTTCGGACAGTTTTTCCACTGCTGAGACGCAGGCCTGTAGGGAGGAAGAGAGACTTTCTTCATATTGCCGGAGTTGGCCAGCCAATTCATCCACCGTTTGTTCCTCTCCATCTTTCCAAGTTATTACTGCCATTGAGTTGGCATATGACGATGGTGCGCTCCGTACAAACTTCCGCCACATGGGTCGTGTGCACTTGACTTCGTCTGGATCTTTGGATACCTGTTTGTTCAGGTAATCATAAATCACCTCCAGCATGGCTAATTCCCTCAGGTACTGGATACCTCTCTCCATGGTGGTCTACTTGCCTGGGTGACATATAACATCTTCCTTGAAGGGATACCTTTCCTTCACGCCTGACAGGAGTCGCCTCCGGAGGCTGAGGACTTGTGCCCCTTTTCCAATCAATTTGTCAATGCCCCCTTCCCTGGAAAGGGATCTCAGCTGCTTGGCTTCTTTACCCTCTAATTCCAGGCTACTGGCCCCATTATCCCAGCATCAGAGCAGCCAGGTGACAATGTGCTTGCCTTGACAATGGTTGAAATCTTTTTGCATATCTCGCAGCTCACTCAGGGATAGGGATCAGGTGGTTACCATCTCATTTATGGGTTCTGCCTCTTCCTGCTCCTGTTCTCGTGATGACCCTGGTTCATCTTCATCCCTTACTAAACAAGCTGATTTTCTTGTGTATTTCTTCTTGTGTATAGGGGTGACTGATACCGGCACGGGTTGGTTCTCTGGTTCAGCCACAGTGCCTGTCGCTGGGATTTGAGTAGCTGCAGTGCCTGTCACAGTGGTTGGAGTAGGCCGCAATGCCTGTCGCCAAGGTTTGAGAAGCCACAGTGCCTGTCGCTGGGGTTGGAGTAGCGACAG
This sequence comes from Aptenodytes forsteri, assembly GCF_000699145.1. Lineage (NCBI taxonomy): Eukaryota > Metazoa > Chordata > Aves > Sphenisciformes > Spheniscidae > Aptenodytes > Aptenodytes forsteri. Next base: position 358,302 of record NW_008794579.1, read on the forward strand.
TGCCTGTCGTGGGGGTAGATCTCTGGATGGTATTCTTAAATAATTGTTTAACCTTAAGCGACAGTGCCTGTCGTGGGGGTAGATCTCTGGATGGTATTCTTAAATAGTTGTTTAAACTTAAACAAGACATGAGCCACATTCAGGAGACATCAATAGGAACATGCTGGTTTGAACATCCCAAGGATGTTCAAAATTCGCAAGAGCTGTTGTAACTCGCCTGAAGGAGAAAGGGAAGGTGAAGAAGCGGGGGAAAGTGTCCCCCCCCGTCTCACCCATAGAATGGTTCCCCGAGGAGAAAAGGTAAAATGTATAATTATTACTAGTTTCCGAAAAGTGGCGCCTGAGGTATGGAGATGACGGCAATGCCAGTACAAATACCAGATTAGTCTCATGACCAATAATTTTTTCATATCATAAACAGTGCAGCAAAATGATATTCTTGATCCAGCTCCCAGAGGCGATAGACAGCACAACAGGGAACATGCACAGCAAGTAAGGTGTTAGATAACACAACTTTGAGAGCAAGCGCGACAACTTTGAGAGTAAACTAATCAACATTGTGACCAGCGACTGTTAAACCAATATGATGAATGTTTATAACAAATTTGCCTTAACACGCTCTGGTCAGATCTGTCATTATCTCAACCCTTCGTACCCCACATTGGCTCCAAAAGGACTGTTGTGGTTTAACCCGGTAGGCAGCTAAACACCACACGGACGTTCGCTCACTCCCCCGCCAGCCACAGTGGAATGGGGGAGAAAATCAGAAAAAAAAGAGTAAAATTTACAGATTGAGATAAAGAAAGTTTAATAGGACAGAAAAGGAAAGGAAAATAATAATAATAATAGTAGGACTCCATCACGTGTAACGGTTACTTGGGAAGACAAACACCATCACTCTGAATGTCCCCCTTTCATTCTTCTTCCCCCAGCTTTATATGCTGAGCATGACATCATATGGCATGGAATATCCCTGTGGTCAGTTTGGGTCAGCTGTCCCAGCTGTGTCCCCTCCCAGCTTCTTGTGCACCCCCAGCCCACTCGCTGGTGGGGTGATGTGAGAAACAGAAAAGGCCTTGACTCTGTGTAAGCACTGCTCAGCACTAACCAAAACATCCCTGTATTATCAACACTGTTTCCAGCACAAATCCAAAACAGAGCCTCATACTAGCTACTATGAAGAAAATTGCCTATCCCAGCCAAAACCAGCAGAAGGTCTTTTTAAGAACTCTCCTGTTGGCAGCTTCAAGTGGACACATTTTTATATGTGATGTGTATATTTGCTGAAGAGTAGAACCTAGTAAACACAAGAGCAGTTTACAGAGTTACTGTGGTCATAACTAATTGGAGCAAGAATAACTAGTGGAGCAGGTATACGTATGATATAACTCCAATGAAGAGAATCAATAGAATAGAAATAGCTTCATATTACAGGATACATCTTGGATGAGCTTTGGATGATTTTCTACTCAGCAAGGCTTGAGACTTCAGAGACACAAACTCTAGGCCATGGGCCTAACTCTATAGACACTGAGGTAGAAAAACAGAGCTGTAACAGTAAATATATATATATATGTATATGTATAAATGTTTGGTAAAATAATCTATTTTGTACTGAAAACTTGCCAAATCTTTATTAAATGTATAATACCATTTAAAGTGATGGTGGCACCACCAAAAAAGAAAAGTTATAAAAAATATGACTTTGCCTTCGAATTGAAATTTAGGTGGAAAACATAAACCCATGAAAGCACTTAGATATCCAGTAAATCAAATCCCACATACATCAATTTGCATAAGGTACCCTTTTTCCAAAGTCAAACGATCATTCAACTTAAAGAACATTTAAGAATATCGCAAGTATTTCACATACTGATGTGTTTTTTTCGTAAATGCTACAATACCACAGTGTTCAGTTTGCTTGTGTTCAGATAGCATAATTAGATATAAATGATGCTTCATGACTGCAGAGGCAGGCACTTTATTAACTAAATGATTCTGAGCAATTATGAAACAACTAGCAGTCAGCATGTTACTGGTAAGCATTTGCAAGTCATAAAACACCACCTTAATGTCAGCAGCTTTCCCAAATTTCCCAAAATTGCAATAAATTGTATGCTTTATTAAGAGTGTTAATGAAGTTAACACTTCTTAGGATATGTCAAGCACTTAAATAATGTCATAAATTTTTGTTCGCTCTCACCTTCCCTCATTCTTACTCCTTTTTTTATAAATATATATTTCTGTTCTGCCTCTCCACATTCTTACCTTCCTTCTGTCATTTCTTTTTGAGCATTAGGAGGGACAGAAACAATAGAATTTAAATACAACTGATATTAGAAAGTGTAAGTATATATGGAAAACAGTTCTTGTGCTATAAATGGCGTTAAACCTAACTCAAATACTTTGGAACACATTTGTACATGGTGCTGGGGATATCACCATTCTGCAAATGAAAAACAGAGGCTTTTAGATAGCTTTCATATCAAGGTATGACCACTGCAAATCTTGTACATTGATTACCATTTAATAAAAAACAATGTATGCCTTTATATGTAAATGCATATCTAGGTTTAGCAGCAAATAACTCTTAGAGCTTATCTGATAAAGAAAGCTAATACACTGTGAAGGCTGAGCTTTTAAACTTACAAAGGTATCAACATAAGATCAATAGTTCAGTACTGGAAGGCAGCAAAAAAATACTGCTCAATTTCTGTAAGAAAAACGCATTCACAATTTAATTATGATCAGTTTATAGGGATGATGGCAAAGATCTTCCTCTCTTCTATCATTCTCTACAGCTTTTTTCCCTCATATAAAATGCTGAGATAACGTGGTGCAAATATAGTCCCTTTTCTGTTGTACCTTTATATCAATCATTATCAGGAGTGATCATCTTAATTTGGGCATATGCCAATGCAACAGCTGAACAAAAGACTGAAAAGATTCTATTGAATTGGATGGATTTGAAACAGAACAATGTAACTTTAGTACTTTTACACTGCAGTAAAAAACAGAGATGGGAATAAGCATCTCGGCAAAATGCTTAGCTGAGGATTAGTGTGGTGTAGAAGATGACAGTTCATTTCCTTCTTCAAGAAAAACATGGCCAACTAGTCACCATTAAATCTCCTATGTATCTGTAGGAGCCAGTTCTTTGCAGTTTTCAACCTGCATCTGACATTAACTGCAAATTGTGATGTAATGATACTTGCAAACTTTCAATTTTGCAATCTTTCCTCACTCCCCGTTAATCTCAGATGGAATGGAAACTCTGTCTTCTACAACGAATGCAGGAGTTTGTTAAGATGACCTTGAAGGCCCTGTACGAAGCTAATGGGCATTTGCCCTGCTTATGACAAACATTGTTTCAATAGCACCTGTATTAAGTAGCACAAGGAAGAACAGAACTGAAAGGAAGAGGCATACATACCTCTAAGTGTCTAAACTGCCTCTTAAATGTATACGCAGGTTTAGAATCAGTGGCCAGTTTCACCATCCATCTGGTAAGACCTATCTTATATCTGAATTAATCCCAAGCCATCCAGGAAACCTGTGAGTCAAAATGATCTTGAAGTGTAACTATAACATCTTAGGCAGTTCCAAGCTGAAATTCCTAAATCAGGAGCAAAGTCCACTGATCATTTTAAAGGTGCTTCCTCTTTATGCTTGCCCTTTGGGCTATTGGCTGATATGAACACAGAAAAGATAGATAACGAGTAAGACATGAGTTTGCTTGTCAAGAATTATTTTACTGTATCTAAGTGTTGAGAGAGATCAGACGGGACATTTGAGAGAGAGCAAGAATACTAACAGAACAAGAGACTGGGAACACCCTACTTAGGGTAGGGAAATACAGGCTGAACAAAGATCCAAACACCAGTGGTCTTAGAATGTAAGAGTCACTCAAGAAACAGAAAAAGGAAGTAAAGTTTAAAAAGTAAAGCATGGCTTTTAAAATCGTATTTTTGGGACAAAAGGAAAAAGCTATCAAGAAAGAGAAAGAATAGAAGGGTCAGTCCCCGCCCTTTGAGTGATGAAGTTGCCATGGCACTGCTCATGCAGAGGTAGGAAGAGCTAGTGCCCTAATGATGCTGCATTAGGGCCATGACTATTTTTATGCCCCTTTCACCTAAAAGTCTAAAAAGCAACAGCTCTGGGACAAAGACTGTCTGTACTTGTAGAAGACCAATTTCCTCACCTTCAATGTCATTCTCCAGTCTTTCCAGTAACTAGTGCTAGTCCACCTTAGGCTTCCTCTTCCTTGCCTGTACCCCTATGACTCTGGAGGGTGCTGGGAGTGATAAAGCAGAGATACTTCAAGCCCTATTCTTCTAAAGAAGCCATGCCTCCATCACAGTTGAGTTTTCAAATTTGGCTTCCAGTGAGATGTTCAGTTTGAGAAGTTCATTAGTTATCACTAGATGATTCCATAACATGATCGATGCTTCACCATCCCCCAAAGTGCTGAGATAACAGAGATTGTCATGTTATGCCTTGATGACACTGAAGATTGTTTTGCTCATAGAGCTAGTTGGCAAAAAAATTCAAAGGTTTATACCTTTCCCTCATACTTGATGTCACAAATGGTTGCAGATACCTGGGAAGATTCAGTCATGGGAAAGCAGTAAGAAAGCAGTAAGAAGTCTGCAGCGGACCCGCAGCCCACAGCCAAA
>NW_008794579.1:367399-374166 GCF_000699145.1 Aptenodytes forsteri
GTGGTGGATGCCCCATCCCTGGAAACCTTCAAGGTCAGGCTGGACGGGGCTCTGAGCAACCTGATCTAGTTGAAGATGTCCCTGCCCATGGCATGGTTGTTGGACTAGATGACCTTTGAAGGTCCCTTCCAACCCAAACTATTCTATGATTCTATGATTCTACGATCTCTGCTTCCTGGGTCCTGAATAACAGGGTTATGTTGGGAAGATTTATTTTGTCAGATCCAGCATTCTAACTTTATTAAGATGATTTTCACTATGGTTTTCATTACGATTCACTAAGGATTGATAGAAGCTGCTCTTTGTTCTTGCCTCGCAGGGCTTTGTGGTACTTTGATTCAGTAACAGTAGTGGAAATGGTCACACACTGAAGGTCTTTTTGCAAAAGGCAGCTAGGACATTTAAAGTGAGGGAGAGAGGCATTATACAGAATCAGGGAACAGGCAGGAAAGAGGCTGGAGAATGGGTCTGTAAAGGACTCAGTATAAAAGCAATTTGCAAGCTTGAAGCTGGCCTAGATACACAGTTCAGGCTAAAAGAAAGATGATTCATTCAGGATGAGGGCTTAGCTGTCTAAGGGGCTGCCCATTAATATAATGAAGAATTGACCTTTTAACCTAGGAGAGTTGTACAGATACAGAAACACAGTGGAGTTAATAGGGTGCTGTCCATATGCACTTGGCTGACCTATTTAGGAAAGATGAATCAGGCCCTAAGAAACATTCACATATTTAGTAATCTTAAACCACAATTTAAGCATTTAATACTATAATATTGATAGATTTACAGAACTACAGGAAATTGTAACATTATTGATATTTTATCAATCAAAGGTCATATAAAATGCCATCTACCTGATTTAAGTAGCCCTGTCTCACAGCGTTGCAGACATCCTACCCCAAGGCTGGCTATACAGCGGATCAGAAATGGGCTAATTGTAAGTAATAAGAAAAATCCTTGCTTTATATATAACATTTAACAATCTAATGCAGCAGCGGCTGCACATATGAGACTGATCCCAGGTCTGCACTCCTGCTCTTCATTATATCAAATAAAATCATTAAAATAGCAAATGCAGCAGGGAAAATTACCAAATAAAAAATATATATATATGGATACCTGAAATGTTTTTTTTAAGTTGGACATTATGATTTATCAATCAATAATAAGGTAGAAACACACACTTCCTGTAATGAATTCACAGAACTTATGCTGGGAGAATGAAGTGGTTATTTTTCCATTGGTCCAGAGCTTGTCACAAAACTAAGAAGTGTTTCCACACCAAAGCAACAATCCTTTTTTTGAGATTAAAACTAAAAGAGCAGCAGAGGAATCTATTAATGAATTGGAACACAGATGAGGAAAGATCTGTCTGAATGTCTGCTTATTTCCCGAGTTTCTCATACTTCAGCATAAATTCAACTGTCTATAGTGTCTTGTATAAATGATTATCGATCAAAACACTAACTGTGGAAAAATCTGAAATATCCGCACAATTGCTCTGCTCTTGAAAATTATGCTAAGTAAGAAGCTAAGTTATTTTACTAGCTTGTTACATAATAAGTACATAAGTTTTTTTTTTTAAAAAACTTGCAGTTGTTTAAACAAATAAAAAATACACAACTGCTTCTAAACAAATTAGAAATTCCGTATTTGTATCAGTATTGGAAAGATTCATCAGAGAAGGGGTAAGGGAACTTTGCAGACTTGTTCAAGTGTTTTATGTAGAAGTGGAGTTATTCAAGCCTAATCAGAATTTTGCAATAACAATTTTGGTTTTGCCAAAAAATATCTGGGTTTTTTGCTGACACATTTCCATACAAAGAGTGAGTGAATCAATAAGAGACTTCAACTCCTAGATGAAGTTTTCAATAAAAGCCCAAGATGTCCTTTGTAAAACTCCTGTAAAAAAGCAGCAGTGATAACTGCTGTCAAAGTTTTACTTCATGTTAATTCTGCATTCTAAGGGCTACTGGCATGCATATATTTCTACTACACCAAATACTACATTTAAAACAATTCCGAAGTGATCGATTCATGATTTATTAAGAGAACTAAATGAAGGATTTTGATCTGTGACAATTATAGCTGCAGTCACAGTAAAATTTCTTCTATGTGAGCAAACTTTCAGCCTCAGAGAAAATCTGCGAGAAGCCAAATGTCAGCCAAATTTTCCCCTACAACTCTAATTCATATCCTGTTGTAACTCATCGCTCTTTGAGTCTGTTTTGTAACTCATCGTTCTTTGAGTCTATTTTTTATCTGTACCCTTTTTCTCCTCTCTCCCTCTCTTTCTTCATCTGCCTTGTAACCTTTTACAGCTTATGAATAATTTGTATATCTGTGAGATGTAAGGCTCAAAACCCCCATGGTTTCTACAACACAGAAGTTTATTAGGTTTATCTGGGAGCAATGATTAACAGCAATTGTACTTATAAGAGAGCATTTATGCTGTAACCTTTACCTGCCTATGTGACTCATTCAACCTGGTAAAATCAATGAACTTTATGGACCAATCCACACTATGAAATTTGTTTGGGACATCAATTTTTCTTCATGAATGTTAACCTTGATGAGTGGGTTAATGTTGTGTTAATATCTCTCAGTTAGGTAATTAGGACTTTGGACAGAATAATAGACCAATGTGAAAAGCACCTCTCCTGAGCAACTGTCTTCAGTAAAATAGTCTTGTAAATGTGCAATCTCTTCTGATATTAGTCATGACTTTTTTCTTTTTCAAATCTGCATTTTCTGTCCAAAATCAATCTAGTTAACTGCTCTACTGTAACAGGCCAGCTCTGTCACTGCAAATTTACACTGACATTGCTATACATTATTAACAAGCTATGAAAAGTCACTGGCTAAATGTCATGGAAGCTGAGATATAGCAGCACCTTGGGATTCATATAGCAAACAGTTTAGTTTTAATCATCTTGGACCACAAGGTGCCTTGACATTTGTGAGGCAACTTTTTTCTTTTTAACTTCCACTGGAATCAGACCTCTATTATCTCAACCATAATTCTCAACTTCAAATGTGATAGAAAGTTTCACTTTCTAAATTAAAAAAGTGAAAAATCGATCAAACATGGACCTTAACATTCATTTAATCGATGCTTATATGCCAGCTTGGAAAGGAAAAGAGGAAGGGCAAGGAAAACTAGATAATTCAGACACCTTCAGGATTATTAGAGACGTTTCCTGTGAAATACATGACCCTTACCTTAGCACTACTGAGGCATGACCTTCCTGAGCAGTACTAACACAACAAACTTTTGCAGAACCTTTATAATTTCAAAGAAAAAATGAGGAAGAGCACTGATTAATTTTAAATATACATATCATTACAACATGATTTCTTAAAGCTTTAAAAATTTATTGAAAAAATTCATCTATGGTGCCAAATAAATTTGCAGTCATTATCATACTTCACTCTCTAACAGCCAACCTTTTGGATCATAAGTTCCAATTTCCTGGAAGCCAATGCGTCATTTTTGCCCTTTTAAGTAAGATTATTCACAGACAAAATAAAAAAGACAAACATTATTTTATTCAACTGAAATGATTATTTCTCAAGAAATACAAGAGCAAGCCAAAATCCTGACCCTACCAACATTACTTTGAAAAATGAAATCTATTTCATTTGCAAGTTACAGTGTGATGTTTATAAAGTTTTGAATGTTCAGATCTTTTTATTTCTTTCAAACTTAACTGCTCTAATTTCTGTGGGTTTTTTTCTTATTTTACACATCTACCTACACATTATCTGTATTGCCTTAATACAGATGTCAAAAAAAATTATTGCCTCATAAAATAATGTATACAAGAAGTACTGTCATCAGGTTATACAATGAATGACCGCAACCTCCCATTCCCCATTACTCCTGAACCACTCAGGGGAGGGGGGAGGGAGAAGGAGGTAGAGGAGTTGGGAACAAAGGAATGAAGTTAAGCCTGGGAAAAAGGGAGTGGGCGATGGGGATGGGGAGTGGGGGAAGGTGTTTTAGGTTTTGTCTTTGTTTCTCACCATCCTATTCTATTTTGTATTGGTAATAAATTTAATTTTCCCCAAGTCAAGTCTGTTTGCCAGTGGTCTCCCTGTGTTTGTTTAGACCCCTGAGTTTTTCCATCTTCTTTTCTTCCCCCATCCTGTTGAAAAGAGGGAGTGAGAGAGCGGCTGGGGGGGCATCTGGCAGCCAGCCAAGTTCAGCTCACCACAAAGCTATATGCTTTTCCAGAGATTTCTACATAACTACTGAAATTCTCAATTGATTTCCCTACCTCAAGAATTAATTCTATTTACAGGAATTAAGACAGAGACCAGGCCTCTTCAGAGCTTGCCAGAACCTTGCTAAGGAACCCATCTCAGAAAACAGTAATATAACATGAATTTCTTCATAAACTGATCTGTACTCTAAGCATATTCTGTACAAAAAAAAAACCCACAAAACTTTATGAGACAACGCTAAATAGCATCCTCTGGTGACAGTGGTTTTGGTGTGGTTTTTTTCCTTCTATTTCTCACAATGCCATAGTTGATATAAAAAGAAATGGTCAAGAAAATTTGTATGAACCATTAGATCTGTATACTCCTGCCCATTAACACAATATCACAGCCTATCTGAAAAAGGCAATATTTGCAAAGAAAGTTTGTATCTTAAATCAACTGATACTGTTTTAGTTGTCTCACCCCATAATCCTTGCTTCTCTTACATCCTTTGACCATCCATGACTATAACATTAATTTGATTCAAATAAAAAACCTATTGGCAGTAAATCTTTTATAGCATTCTTGTTTCACTTATCAAGTTACTGAAACTTTTGATGTATTTCTTTTCTGAAAGTGAGAATAATAGCTATGGGGAAGTTACTGTGAACCTGATCGAGAATTCAGAGGGGAAGCCTTTATAATTATCTAACAATGACCAAGCACCTCATTGCTTTAGAATTAACTTCTATAGGCAAATCACTTGAGCTGAGAAACCTTTCTTCCAGATATTTCACTATTCTAAGCTTTGCATCATGCATTTCAAACAACTTTCATAGTGAGCTTTACCAGGACCTTCAAGTAACACTAAAAATGTGAGTGCTGGACAGGTCACATAATGAGCTCATCTTGGTGGAAACTGTCCCACACACGTTTCACCAGCTACAGATTTTGAACTTTTATCACATTAAGCTCCAATGCAGTAATTCCCTATGGAAAACTGAAAAATGAAGGTATCACATCAAAGCGAATTATCTGCTGTCTGGTCATCTGAAAATTGTGGATGCTGGTGATGATGCAGCAGATGACCCAACCAATGTGTATGCCATATAAAAAAAAAAATTGTGTGCATGTGTGCGTGAACTCTTAGTGATTTCTGGGATCCTATGTTGGATCAGCATAGATCTTTGTTGTTACTGTGGTTTCACTGGTGGGTTAAACTGATTGTCTCCATAAGCCCAATGACTCCGAGTTCAAAGTCATATGAGTCAGCTGCCTTATCACTAATACTACTGAAAATTGCTTGCCTGATGTACTTTGAAGCATGTTTCTATGGAGAAAAATTGAAAAAGCAGCCAGTAGGGAACTTACAGAAGTCTCCCAAGAGACCTTTTCTCAGATTATTTTCTCTAAAACCCTTCCCAAGGGTGATACTGTGATTGTTAATTTTAGAACATTACAATGAAGCTTTCCCCAAGCTACAGGTCTAGCATATCACAGTACTTTTTTTCTTTCCCTTCCCTCCTCTGAATTCTCCTTGGAGGCACTGTCAAGAATGAAGCAAGTTTATTTACCTCTGAAGTAAAATTTTGCTTAGAATGAAGTAAGAATAAATTATAGCTCTCCATGATTGTCAGGAAATGTTAGTTCTATTTTAAAGAATAGTGAATGTGAATCAAAAAGAAAAAATTGGTAATAACACACTTGAGTGTATATTTGATTATAGAGGGCTATATTTTGATTATAGAGGGCTTTCTTCCATTTATTCATCTACACTTACGTTCCTATCACGTCAGCATCAGAGTCCCTCCTAGAGATTTATAACCTGAAGTAACAAGAGTAATTTTTTTCCTTTCTGCTTTCTTTCTTTCTTAGTTTATGGGAGAAGTCATTCAATTATTAAAATATTTTAGAGTTGTATGAAAAAAAATTATTAGAGAAAAATTAAGTTGAAAAGAGGAGTCACATACATAGTCCAAGAAATCTAGGTTCAGATCTTGTAAATGTTCTCATTCTTATAGTCAGGAACTTCTCCATATTCATCATTGGCTTAGACAGGTGGACTCTGCGCTGGGTCAAAAACTGGCTGGACGGCCGGGCCCAGAGAGTTGTGGTGAATGGAGTTACATCCAGTTGGCGGCCGGTCACGAGCGGTGTTCCCCAGGGCTCAGTACTGGGGCCGGTCTTGTTTAATATCTTTATCAATGATCTGGATGAGGGGATCGAGTGCACCCTCAGTAAGTTTGCAGACGACACCAAGCTGGGCGGGAGTGTTGATCTGCTCGAGGGTAGGAAGGCTCTGCAGAGGGACCTGAACAGGCTGGATCAATGGGCCCAGGCCAACTGTATGAGGTTCAACAAGGACAAGTGCCGGGTCCTGCACTTCGGCCACAACAACCCCATGCAACGCTACAGGCTTGGGGAAGAGTGGCTGGAAAGCTGCCCAGCAGAGAAGGACCTGGGGGTGTTGGTCGACAGCCGGCTGAACATGAGCCGGCAGCGTGCCCAGGCGGCCAAGAAGGCCAATGGCATCCTGGCCTGTATCAGAAACAGTGTGGCCA
>NW_008794579.1:374568-379257 GCF_000699145.1 Aptenodytes forsteri
GGGAAGTGGTGGAGTCCCCATCCCTGGAGGTATTTAAAAGACGTGTAGATGAGGCGCTTAGGGACATGGTTTAGTGGGCATGGTGGTGTTGGGTTGACGGTTGGACTCGATGATCTTAGAGGTCTTTTCCAACCTCAATGATTCTATGATTCTATGATTCTATGATTCTATGATCATCAGTTTCTATAGAATGTAGCTTTGCAAAGGTAAAATGAATTTGAAAAGGGTAATTAATAGTGCTATTCTCTTGGACAACCAATGTTAGAACAGGAACTACAAACCATAAGGTTGTGACCTTATCCATATGTTCACTTTCAACAGCCCCAGATTTTCACTAACAATCAGAACTTACCATAGACTTACAGAAATATCTGACTGGTTTAAAGACGTCAAACATTTATTGCTGGTTTTTGGCCCCATCTCTACTACATATTATTGCCTGAGATTTATATTCACAGGTGTAAATGTAAGGGAGAATGAACTGATACATCAACACTTTGTAAGGAATGGAGGAAAAAGAAGCAGTTTACTTTTAGTCCTCTTAGAAAAGCGACCCTGTCAGCATACTACGCTAGATACTCTAGTGCAAGGCATCCTTCTTCCCAGAGGAGGAATGTTGCATGTAACAGCCCAAAACAGATTCAGGTAGTTTAGACAAGATTGGAGTTGGAAGCTCTGCAACTTTTCAGCTTTCTTCCGTGCTTGAAAAAGAGTTAATAAAATAGAGAAATTATCACCTCTAAAAAAAAAAAAAAAAAAGACAATGCAATGGTAGGGCAGTAAGGACCATATTTAGAGCTTTGTTCCTGACTATAATAATATAAGTGCAATGTGGGCTAAATAAAACTTCTTTTTTACTACTCAGGACACACAAAACTACTTGGGACATTGTCTGCATTTTTATTTATAAAAATATCTGGCCAAGAAGGGTCTTCATTCTCATAGCATGTCTCAGGACCACCAGAACACATACTAAACATTTGCTAATAAAAAGTTCCATTCTTTCTAAGGCCATTCTCATTATAAGAGACCTTAAACTTTCTCAGTCCACTTGGATGCAGCCTTTATTTTCGTTAAGAGAAAAAGCAGATTTTACTGCCAGTAAAATCTCCCACTGTGGTTAACATGGACATTCTTATTAAGTGATAAATTACATACTTGCTAAATCACAGTTGGTGGGGTGTGACAGTGTTATAAGAAAGGTTAATCTGTGGAAGATCAGGCTAGAATGAATATGGTAAAATAACCAGAATGGCTAAGCCTTGATGAAAGTGTATTAGAGTTAACGCACTCCTTTATTTTATTAATCTACCCAATTGGAAACTAGATGCATTTCTTCACACACCAGTAGTGTGGACAGAATTAAAGGAGGAACTGGCGTGTGTGTGTGCGTGTGTCCTTGCAGGACTGATGAAAAGCCACCATTCAGCTGTTTGATAAAATAATCCAGATTTGCACTCAAATTTCACATACAGAAAAGCTATCATTATCTGGTCAATCCCTGCTCGAACAGAAGTCTCCCCGTGCTTTTTACTAATAGTCCTTGTAAAGGAATGAGTATGTCAAGACAGGTCATTAGCTGATGTAAACTCTCATAATACCAGTCTTGACACGTTTCTGTGCTATCCAGGCACTCATTCACAATCCTGGATACAACAAAACAGATGAATTTCAGACACCATTTTCTTATTCATCTTGTATTTGTCCAGTTTCCTTGGTTCAAATCAGCTCCTTATGTGACTGTGTTGAGAACCATGCATATGAAAATGGAAGTTTTTAATTAGTAGATTTTATATAGATCCACCTAAAGGCATCACTTCTTAATGTCTTAGTGATCTCTTTGTGCTGGAACAGCCACCAAATCATGATAAAAGTAGCAAAAATGGTCTTCAGCCTATTCCAGCCAAGACAGAAAATGAAATAAAACGATTTTTATTTGTACTGCCCCCTGCTCCCAGTCATCTAAGATCTCCCCATTTACAGTGGGGGAAGGCTGGTGCTTCCACAGAGCAATTCATACCACTTCAGATATCTATCATACCTTGCAATCTCCAGAAAGTGATTCAACTCTCTTTCAGGAAGGGACAATTCATAGTTTGAGGGTGTCTGTTGCTCCATTCAATATTAGCAGAACCCATGCAACTTGTTTACACAGATGCCTAATTTTTGCAAAGCAGATTTAAGCAAGATGGATCTCATTATTAGTGTTATATTACTAGGAGTTTTGTATCTGTAGTGAGATTTTGTATTTATAAAGCCAGTTAGCTAAAAAACTTATTTACTTGATTGCTCTCTAAAGTTTCCCATTACTCTGAGTGTCTCTACACTTAAAATTCTTTCCTGCTTATAAATAGCCAGAATCAAATATTGCTTATTAGAAGTATTTTATTTTGAAAAGTCACAAATTATGGACAAGTGACTGCAGTCGGGGATTTCTGTTTCCTAAAGAACACGCAAAGCACTCATTGTTCCAAGCTGAAAGCCATCCTGAGGGAGAAGTCTACAGGAGTATATACTGGATTATAAAATTCTCACTGAAAAGAAAGGTACTCTTTGCAGTTGACTTTTTTGTTATATTGAAGCTACCAAAGATGTTGGTCTAGACGTAGGCGGATTTCTGAGACAGAGCACATCTCAAAGCTAAATCCAACCTGCTTTTTTCCCTTGGATCATTCACACACTTCCGTAAGGACGTCTGGAATGTAAGGACACCTGGTTTGTAAGGATATCTGTTTAACAGCTATTCATCATAAGGAAAAAGGAGAAAACATAAGAAAAGTAATAAATGAAATAGGATGACACAAACCTTAAGGAGCAATAGATAACTGAGATGATAACAAACACAAGACCTTTCAGGTCACTAACTGATGGGACATTGAAAGAACTAGTTGATCACAACAGTGGAGAGGTTCAACCAGAACCGAACCTTCTAACTAGCAAGAAAGGAAATAACATTATCGTGCATGTGATGGGAGTAGCAATAGAAAGTAGTAGTCATGTGTAAACAAGCTTATCAGTATGATTCTCTGGCCAGTCCCTCCACCTGATCCTCATAGTCTGTGCTATCCTCTTACTAAATTCCATTACTATTTTCTGTGTGACCCTTGCTCTATTGTGTGTGTGGACATGAGTAGCCTGTGAACTTAAAGCTGGACTAGCCAGTGAGAAGACCAGCATCTGGAAAGACCCAAGGTCTGAGCTTGCAACTGGGTAAGGGGTCTATGGTGTGAGTGTGGATATTGGACCTAAGGTCCATGCTAATATTTGAGGGATCCATGAATACGGATTTATCTGTGAATAAAGATGGAGGTTGTGTGCAAGTTCCACTAGTGAAAATCAAGACCATCAGCCAGAGAGGAAGGACAGGATTAGGCAATCCACGCTGATCATTTGTATGTGACTGCCCTTGTCTTTATGTGGGTGCCTGTAAAGGCACTGCTGTGTTGATCAGTGTGGCTGGTTAGCTAGAAGGGGAGTATTTGCACTTTTGGAATTTGCAAATGGCCTCACTCCTGGCCAGATGTGTAAACGTGTAAACATCTAACAGACCAAGTGGAGAAATCCTCTGGGTTTGCTTAAGATGCACCAGATATCTGCTCTCCCTTACTGTTACTGTAAGTCGGCAGATGAAGAACTCTCTAAGACTCAATCTGGAGCTTTAGAAAGCAGGCATTCTTTATTGCGGCACCGGGTGCAAGGTGGAATTTCCACAAATCAAGCACACCTATCGCTAGATCACTGTTATATTTATACACAAGAATTACAAGGTAGCACTCTCCCATTTACAATGATTGGTTATTGATTTACATATACTTATAATATATGCTGTGTCATTCTCTTCTGTTACTATGCTTGCGCAGGGGAAGGGTCTTCACCTGAGCAAGGGTCTTCTTGACCTGTGGGTGTGTTTTTTAGTATTATAATGAATGCAGTTCACTTCAGGACATCTTAAAAGTAGGTTTTGTTGCCAAGTTGGCCAGCTAGATATCTACCTTGCCAGGTTGTCAAATAACTCATCCCATACACAGTAGAACCTAAGGGCTCTGGTTGTGGTCTAGAGAGTCCAGAGAATAGGGTCACGCTAACAAAGACTAGTAACACAGGAACCCCTACATAATGCTAACATATAGATTAATCAAAATGTTCTTATAGTCTCTTATTCATTATCAAACACAAAATATAGAAAGATTCAATAAAAACTTATGATAATGTTCAACATTACTACTCCTGCTTCTCAATTTGAAGTATGAAGTGAGACAGCTTTGGGAAGCTGGTGTCCTTTCTCACTGCCTCAAAAACCTGCCAAAAGACTAAGCTGTTGCTTTCTTGGTCACTGTCTGCAAACTCTGCTCATGTAAACAGGAATGCAGGTTAACTTACTTTCACTGACTGGTCACAACTTCACCCCATAACTGATCTTTGTCAGCACTAGCAAATGTTGGTACTTGATTGTATTACAGCTGAGGTGCTCAGTTGTGTGGTGGAGGTTTTTTTGTTTTTTGTTTTGTTTTTTTGTTTTTTTTGTTCGTCTTCTACAAGGTGAACCCCCGCCCGGCCTCCCTCACCTTCCCAGTTGCCTTACACAACAGATATGGGGCCCTGGAACTTGAGGGCAAGGCAAGCGAGGATGTAGACGAAGGTCCATCCAGGGGGTTGCCTAGGGTGAGGCAGTCAGCCCCACGCATTACG
>NW_008794579.1:382610-400976 GCF_000699145.1 Aptenodytes forsteri
TGATGGTTGGACTCGATGATCTTAGAGGTCTTTTCCAACCTCAGTGATTCTATGATTCTATGATTCTATGATTTTTTTGTATGTTTTTTGTATTTTTTTTGTCACGCTGTTCCTTTACTTTTCTTTTGTGAACCACTACATGATCTAACATGAGGATCATTGCCAATACTTCATGCTCCTTCATACTAAGTGCTTGACTTAAACTCCTTTATGTATATTAGCTTACAAAACAAGTGAAGAGTTCACAAAATGCTAAAGGAGAACAGGAGAGATGTTACCCAGAGAGATAAGCATTCTGATATAAAACATTCTGTACTACTTTAGTTAGTCTAGTTTTGCAAGTACTATTTAAGACCTCTGTACTTCCCAAGTCTGATAATACAGTTATAATAAAGAATTGTGAGCACCTTATTATCAGGCTGCTATTTACTGTCAAGACCAACCTCCCTACTCCCCTTAGCTTATTGTTAGAATCCCCAGGGATCATTTCACAGTGGCTGTCCCAGCTGGTTCTCAGTGTTACTCATTTTGACTTTGAATGGTTCAAAACCAAGTGAACTGTAATAAGTTCCATTTGAGAATATATTCTCAGTTTTACAAATAGTATCAACACAGTTTGCCCCCTTGTGTCTCACTTTTGTAGTCCTTTAGCTCAGTAGCTATGGTATTGCTGAAGGAGAAACCACAGGGTTTGTTCTAACACTGCAAGGCCACTTGACTGGGGCTTATCAGGCATGATTTGTCTGGACTTGTCTTACGCTTGCCTGGAGCTTTGTTTTAGCTTTTTTAGCTCTAGCAGACTGTTTGCTAACTTGCTTGAGTTTTGCTTATCTTTGTACAATTGTGTGGTGCTATGTCTCTTGTTACAATAATTCTGATATAGCTCTGTGAGTAACCAATAGTGATAACAAGTACCATTCTAGTGACACAGTTTATTGTGCACAGAATAAATTATGTGGTATAGTGGAATACAAACACTGGATAACAGTAGAGGCTTTGAAAAATACAAACACGGGATGACAGATCAAGGCTATAAACAAATCATTACTGACTAACTACTGATCACTGAAGAGATGATACCTTTGGAGCTGGGTGAAACTGGCTTTAGGAGTAACAAAAGACAAGCTTCCAACATAAATAAAACACAACTTATATAACAAATGCAGATGTAACACAGAAATGCAAAAGAAGCAAGGTGTAGAACGTGTTAGAGAATGCTTAAAAGTATCCTCTAGTATGAGCCCCTCAAGTATGAGAAGGAAGAAGCCCCCACCACATTCCCTTGGCAAAGGATTCAGGACAACAACTCACCATAACCCTTTCCCCCTGAAAGAAACTATTGAAAGTGGAGTTTGTCAGTTTTAACTATTACAGTATTATTACTGTGACTGAACTGCAATAATTGGGTAACTTGCACAGTAAGTCTTAGTACTTTTGTAACTGGACTAATAATACTTCTTTGGCAAGACTCTTAAGATTCCAATTAGACCTACAGTAAATTCTTGACTTTGCATACAAAGCATGTCTCTTGTGCAGTTTGGACACCAAAATTTTAATGCGACATAGTGGGAGAGGCAACCAGACTTAAAATTTAGTTCAACCTTTTTTCCCCAGTTTTTTCTCACACCTCTAGTGCACTCTCCACCTACAGGCTCTGCTGGGTACTTCTGGCAGTAAGCACTATGAAATTTGGAAACACTGACAAAAACCAATCCCTTCCAAACCCAAACTGACTTACAAAAGTGGAGCAATAGTGTCACCTGGAAAAAATGCTACTTGTTCATGACCAGTCACTGCTACTGTTTCTTTGGCTGGAGAGATACCCTAAAAGTTCTCCCATGGTGGTGGTCAGCGGAGAAGGCTGGTGAACTACCACAGCAAGGAGAAACTGTGATATATAAAAAATGCCTCTAATAGCTAGGAACAACTCATTGAAAATCAGAACTGTTACCTTAGATTCCCCAGAAGCATGATCAGACAATATTGCAACTGTCCAGATTACTAGCATCCACAGCAATTCTGCACAGCAGACATTTTAGGAGAGCATATAGCTGCATTTAATAGTAGCAGAGAAGAACACTGTCAAGTCAGTTTATTTATCAAGGGACATATTTGACTGCCAACAATATAGTTAAAACACTTAAAACCAGCAGTCCCACAGAAGAAGTCAGAGCACCTCTTTGAAAGGCTGGACAAAGCTATAATAATTCTTGGAGAGCTGAAAACAATTTTGACACAATAAAAGAAAATAGTGGAAAAAGAGAGAAGTTGTAAAGAACCATTTGAATGCAACCATAGTACTTACTGTGCTATTTTTAACATGTATTTATTGCTTTATTCAAGGTGATTATGGAATAATAATGTAGAACAGTACTACATGCCAACTTCTTGGAAAGACTGTATATGTGTCAATGGGATTAAACAAGAACCTCTTTTTAAATAAGAGCTCCTCACACTAACTAAAACATCAGTTGATTTTCTTCTTATACCGTGTAATTGCAAGATCCTGTGTACTGACAAAAATCTCTAGACTTTGTTACTAATACATACCTTCCATAAAACATGCAGAGATACTACAGCAATTGGTAAAAGCAGAAAACTAAAACAGATATTAAGGATAAACAAGAACATTTACAGAAATCGGTACGTGCACTTTCTAAGTGAGACTGAATGCAAAATATAACTTTTTTTCCCATGACTTCACATCTTTCTTTTTCCTTAGCACAGGATATTCCCCTTCAGGGCAAGCATACCTATTGCATATGAGAAGGAAAAACTTATGCCTTCCTTACATTGTCTGGTATCTTACAAATACTGATGATATCTGTGCTAAGCTACCAATGCTGCTGCCAACAGATCATCTCCAGTTCCTGATTTCAGCTAAGAAGTGGATTATTCTCCCCCTCCCACTCCCCCACTCCAAAATGGATAGGATGAGTATTAGCATAAATATGTTAGGTAGTGCTCAGTCATAAACTGTATTTGTAAAACTTGGTAGTGGAAATAGTATATTATCCATCTTAACCCATCACTTTTCAGCACCTTTGACATTAATCCTCTCCTGTCCATCCAAAACACTTCTATTACAATGCAACTATTTTACCATCTTTTAGGAGTAAGTTGAAGGTTCTGTTCAAATCCTTATCTGCCTAAAACTGCATCTCCAACCTTGAACATCTCCATTATCTACTCAATTTTGTGCACTTTTCTTGTTAAGCTCTATTTAGAACTTCCTTTATACCCTCTAACTAAAGGCTTCGTTCTTGCCATTTGCAGCGTGTAGTGCCTTCTGCTTATTTTTGTTTCCTAGCCTTTGGTTGCTAGCTATAGTGTTATGGGTGGGATTCAGTTGCCTCCATAGAGATATCAAGTGGCAATTTAGGCAATCTAATGTATTCCACCAGGCTTCCCGCTACTTTTCCAGAAGTGCTTAGCTTTCCCAGAGGTCCAATATCATATTTACTACTCTGTCTGGGTCTCAGATTCAGAAGGGAAATTACAATTGCACTTAACACCTAGTGTACTCCAGTAAATGTGATTTGTGCCATTAACAGTAGAAGGACACAGGCTCTATATTGACCTGACACTGCAGGGTCTCGGGATTTGTCTGAGCTTGTCTTGGCCTGAACTGGATTTGCTTTGTTGTAGCATCTATGCCGAGCTCACTGACTGCTGCCTCGCCTGCTCCAGCTTCAGCTGTGGGGATGGCCCCTCTGGGGAGGGTGTCACACACATCCCCCAAGCCACTGCCAGACAAACCATAGCCCTTTGTGGGTAAGGGACTGCAGCTGTCAGCCTGGGAGAAGGAAGCATGCTGCCATATGGAAACACATGAAAGAAACCCACATGGACCCAGAAACCGAGGAGGAAGCCCCCACCATCAGCATCATGCCCCTCACAGAGAAGACATCAGAATGCTAATGGCTTATCACAGCCTACCTCACATTTTGCATAAGGAAACTTGAAGCGTCAGCTTTTAGGACACGGAGGGACATTGGAAGTGTGAGCATAACACCAAAAAAAAGGGCAGGTATTAAAAAAAAAAAAGTAACAACTTTAACTGCATTTGCTAATGTGTTCTGTATTAACTAGGCACACTGGAGCACTGGGCTGATAAAACTAGTTCATGGTTCCACCATGTATTTTTTGTTCCCCTTTGCACATTATAACACTAATTGCAACCCTGTCCAGACAACTGAATCCCACCCATCGCACCACAGGACAGTTCTCACGGCTTCAGTCATTTCCATTGCACTTCAGAGCTCAAACCACAATAGGAAATGCAAAGTAATGCTTGATGAAGTAAAAAGCTTGCCCATTAAGCTACATAAAACCTTCTCCACAGAAAGCGATACTGAAAGTTAAGATCTCATGATTATGTACTCGGGAACAACAATCAGCATTTACACCTGAAGGCTTGATTTAACTGATTTCTCTACTTTTATTCATGCTTTCCTGGCATTCACAAGGCTATAATAAATATCCATTAAGAAAGTTACCTAAGCCACTGCTTTAATTTCTTTTGTAACTTCTTCAGATCTTAATCACGTGAGGCAGTCATGTCCCTCACTTGCAGTGCTTCACAACATGGCAGCTCATGAAAGCGAGCCACTCCTTAGACGTGCCACAAGTAAACAGGAGGGAGAAAAATAAACATGGCGATAACTTAAGACTTCCCTGCTAACACTCAGGAAAATGCACATTAAACGTGTCATGGCCTTGTAATGAAGATGATCTTATTCTATGAATAGAAAATTTGACCTGCGTCTTCCATATTATAAAATCTGGTTGCGGGGGAGTGAAGGGAGAAGATGGAGGAGTAAATTAAAAGGAAGCCTCCTCGCATCACCAACCATCCTATCAGGAAACAGCTAACAAGCAGGATCCCACCAATCAGGGAGCAGCTTGCAGAAGCCATTAGCTGTGGAAGCCCCCAGAAGCTGCCAGAAGGTGCTGAAAGCCACGGTCTGGATCCAGGGCACAGCTAAACCAGCACAAGAAATAAACAACCTGAGCCAGCAGCTGCCAGGGTGAGGAAAGGCTTCTGAAAGAAACAGAAAACAAACAAAAAAATAAACCTGACCCCCAAACTCACTTCTGAAAACAAAAAGCACAAAAACCAGACAAAAATTAGAATAAATATAAATAACCCCCACCAACAATTGTTGGGAGGGAGAATGCAAAAGGAAAAGCAAGCAAAAAGCTCCCCACAACAAACCCTGTCCAAAAATAAAGTATCCACAAACTGCCAAAGAATGGGACCCCCCAAAAAAAACCCTGCTGAAAACAAGGGAAAATCCCAACAAAAACTTGCTGAAAAAAATCCACCATCTGCCTTTCTCTTACACCTGGATGCACCATCTAGACAGTTCATGCCGCGTGTTCGCACAAGAAGGGGCCAATGAAGGAACGAACGCCTTCTCACGGCAGCGCTGGAGATGGGGCATGGGTTTTGCGAGGCCATGCTAGGGCGCATCCCCAGAGGGCACCTCAGGCCATCCCAGACGGCGACCAGGAGCATCCTGCTTTTTCCTCACCCTGTACTGAGGCTGACATAGGTCACTGCCCTCATGGAGACCTCTGCAGGGGCCATGAGGATGACATTTTCTGACCGGCAGTCTGGCAAGCCTACTTATGGCACGACCACTGGGGCAGCTCCTCGCCATGCGGGAAGGGATGGGGGTCCTTGCAGATGCATCCCCTCTGCTCGCATCCAGCTCTGCTGGCTTCTTGTCTCCCCATGTCTCACTCCTCACATCTTGTCACTCACCTGGTTGTTACTGAATGCAAAGGGTGAAGCAGTGGTGACACTGAATGTGGTCTTTCCTGCACACAATAGTTGTCAAATCCAAACAACAGCAAACAAAAAATATGACACCACTTAATGACTTATTATCAAATCCTCTGGCATGCTCTGGAGAACTTCCTCTTTTTTCTAGGACCTAATAGACTTTTGACTTTAAATTTGGCCAAGTAAAGGTCAGACTCTGTAAAGGTTCCTCTGTCACCTTTATTTAACTAGAACAACTGGGATTAACACAGAGGTAACCCCTTTTGGGAGAGGCTTTGTCAGAAGACGACATTAGCCCCTTTTGTCAGTGAGCCAAATCACTAAAAATAGTGAGTGCCCACCTCCACTCTCAAACCCTTTTTTGCTCTGTAAACCTCACACAAAACTTCAGTCTCCCCAGTCCCTCTACAGTTTTTAAATACATTTTGCAGCAGTGTAAAAGAGGCCAAAGACACTCTGTGACATTTTGTTGATCTTACTGACTGACATTGTGCCGAGCACATACAGAGAGGACCAAATTGCTCCAAACCCTACAATTTTTATGCTTCCCTTACGCCACTGTTCTCTCAATCCAGCCAATTTAGGATGCTGGGACCTTGCACAACTGAACTAAGTGGCTTTCTAAGCCTGATCCGCTCATTCTTTTGAAGTCAATAACTGCTCACTCGGTAGAAGTTATAAGTAATATATTTCTCTTTGTGCCTCTTACTGACAACAAAAAAAACATTAATTTAACTTCTTTAGCTGAATGCGAACTAAAGCCTTAAAAAGAAGATGAGTGACTCAAACTACTTCGCTGCTGTTGCCCTGCAACTCTCAAAGAGAAATGAAATACTGCAGGGATCCTAGAATTCAGTTACAGTGACTTTCACAGGAGAGAATAATTTCAGTTATAATCTACCAAGCCATACAAAAATACTAGTTCAGCTTTATGCACATTAAGTCTCCTTGATCCTGTTCAGTTCTGAAAAGGATACATAAATTTAAGGGACTTAACAAACAATTTATTTCCAGCTGATTTCTCTCTGGCAAAGAAACCGCTATTGAAGTGTTACTTTTTTTCCTATAGACTCAGAATCGCATCACTGATACATTTATTGTTGTCATTGTTATTATCATTCATATGAATGTAACATCAAAATAGCCAGTCAAGATCTGCAAGTCCATACACGTGAGAAGACAAAGTGCTAGCAATATAAATAGATGAAGCCAGAGGGATGGGAACGCAGTCAATGAGAAGTGAGATACTCAAGGTCACCCAAAGTATCAGTGAGAAAGAGCTGAGGTTTTATCCCAGTAAAAATTCCTGAAGCATTCCATATGGTAGCTATTTCAAAAGTAACATAAACAACTTGCCAAATTAGAGCAATCTAAATTTAGGATGTTGTTCTGCATAATGTAATGCCCTCTATCTTAATCTTTTTCAATAAATCTATAGTGACTTGCTAATTCTATCTGACATAAATACAGAACAATCGGAAATAATAATCTGTAACTCATTAATCCTGATATTGGTTATGATGCTTACTATTATATTTCATATTAGTGCCTACAGCACATTCAGCAACATTGCAAATGATTAATCAACATTAGAAGAGGAGATGCAGTTGTATAAATAGACTCCTGCTTTTTTCAAATTTTCATTTTGTTTTTACATGTATGTACATAAAAACATAATTAACACTCAACTAATTCAGATCTGTAGTATGTTTATTAAGCTGTGCAATCATTTGAGATGTTTACAACTACTTTTCTCATACTAATTAACAGGAATAAAGTAAACCATATCTTGTTTTTTCAGGCTGTCTGTATTATACATTCCACAGATGGCATTTTTGACCAGTGCTGTGCAGTACTGTTTTATAAAAGTTGCATAGAGGCTTACGAACCCCAGTTAATATTTAAAGCTTGCTTTCAGTGGCAGCAGGAAATGGTCCATCTATGTCAATAGTAGAAAATAGCAGCAACAAAAGTTTCCTTGGGAGGTGTGCCCTTTTGAACACAGGGCAGTTCACATATCTTGTAGAGATTTGTTCAATGGGTCTCCTGCGTGCACACAGTGCCTCCCCTTTTGTTTAGGCTCTATCCATCACACTTCAAATTTTCCATATATCTTCAGTCTTATGTGACCTGTGTGAAAGTTTGCACTCTCCTACTCCTCAGGAAGACATACCTGTAACTGCCCTAGCTCCTGCTTGTATTTGTATACCTGTTCATCAAGAATAGTGCTGAAAGTAGCTTAGGTCTTACACAAGTTTAAATACAGAGCATACAAACTAAGTTTTTGGATCAAGGAATA
The DNA here is from genome assembly GCF_000699145.1 of Aptenodytes forsteri. NCBI lineage: Eukaryota > Metazoa > Chordata > Aves > Sphenisciformes > Spheniscidae > Aptenodytes > Aptenodytes forsteri. The sequence continues at coordinate 390,701 of NW_008794579.1, forward strand.
AACAGAAATTGGGGGTTTGGCTTGTCAAATATCTCTGCAATCACTGTTTTACATCTTTGGCTCTTCCATGCCCTGCAATGTCTCAGTTAAGGAAGGAAGACACAAAATTCATTTTTTTGAATACAAGTATAGTTCTGTATTACTCTATCTAGAACAACAGTCAACAAAAATTAAAGTGCATATAATATGGGGAAAAAATCCTTTTCTTGCTACAACAGAGTGCTACAGTCAGTAATCAATGTTGTTCTGTTGAAGATAGAAACTGAAGGACCTGAAATGGAAAAAAAAAAAGGTGGGAGTTTCATGCTTCTCAGTGTTCTTTTTCTCTTTTTTGAGCATATAAAAAATCTTATAAATAAGTGTGCATGCCTACACACACATAGATTTTTGTGCTAGAAGCAGCTCCTGCAGGTATATAAACTTCTTCGAGTAAACATTCTAAAACAGGAATGTGATGCAACCTTTCAAGAGTAATCACTTTTTTGTTAAAAAAAAAAGCATATGCAGAAGCTATATATGCTTGTACACATAACTCTTTTTCATCTTGAAATACATATATACACTCTACATCCATATAAACACCTGTGTGCATATTTCCACTGCCTCTGTACAAGAAAACTGATTTGCTGTTACAAATGCTAACATTTACAGACGTCTGTTACAATTTTAGCATTATGTGTCAAAAGAAGTGCATTTGAAAGAGCTTATTTTCTGTTCCTACTGTTGACTTTTGAATGAAATACAAGTTTACATTATATGCATATACTCCAGAAAAGGTTAAGAAAGTACCTAAAAAATTTTAGTACTTTGACATATCCAGACATTAGATCTTGTAAATTCATTAAACCCATTTCTAGGGCAGGCTCTTGATTTGTGCACACAGATGTTTGCAACTTCAAAAGTGCATGTGCACGTTTAAGCACATGTATTGTTGCTGTGACCAGATGCTTTGATGTAAATTGAATGCTGGATGTTCATTTGCTTCTGAATGAAGAAGTTGCAGAAAACCAGGCAGCAGTTATCTAAGAAGGCCATGTAGAATGCGGCTGAGATGTAAATCAACGAAGATATCAGTCTCAAGGACCTTGGCATACACAAAGAAGAGACGCTGCTATGGTACATTTTCCATAGGCAGTTGTGTTAAACCTAGCAGTTGTCAATTATAAAGCTGCAGATGTTTCAAAATCTGATTAGGGCTGACTGAGTCCTTTTGGTTTTAGGCCATTGATTTCAAGTGTGCTTAGAGATTTGCTAGAAGGCATAGTGTGCAAATCTATATAAATAAAAGTGCTGGCAAATTGCCAGGGTATTACATATACTCTCATAATCCAGCAGATGCTTGCTCTGGGAAAACAAAATGCTTGATGTGGCTCTCAAGTTTTCTACTAGGCAGTGCCTGGTATAAAACATAAATACTCTGCAGTCTTCTTTTTTAGATGGAAGATTAAAACATATGTACCTTGTATTTATCAGAAATTATTATTGCAGTGTTATACTATGCAGGAGCTCTGATTGTATGACCAGCTAGAGAGTAGCAATGAGACTGGCTTTATAACAAAAACATATATCTAAGGCTTCAAAGAGGAAAAAGAAGGTATGGTTTCACATGGTAATTCACCTAACATTTTTCATTTTTCCAGCATCACATTAAATTTTGTTAATAGGTAATACTGGTAAAATAATAAGAATTTCCCAGTTACAAGTAGTTCTTTGGTAGGGAAGCTGTTTCCAGGTAGCTTTTGTTAAAAGGGAAGGCTGGGTGAGGAAAAAAAGTATTATTTGGGCCTAAAAAAATAGTGAACATACATAAAAGAAAAACCAAAAAGCTAGAACCAAGATCCAAGCATGAAATACTGATGCCCAAGGAAGAAAGTCAGTTTAGCATTCCTTATTGATACTTTGACCTGTTAAAGATATTAAAGAAATGAAAAACATACTAGAAGTCAAGTATATCTAGTTCTATATTGCAATAGATATTAAAAACAAATTTCAACATAGATCATAATCCCTAATAACATTAGCATTTGACTGTTTTCCTTTCTATCCAACCCTTGCCATAACCCCACAGACTAATATATTCTAAATTCAGAGGGATTGCTACCCTTAACTATTTAGATTTCTGGCAAAAGACAGATCATAAAACTGCTCCCAGAAATTTATTCATTAAGCCCATCAACTTCTGTTTAAACTGATTGTGTATATGTAGCCTCATTTTTTCCAATATAATCCGTTGGATCCACCATTCTGCATTCAGCAGCGGGAAGGATCCCTGTTTCAAGAACTTCAAGCCTCACAGTTACAGGCAACTATACTATATGTTAGAAATTTCCTTCTCCTTTCAGTTGGTTTTCATCACTTGTAGCATAATGTACACGTAAACATTTCTCTTCCACCTCAAAAAGCAAAAATACTGTATACTACATTTTTAAAATTATATATATCATAATGCATTTTGTTTTACCCTTATTACTCATAGACTCTGTTCTGATCAGCTAATATTGTATTCTGACTTGCTCAGACATTTTATTCTACCAGTGCTGAAGAATCCCAAAGGAAGACCATCATAATGCAAGACTATATCCTCTTCTGAGCAAGGGTTAAGCCTAATTTAGTTATTTTGCAGTCCTAAAATATATTGAGCTGTTTAGAAGTAACAGGCAGAGAATTTAGTGTTTAACTGTGCAATGAGGCCATACAGATCTTCAACAGTAAACTGTTTGCCACATACCCTGGGTATAGAAAATATTTCCATTTATTTCCTCTTACCTCATAGATACTTTTCTGGGTGTTCACTGATGGACTATTCAATTCACTCACGGCTATGGCTAGCAATAGAGGTGACTTGACTGCTGATGAGCAGTCGAAATATGCTACTATTTTGTTTTACTTCTATTTTCATTATATGTTCAGCTCTGTTATATGTCAATATTCAAAAAGGAGTTCACACTGATGGTTAGAAAATGTTATTACAAAAATGATATGTGGCTATATATAAAAATATATGGCTATAGCTCTATATACACACATATATATATTTACACATGCACACATATACTGTGTATATATTTACACACATAAACCCAAAAGGATGACATGACAGAGAAATGTTCCATAGAGAGATTTAATGGAAAGAAATATATCAAAATTCAAGAATAATATATAAATAGTTAAAATATATTTATAGTTAAAATATATTTCTCACGACCTTAAAAGTTTGGTAAATAAAGTTTTCCATGCATTTTATGTTCTTTATAGTTAAAATATAAAAAAGAGACATTCATTGTATCGAATAGCCTCTAAATTTATGGTGAACAAATTGGGAAGCTTCCAGTATCATACCAAGACCAAGACCAAATTTTGTACTACCCAGAGAATTTAAATGTTGATAGAAGTGATTTGAAATATTAATTTGTAAAATTAATGTGTGATGAGACTGTAATTTATACATTACATTAATTCCCTTTTCTTCTCATATATTCACATCAACTTAATATTTTTGTTAATTATATAGTTAAATGAATTATGTTTTGTCTGTAGTAAATTCCTTTACTGGCTATTGAATTTAAGGCAAATAATAAATCTTTTGGGTACCTTTTCAGTCAAAGGCAGAAGATTGAAATTATTCCCAGTATCATGGATGTAGGCAGCTAAAGCCAAGAGAAGACATACAGTAGAATACAACAGCTTTTTGTTACCACCTGTTACTGGAGGTTAATAGCCCTGCAGGTCTTCATACAGACATTTAACACAAGTTTTCTTTAGCCTGTTCCAAGCAAAGTCGGTCAGATTGGCTTAAATTGACAATGAAGCTAGTTTGAACTAATACAGTTGGCTGTATCTGACTTGGATTAGGGCAGTTTTACTCCAGCCTTTCTGCTACTGGCAGTTACTTCCAGTAGGTGATAACAACCCTATGGGGCACATAGGGTTAAATACACCACTGATGAGCAGTAATGAGCAATACAGACAGTATTTTTAGCTGGCACTGTCATACCTGAAGATGATGTGTGTCCACAATGACCCTTTCAGAGAGCTCTCCTGGTCCCCTTGCCTTTGGAGAAAATTAAAATTGGACCATACCTATGTGGTCAGAGAGTACTGAATTCAGCAAAATATGCAGAGATATGGACAACTTCACAAAAATACAATGGTGCAGGAGAAGAATTCAAGTACGACTTTTTATAAAATTGAATGGTTAATACTTTTGTCTATGCTGGGAAAGAGTCACATTCTAATCTTCATGAACTGAGAAAGTTTGGATTTGTTGTTCCTGCTCTCCATCAGGATGTCTTAATTTTCCATGCTTCTGTCCTTAAATGTTGTGAATCATCCAAATTACTTACTTTTGAGATGTTACAACATCTTGATGAGGCAGTCTGAATTTATCCTTGGATTAGTGGTGAAACACTGAAATCTGCTTCTTTACAAAAGGGAATAAGGTTTTGGTCATGTTGTAAAAGTTCTTACTTCGATAAATACAGAAAAAAGAAAAGACTAAAATCCTGTATCTAGAGTCACAGAGTGAAACCTGCCTGAAATAAATGAGACCTTCACTACACCTGCCCAGCTCTAACTGATGAGATTTGCTGTGCACTGAGAAAACAGAGAACAGATAATTGCCATGGGGAAGGTCTACCAGAAAGCAGTCATGAGGAGATCTGACCTACCTCTACCCTGCTATAATGGTCTAGCCATATGCTCTGTAAAGAAACAGAATCACAGATGAACTGTTAATAACTTTACATTCTTGTAGCACATTTGGGGTGGAGGCCAGAAAGTGATAGTAACCCAGGTAATGACTGCTAATTGGCTTAGATGGGGAGAAAATTGCAGAGGTTTATCTAGGATGACTTAACCAGCAAGGTCATTGTGCTAACTATCCAAGTTAAAAAGCAATGAGTAGTGAAAACAGCAGTCCCTTGGGGGAACACATCTGCAAACACCCAATGCTGCAGAGAGGGTTGAGCCTGAAATAGAAGTGCTGCACGTAAAGGCCAGATGGCCAGCCAGGACTGGGACCAGGCAGGAGTGACTGTCCTGTTCCCCCTGCCAGGTCCACGGTGCTGGCCACAACCACACCAGAGGAGCTGGGGCCTTGCTCGGTGTGAATGTATTTGTATGAATGTGTGTGTGTGCTGTAGAATAGGAATAGCTGTACAGTTGCTATACCCATCCTACTAAGTAAATAAATCTTGTATTTTATGTTACTGAGGAGCATGGTTCTGTTCTTGCAGGCACCCCAGCCTGAATTCCCCTGTTACAATCTGTTTGGGTCAGCACTACACCAACAATCAATAGGAATCAAGAATGCAGTTTGCCTCTCTGATATAGCTTCAAATCAGAGTTAAATAAGGGTGCCGTATAACAGATGGTATATGTACACTGGTAATTAACTTTTTTTAAAAAGTGCAGCCTTATTCCTAAGCTGAGAAAAAAGCAAAAAGTTTTTTATGGGGACCAATATAGGTCAGAGTATTGAGTATAACATACAGAATCTGTAAGTCTTACAGCTGTTGTTATAAATTTTTGCACAAATCAGATACTATAAAATTATTATCTCCAAGACATCCCCACTGCCTTTGCAAATTGAAGGGTTCTTAATCCAGTAGTTAGTGTATACTTGATACTAATACACAAGGCTAGGATCTAAATTTAGATGTCAACAAGCAAATATGCTTATACCTAATAAGGTACCTACGGCTCAGTCCAGGTTTGCATGACATGTGGACCGATAGGAGAGGATTTGAAGATCAATAGTTTGATTCTGAGCGTCTGACAGCCGTTCTGTATGCATTTCATTATTTTATTATTTTTATCTTTAAACTCGTTATGGTCTAGCCCTGTCGGCAAACCCATTTGCATTTGGAGACCATTAGGTGTGGTTTTGGAGCACATCTTCTGGTTTAGTTTCATCCAAAATAAATCTATTGTGCACTTTGAGACTACTCCATTATATGTATCAGAGCATAGTAATCCAGGCAATCAAAAGATATTTCAAAAGTGCACTCTACATAAACTAAAACAATAATGTATGCCCCTTCTAAGATCCCATAATATTCGATAAAGACCTAGCCAGTACAATTAGTTAGTGAGCCAGCTTAGACATATAGCTGACTGTCCTTAGGGATATGATTCAGTACCCCACTGTTTCAGGGGCTGCAGACTCAGACTGCTGCCAGATCTGCCATAGATCTCCCACAGATACTGTGTCATATCTGCTAGTCTGTTGTAAAAGTTTTGGGTACTCTAGGGTATTTGAAATGGCATTGATATCAATGATTAGGCAACGGAGCCTGAAATAGACACTTTAGTTAAGCTCCAGGTCTCTAGGGAGGCTTGAATTGCTTTTCAGGCTGCAGTGACTATACCGAGTGGTTTTCATTTACTACAGTAGCAGCATAGACAGCTGGCTATACGTGTACACCTAAACATAGACACGTGGAAAATTAAATGTGTATGTTTTATTCTGGAGGTGAATTGCCCCAGCTGTCTGCATTGCACACAAAAAGACACATCACCTGTAACGGTGTGTTGCCACTTTCAGTACCAAACCCAACATTAATATAAATACAGGATGAGCTAACTTTTGTTCATGGCTGGTCCTTGCCAAGAGGTAGAATTTTATTGCTGGGGTGATATGCCAGATTTCTGTTATTACTGCCTAGCCTATCAGAGCACAAGATTTGTTCTGCAGAGCAGTTTCTCTGACTAAGAAACACCACATGAATTACAAGAGGTTTTGAAAAAAGAAGTTTGTGGGGGTCTCACTCTAAGTTAATGCAATAGTGTTACCAAAGCACAGGGCTTTAAATAAGATATAAGGGAGGAGGGGGGAACGTGGTGCTCAGTATGCCACGATAAATACTTTAAATGAATAGATGACATAATTGGTTCCTAGCACCCATGTTTGATCTCTAGGGGTCTGGGTTCAAACATAGTACATCAGTAATGGAATGAGTTGTTGTGTTCCTGAACTAATCTGTAATTGACATTCACTCGCATTTAAAAACATTATAGACTGTAGTTCGGTAGAAGTAGGACTCGTACTTAAAAGTGCTGTACCCATTAAACAATTTGGAAATAGAGAGTTATGGAATACTACTGAGAGTCACAAGAAGTCACATAGTATTAATCACTGTGAATGCTGATGTGGACCAGGTGTGGAAATACATGTGTATATAATATAAAAAACCTCCTCATCTGGATGCTCATTTCTAATATTAGTCTTATAGAAGAAATTATGGGCAGAATAGTAAAAATAACACAATTTAAAGAGAACTAGAGAATATCTTGCATTAGGAGAACATAGATAAACTGCCCTTTTTATTTCAGCATTGGTTATTTTATGCAGTTCTGTTAAAAAAATAACAGAGATGGAAACTGTCAGTGATTGAAGTAGATTTTGAGAAATATTTAGTAGTTTTCAAACATTCTTATTTTTGTAGTGAATATTAACATGCTCAAAAACTTTTATTTGACCGTGATCTTAATGCATGCAGCCTACTAAAACCACAGAAGTGATCTGTTATTGTCTTTAGGGAGAAGAGTTGTATTTTCATTTTTCAGTTTGGGAGAAGAATTGTATTTTCATTTTTCAGTTAATTCACAAAATGAAAGTGACATCTATTATAAAGCACTGTTGTATATCCAAGTTATTCTGGAGTTAACAGTAAAGTACGGTGAAAATAAAAGGCTTCTCTGATGACTACTGATCACACTCCATCTGTAGAGCAATGATCCGAAGCAAATTATTTGTTCTTTCTGCCCTTCAAAAATACAGAAGCCTAGTAATATTCATACACATACACTAGAATTGCACGTCTAGCTAATTAGTTATTGATGAAGACTATACTGGTTTTGTATTCAGGTCTCCAGAAAAAAGGAAGTGGTCCTTTGTTTTGTGAGTTTTGTTGCATTCTTCATGCAATTTTTGGATGGCCTTTTGTTGTTAGTGTTTTCATTACTAGGAATGTAAGTAATATCCTTAGTTCTATAAACACTGCCTCCATTTTAAAACTCAGCTAATATGTTATGGAGTTTTATTTTCTTGATTAAAATTATTGTTACATGTTTGCCTTATTGTATATAGATGCAGTGGGAGGCAAAGTACTATTAATAAGGAAACCTCAACTATTTCCATTCATCTTGAACACTGTTGTGTAATTCTGGACATTAGTGGAACTATTCCAAGGCTATGCTACGTCAGGATTGGCAGAATGTCACTACAATGTTATAGGGCTGATTAACAGCGTAGTGACAGAGATTTAAAGATACTGATAGTGTTATGCAGTTTGTTATTCTAAGATCATATAAACTGTGATTAATTTTAATGTCTAATTTTCTACGGTGCTGAAGTGCTCAGTGGTTTGTTTGAAACAAGCATCAATGAATTAGCACGTACTGATAAATCTTCGATAACCAGCATGATCCTTGTATCTCATCTTCCTACCAATAGAAACCCATATTTTCATTTATATATGAACTTCTGATAACATGGCCACCTTTAAAATTTGTTTTTAGCCTGATAGGTATGTTTAACTACTTATTCAAATATTTAAAAAGCCATGCATCCACTGGTATCAGTGTAGGGGGACTGAAATTTAAAAAACAGAAAGAAAGGTATTTGGGCCAGAATTGGCATCATATGAAATGTATCTATCTATCATCTCCTTTATCTCTATACAGAAGGAACAAGCCGTAGAGAACTTGGTGTTAGGCTGTGATTTTCTATCCCGATCACAGTAATTTTCAAAGCAGCATAGTATGTTGATACATCTCAACTCTGTTGGCCTTTAAATCTATGGCAGCTAGTTGCGAGTCAGGAGACAAAGGGCTATGCCTAGCTTGCCCACTAAAATGTAAGCACCTACAAAATACCAAGTATTTCCTTCTTTACCCGAAAATACTTGTACCTTTATTGTAATTTCTGATGTAAGGCCATTTCTATATGCTTATGGGCCCATTGTTTCAAAAGCATGCACCCATGGCCAAACAAATTTTGATACGTCATCTTTCAGAGATTTCTGAACTGTGTAATTTTTTTCTTCCGATCTTTGCATTTTACCTGTTTGATTTTTAACCAAATGCCTTACAGTTTCCTTCTAAGCCATCCTCAGAATGCAGTAAGAGAAGGTTTGGTATAAGCTTGTCTAAAGCACGTAAATCATAGAATAGAATCAGAAAAAATCTTAGGCTGGAGGGGTCCTCTGGAGGTCATCTAGTCCAGCCTCCTGCTCAAACCAGGGATAACATAAAAATTGATCTAAGTTGCTTAGGGCACCCGAGTTGTATTTGGCAGAGCTGCATCTCAGCCACTGTGTCCCTCGCCTGCGCTGATGCAGGGAGTCAGTCCCACAAGCAGGACTTTGCATTTGTCTCTCTTGTAACCTATGAGGTTCCATGGGCTCATTCCTCCAGCTTGTTGAGGTCCATCTGGCAGCAAATGCTGTCCTTCAGCTTATCAGCTGCTCTCCCCACTTTGGTTTGTTATCACTGGCAAATGTACTCAGGGTGTATTCTCTCCCATCTTCCAGGTCCCTTCAATCAGTGTTAAATAATATCAGCTCTGGTGTCAAATCCTGAGGAACACCATTTATAACAGTTGCCAGTGAGGATTCAAACTACTGTACGCTACTTTCTGAGGTGATGTCAAGACAATTTTCCAGACATCTTATAGTCTACTCATCCATTTCATGTCCCCTTAGTTTGGCTACAAGGATGCTGTGCGAAACTCTCTTGAATACCTTGTTGAAGTCAAAGCAAACAGCATCACCTGGTCTCCCACAGGGATGGAACTGTTCACAGATGACAATCAGCTTGGTTAAAGATTATTTGCCTGTGGTAAACGCAAACTGGCTGTTCCCAGTCACCCTGACTCTTTTGTGTCTGGAAATAGCTTTCATGAAAACTTGGTGTAGTTCCTTGGATCCTTCTTCTTCAAACACAGGCTTAATAATGTTCTTTTTGTAGTCATCAAAGTCACCCTGCCCTATTTAGTACAGACCACGTTTTCACTTGTCTTTCTTTTCCTGATGAGGTATAACCAAAAAGTCTTAACTCTTTCTTGTGTTTAATTAGGAACATGTCTGCCTTATCTCGTAACCATCACAGGATGGGGGAATGTACTGGCTCTGGCTGGGATGGAGTTAATTTTCTTTATAGCAGCTCATACGGTGCTATGTTTTAGATCTGTGACTATAGAATCATAGAATCATAGAATCATTGAGGTTGGAAAAGACCTCTAAGATCATCGAGTCCAACCATCAACCCAACACCA
>NW_008794579.1:401193-415012 GCF_000699145.1 Aptenodytes forsteri
GGAGAAGAGACCGACACCCACCTCGCTACAACCTCCTTTCAGGTAGTTGTAGAGAGCGATGAGGTCTCCCCTCAGCCTCCTTTTCTCCAGGCTAAACAACCCCAGTTCCCTCAGCCGCTCCTCAGAAGACTTGTGCTCCAGACCCCTCACCAGCTTCGTTGCCCTTCTTTGGACACGCTCCAGCACCTCAACGTCCTCCTTGTACTGAGGGGCCCAAAACTGAACACAGTATTCGAGGTGCGGCCTCACCAGTGCCGAGTACAGGGGCACGATCACTTCCCTACTCCTGCTGGCCACACTAGTTCTGATACAGGCCAGGATGCTGTTGGCCTTCTTGGCCGCCTGGGCACACTGCTGGCTGGTGTTCAGCTGGCTGTCAACCAGAACCCCCAGGTCCTTTTCCACCAGGCAGCTTTCCAGCCACTCCTCCCCAAGCCTGTAGCGCTGCATGGTATATATACCAATCGGTATAACTTCGGTTATATAACTTCGGTATAACAGCGTTGATACCACACCAATGTTTTAGCTGTTGCTGAACAGTGTTTGCCCCCTGCAAGTAGGCTGGGGGTGGGCAAGAGGCTGGGAGAGGACACAGCCGGGACAGCTGATCCGAGTTGACCAAAAGAATATTCCATACCATATAACATCTTGCACAGCAATAAAAACTGGGGGTGGTAGTCTTTCCAAAGTAGCCATTGCTCAGAGACTGCCTGGGCATCGGTCTGCTGGTGGGAGCTGATGAGTGACTTTTTAATTTTTCTCTCTTACCTTCACTTATTAAACTGTGTTTATCTTGACCCCCATCTTTTTTTTTTCACTTTTGCTCTTCCAATTCGCAGTCCAACACTGTGACTGGTTGGATAAAATTTCCCCCAGGCTGAACTGTGCCAACTCACTGGAGTGGCAATTGGAGCAGGCTGCAGTTAACTGCAACAATGTGTGCATGTGTGTGTGTGCTGTTGAGTGCAAACCTGTCCCTGACATGACCTCGCTCTTGGGCTCTCAGGGATGGCTCAGTTCTACCTCAGTCCTTTGCTTTTAGGCAGTGTTGGATGTCTCTGTAACATTTCCCTCCAGTCCTTATTACAGTGGCATTTTACAACCAGATATTGGCACGGGCCACGAATGGAATCAGCCCACATTCTTATCACACTACACCTTTCCAGCAGTTTCAGGTATCGTTCTACTGTCACTTGTTGATCCACTGCATGTACCAAGGCTCATCGCACTCAGTTCTTACTCATCTTGCCCATCACTCATTATAGTCAGTTACTCAACTCCTAATCGAGGCAAGGTCATGATGCTCCCCTGACAGTAACTGTTTTGCTTCATACCTTTCTACCTCAATATATGTTCTAAATTCTTTACTTCTTTGATATTGATATAGGGGTTTTTTTTTCTAATTTTACATTAATCTGGATTATTCTTTGTGACTTCTGCTTCTTTTATTCATTATCCCTTTCTTCTTGTTCCCAGCAGGACTCTGTATAAGGTAACTCATCCATGGAAGAATGAATTGTCTCCCTGGCAAACAAGAAACTAATAAGGTCTGATTTTTAAATTATTCATCCTGCTATAACTGTGTTTCTGTGTGCAGATGTTTTAATCAATGCCGTAATCCTCTTTGTTTGTCTCCTTTCTAATTTAAAGACCAAAATGTGAGAAAGAAAGTGGGTTTGGGATTGACTGAACAGAACATTTAAGAACCTGGCTATTTTAGTGTGAAGAATTCTTTTGGGTGTTTTTTGTTGTTGTTTTTCTATCAGTGAAAATCTCAGCTGGCAAGCAGTAATTTCTAAATAGTAGAACAGACAAATTTCAGGTGACATATCTTGTCTCTAAGATTTGGCAACCAACTTGGCATTTCATTGTCAGGGCTGTCATGCCAGATGCATGATGCTTAGCAAAAGACAATAGGTTGCTCCACATAGTTGCCTTGCATCTTCTACCAGCCGTTATTTTTCTGAAACTGAAGATGCTGCTTGTGGATGAATGTGCGCTTGAAGAAATGTGCCTAAACATTTAAAGAATTTCGCAGAAAATTGACCCTTAAATATAGACCTGTATTGTCCAAAGGAAAAGTATGGAATTCAGGTTCTTAAATTAAAAACAAACAAAAAATACCCCCTCCAGAAATATTTTAATCTGGAAAAATCAAAATTATTACAAATATTTGCTGACATAATTAAGGAATGGTTCTCTGAGTGCCTCGGTAAGTAACAAGACACTGAGAACAGCAATCAGTGACCTAACAATTGCTGAATTGTAACTTACATTTAATGGCTGGGCAAAATAACGGAAGCCTTAGTTTCTTTCGTAATTTGACAGGTATGTCAAGGGAGAACAAGTAGCAAGGAAAAGAAAACTTGTCATTGTGGCCCTTATGCTCAACTGCTTCCTAGTCCCCAGGTTACACTATAGTACTGTTTGTCTTTCAGTGCATGATCTGAGAAACCGTCTGACCGCAGACTGAAGCGTAAATCTTCATAGACGAACTTGCATTTGAACCACCAAATAACACTTTAAAGACAGCCTTAAGGCTGCCTGTATCTACTTTTTGCCACTCTACTTTTGCAAAGCAGGTCTATACCCAAAGAATCATCCTATGGGGTTTTCCTCAAACAAGTAGGTCTTTGACTAGAGTAACAGCAGCTCCAGTATGCCACCTCCCTGATTTTGACATAAAATGTACTCATAACCCTGTAAACCCCAGTTCTAAGTCTGTACTGAGTCTACTCTCAGAGAATTATCATCAAAATCTTGGAAGCCCAAAAATATCTGTAAGAGGCTAACAGATTTTTTTTTTTTGTCATAGCCTGAAAGTGGAATTTTCTCAATTTCCATCTAAAATCACAATCACTTTGCATCTATTTTTTTGTATACTTTTAAGCCTCTGTTTTGGTTTGTGTATTTTTGTCAACAGCCTCTATATTTTCTATTTTTCTTTCTTCTGGCTTTTAAAGGGTTGATGCCTTTAGAATCTTTTCTTGAAAGTACATGTACCAAATGGGGTTTTAAAGTCCCTTTTTAATAAGTATCTAGGGGGCAATCCAGTGTCAGCAAATCAGGTGCTCTGAACCACTTTCGGGAAGCATATAGCTCACTTTGTGAACTACAGAACTGTGTAGTGTGAATGGCTCACAGCCTCACTTTGCTTAAATAGCCATCAGCTTTATATGCCAGAAAACTTCCACGTTATCCACATTTAGTTTTGTTGCATCATCACAGAAAAAACTTCAAAGATAAGCTACAAAAGTTTGTCTCATCTTTATCAATCCTATAACAAAGCGTATAAAAAATCAGCAGAAATATTTAAAAGCTTCTTTCACTTAACAGTTTGACTTGACCAAACGTCGTATTTTAAAATAAAATGTATTCATTTTTCTCTATTTGGCTATAATTGGCACCTGCCTATGCAAATGTAAACATCATTCCTCCTACCTGACTCAACCAGTTGAGATGATGGATTCATGAAATACAGCTAAGACAGACAGAATAAGCAATGTCTAGAACTATTTCTCAGCAACTCACCAATGTAATACACAATTTATCCATTAGTTTCAATTATATTGCTCTTAAATAGAGTTTAAAAAACAGGTTTGGTTTTCTTCCTTGGCTGCCTATATGAGTAATAGGATTTAGCAGTAATAAAACACTGTAGAAAATCCTGACAGGAAGAGACAGATAGCAGACCTCACTTGCCAGGTAGCCCATAATCCAGGACTGGGCCTTTTGCACAGGAAGACAAATAAAAATCAAACAATAAATGAGTTAAAATTGTGTTAAAACAAATCCGTATTACTCTGAAGGGTCTCTACAAAATGTATTTTCTAATACAATATATTGTGTCCTGTCAGACAGACTTTTATGAGCCCTAACCTCACCAGACACTCAAAAATAAGTGTTTTTACATTTATTTACTGTTTTTAGAAGACATGCTTTGTTTTCTAGTGTCCAGAGTCTACAGGAAAACAAAATAAAAGTAACCTGTCATCTTCTTCATACAGTTCCATTTTTGTTATATGTAACATTAAAAACAAGTTACTTTTTTTCTGTAATGTCTTCTCCAAAGTATTTCAAGTAAACAGCTAAATAATTCACTCATTTGTGATGACTAGTCTCCCGTTTTTCCTGTTTAAAACTTTGTATTTTTATGTTTTGTATACTAAAACCTGTAATTCAACATTTTATTTTCAGCATACTATCCCATATGCATGTACACATCTGGAAGCTTTCTTCAAGAAGCGCAGGTTAGTTGAAGGCAGCAGAAATTTATTACCTTTGTATTGATATCCCTCTAGGTACACCCCCATGGCATTGAAATAATAGCAGCATATTCAATGGTTCTTCTATACTGCAAAATCTCCAAGCCCAATATATGTTTGAGAAAAATAATGTTTCTGCAATTATACAACAAAGTGGTTTTCTGTTTCGAATTCAATTCTAACCCATTCACACACATGTGAGAGTTTGTAGTAAAAATAAAAAAACAAGCCTACACTGACTTTAAACATAAACACTTGAAAGTTTTCACAATCCATTTTTAGAGCAAGTTTTTTTTTTTTTTAAATGACCAGTGTAAATTGTAAGATTTCTAAAGAAGTATTCAATCTTCATATTTAAAGATTATGTGAAGAAGGTACAAGAACATGTAAATTCATAAGAATTTTTTTTGAGAAAATTATTATGCTATGATATATATTTCAAATTCTTCCTGTATTTTTAAAAAAAGAAAGCACATTTATTGTAAATGACAAAATAACAGAATCACAGAATGGCTGAGATTGGAAGTGACCTCTGGAGGTCATCTGGCCAAAACCCCCTGCTCAAGCTGGGTCACCTACAGCAGGTTGCTCAGGACCATGTCCAGATGGGTTTTGAATCTCTCTCCCCTCATCTACCAAGTCAGTCATTCCATCACAGAAGTTTATCAAGTCGGTCAAGCGTGACTTCCCCTTTGTGAATCCATGCTGACTACGTCTGAATGATTTTCATGTCCTTCATGTGCTTAGAAATAGTTTCAAGGACTAGTTGCTAAATCATCTTCCAGGGATTCAGTTGAGGCTGACTAACCTGTAGGTCCCTCGGTCCTCCTTCTTGCCCTTCTAGAAGATAGGCATGATAGAAAATAGGAATGACATTTGCTTTCCTCATTTCCTCCCCCCCCCCAACAAATTCCAGCCCCACTCCAACAGCACCTCTAGGCTTTCTCTTTCGCTCAACCCTAACCCTAACCCTAACCCTAACCCTAACCACGCAAATCAATCACATCTCTTTGAAGTAATTATTTAGGGAAAAAATTTATACAATGTATTATATGCGAAAGTAGATACCAGCTTTCTGCTTGAATCAAACTGGTTTTAATTCTTTCGGTTCTGTAACACAAAAAAGAAAGCCACAGTCCCTCTAGTATGATCTCGCACGGTGGCAGAAATGAAAAATTGCACCGAAGTGGCTGTTCACATCAGCTAATAATTCTTCATAACAACTCTGGTATTTCATATTCATTTCAAACTTAGTGTAATTTCTTACTACAGCACTTATAAGTTATCAGGTTTTGGGATAAGGTATTTCTCCTGAAATTTTTTATTTCTTTATCTTCAAGCAACTTCTAAGTAAGCTATTTTTGTTTATACAGCTCAATTGAAAATATACTGCATAATTCATATATTGGACATTTTTGTATAGTAGCAAAATATAAATTTTTAATCAATCTATTCAGGTACATATAACAAAGGAAAGGTGGTATCAGTCAATCTGATCTTATGCCCATAAACAACAATGTGTATACACACAGACACACACGTTTCTACATACACTCATGCACAATTTATTAGCATAACAGATTTGTAAGAACCTAAAAAGTAACAAAAAATTCATACTATTAGCCTGTTTTTTGGTAATTTTTTTTTTTTTTAATGATTATATTTTTAAAGACTGACCTAGTTACAGAAAATGCAAACAGAACTCCCTACTAACTAGTCCGGAACAGCTGAATGTATAAGCTAAATCATCTAATTGTAGTAATTCTATTACACTGAAAAACAATCTTCTGAAAAGAAGGGTTCTCTACCTTCTATTAGATATAACTTCATTAGAGAATTATTTGCTATACGTGTGATTAATATTAGGGATTTGGAGAGTCAGGCACTTAGATGGCAATTTTAGAAGAGTAATTGTGTATATAAAGGGGAAACCACAATGTAAATTTTTTTTTTTAAGTCGGAACTCTATGTTTTATTGTTGCTTTTAGTCTGAGTTGTCCCTGGGAAAGGGATGTGAAGTCAACCTAAGAAATCTATGTGAATATGGGTCTACTGTTCTTAACATTTTTACCACGAGAACCGTATTGTTTGATTGAAGGGAGCTGGTTGGAGTGGACTCACTTCAAGACATTCACCACCTAGTCTCCAAAACTGCTCTTCCCTTCTAAATAAAATATTCCAACATGTCTCAATTGCCAGCAGTGCTGAACCAAACACCTGCAGAAAAACTTGACGGAGGGCCAGATGAGCACAAAGACAACTCTCACCCAGCTCAGGATTTTAGAGTTTGAGAGAAGTAGAGATTCAGCAGAATCTTCTTCTCTATGCACCTCTGTACAATGCTTGCCAGAGCTTAGAAAAGACTGTTGTAACATGAGATCAGCCAGATATAAACTAGATTTTGCAGAAACAGCTTCAGGTGACAGAACTGCAGTTGAGGTTGTACGTATCGTTCCATATGTTCCTGGTGTTTGGCCAGGCAGACAACTCAGCATGAGCTTTGTGAAAGGTTTTTCTCTTGGATGTTCTCCAGGATGCATTGGCATCTAGCATCAGCTGAGAAGTTAAATTTTACAGTTCATTAGTATGTTGTATCTGGAGGTCTTTATGCACATTCTAAATGGCCATATTACTTCACAGTCTACAGATGGGGCTAGAATAAAACAGAAGAGGGAAGATCCTTGTTTTTCAGAAAGAAAAAAACAGAAGGACTAACAAGGCACTGCCATCTCTATTTGGAATATAGATACCGGTAAATATTTTAGCATCGCAGAGACCAGTAAAAGAAATTGACTTTTAATTAAAAAAAAAACAAAACAAAATATTAAAAAAACCAAATATAGACAGTGACTTAAAATGGTGTAAAGAACATGAGTAGTATAGAAAAATAAAAGAATGCTGCTTTGGATCCCACTGTACTGCAGTCAGGCCACTATGTAGTTACATAGTCTATTTGAATTCCCATGGAAAAAAAAATATATGAATATAGACATTCCCTAACACGAGACGGGGTGGGGAGGAATGAGGTGAAGAAACTCCTTGTAAAGTAAGGTAGGATGCCTGGGGAAACCAAGAAATCATTCGTAAGTTTGTACTAAATGTTGCAGTGAATGGCCATCAAAGAAAGTCAGGGTCACAAGCTAAAGTGCAACTGCTGACACGACATTTTAAAGGTATTGAAAAATTATGTTTCAACTAATTTTATGAAGCCAGAAGTCATGGCCTTTTGAGGAAAAATGCATCAGGAATTTTTGAAGAGAGCAAGAAGGGGTTATTACGATATTATTACAAAGATAGTGTAATGAACTGCTGCACAATGGACTGATGTTTTGTCATAGCTAATTAAAGCAAATGACATAGGATAAATTAGAAGAATAATAGTTACTCATGCTTCATTGTAATCTAGACGAACAGCCCATTTTGGATATTAAGCGTGAATAGTTTCAGAGGGGGCTTGTTTTATTTTGAGCACAAACAAAATGAACAAAATCCCCCTCATACATGCAGATTATTCTCACTGGCTTCATCGTGCATACTCAGTATTTGAGAGCAGTTTTTCCTATTGACTTGGGGCAAGTGCCACTGAGCCCAGAGACTGAAAAGCAATTCCAGTGTAAAGAACCGAATCCTTTCTAACTTACAGAATACAGATGACAAATCTAGCTCATTTTCTAAAGATATGGTTATTTACCTTAAACTTTTGATAAAAAAAGCCTTGCTTGAGCAAAAAAAAAAAAAACACCCTACTTTTATTCATACATAGAAATTTAACCGAAATCTACTGTAATTTTGTTTTTAAAAACATAATCTTGAAACCATAAGCCAGCAAATGTGCCCTTGCGGCAAAGACAACTAACGGTATCCCGGGCTGCATTAGGAGGAGCTTTGCCAGCAGGTCAAGGGAGGTGATCCTTACCCTCTGCTCAGCACTGGAGAGGCCACAGCTGGAGTGCTGTGTCCTGTTCTGGGCTCCCCAGCACAAGAGAGGGATAGACATACTGGAGAGAGTGCAATAAAGGGCCACAAAGATGATTAAGGGACTGGAGCATCTCTCCTATGAGGAAAAGCTGAGAAAGCCCAGGCTGCTCAGCCTGGAGAAGAGAAGGTTCAGAGGGGATCTTATCAATGTGTACAAATATCTGAAGGAAGAGTGCATAGAGGACAGAACCAGGCTCTTTTGAGTGGTGCCCAGTGACAGGACCAGAGGCAATGGGCACAAGCTGTACACAGGTGGTTCTGTCTGAACATCAGGAAACACTTTTTCACTGCGAGGGTAGACTGAGCACTGGCAGAGGTTGTCCAGAGTGGCTGTGGAGTCTCCATCCATGGAGATAATCCAAACCCATCTGGACACGGTTCTGGCAATCAGCTCTAGGTGATACTGCTTGAGCAGAGGCATTGGACAAGATGACTTCCAGAGGTCCCTTCCAACCTCAACCATTCTGTGATTCTGTGATTCTGTGAAACCACTATAAAGAAGAAACTGGTGTTCTGTATGGTGAAAAATAGAATCCCAGTCTACAAGAAATAATACAATTATTTTAGCTATTACAACTCAACAAAAAAAAACAATTCAGTGTAGCTAATGAAAACCAAGTTACAGATAAAATACAACTGCTACAATTTCAAATTTAACCCAGGGAGGTAAATGCACTGTAAGAAGATGAATTTTACACTTTGAAGGCTCCAGGTTATGAAATGCTATTACTCAGAATCTTAATCAGCAGGAATCCATGCAATCCCCAAATCCGGATAGTAATTTATAATTTTTAAAGAGTTTTTCATAGATAATATACAAGAAAAAGAGATTCAAACCAATAGAGCACTGATGTGATTCACGTTTGTCATGCAGATATGAAAGGCTGAGTATCAGTCTGAAGCTGAAACTGATTCAACCAAGATTAACACTATGGAGTATAAAGCTTCACTTGAAATCTATGATAGTGCCAAACAGTTGTTGAAATTGGTTTCTTTAATGAAAACTAAATTATCCATTCAACCATAGATTAGAAGCTGGCAAATAAAGAATAAAAAACAGAAGATACATCAGTTGGTTCAATGGATTTCTCTATAAACTGATCATAAAAAGAATGAAAATGTAGAGGTTATCATTCAAATGCTTAGCCTTATCTTTACCGAGAAACATGCAATGGTGCTATTGAGGGCAACAACCCAATGATCAGTTTTTTTCAGTAATTTAAGATATGAAAAAAATCTGTACAAGATGCTTATTTTATATGCACACTAGAAATTCTAGAAAAAATATTGAAAAGCTTCTAGAAATAGCCACCCAGTAAGATCAGGATTTTGTAAAAGACAGTATGTACTTAAGGTACAGCACTGACAGCATACTGCAGACATGACCAGGAACAAAAATGATCATGGGATAGACTATCAGAAGTATAAAGTGTCATACTTCCGCTGGTTTTTATGAAGCCAAAAGCTTTATACAAAAAATGGTTTATCTCTTGTGGGCTTTATGCCCACGGTATCTTGTAGAATTTTTTCTTTCTTTGGTTTTGTCTTCCCATTTGGTTCTTTTTGTTTCAGTTACAGTAAGGAGAAGGAAAATAGAAACTGTCTGTGACAAAATCATTGATGTTAAATAATTTGGCATTGATATCCACATAGATTGCTAGCTGCCTGATGAAAGCGGCAGTTTTTTTAGGAAAATACCATAGAGTTAAAACAATTTTCATGAGGCTTAATGCAAGATCTGCCCCACAAGTAGTAATCTGAGAGAATGACTCTTGCACCTGCCACTAGGTCTAAAATCTGGCTTTAATCTCATCAGAGAATAATTTAGGACAATGATCTGAATAAATAACAAGTTGAGAATAGCTATTACATACCTAGGGAGAGAATCAATCACTGAGATGTTATGGAAAGACTGAAAAACATTTTCAAATAATTAAGCTTCAAAAATGAGATATCTCCAAAAGATGTAGCAGTTATGAGTTATCTATTTCGTAAAGATAAAGTAAGCGTTTTTAATATAAATCTGATTTCTGTGTGTAGGAAAGAAAAAAAAAAACATCAGGTAAGAACCATAGTAACTGAAAGGACAAGCTAGCAGTGAACCGTTGATTTATTTCTGTAAGTAAAACAATCCTGATTATAAAGACTATCTTATTATAAACTTCTTATACGATACATAAATAAATTTATACCTGAAGATTAGACTGTCAAACAGGAATTTTTTTATAGTCATATTTACAATGCAAGGCTTGACTATGCACTGCTAAGTGAATGGAAAAGTAGGCACTGACTTGTATAGAAGCAGGATTAAGCTGTAGTACTTGAGGCAATATGTACCATTTCTGTGGGGATAACTCAAGTCACAAAGTATTATAGCAGGAGGAAACCAATTTCTTCACTGAGCTTTGCTGTAGGCCTGCCTGGTTCATTTAAATGTAGCACAACTCCAGATTTTATGTTCCCCAAGTAAAGTGGGCATTGGTTCAGAGTGAAGCTAAAATGTTTGTCATGTGAGTTGTAAACAACGAACAAGAAGAAAAATATAATGGAACAAAAAAGCACTCATCCCCACACTCCAGAGCACTCCGGTCCTGCTACAAAAATTTAGTTTAAGCAGAAAAAAATCACTCACTTTAAACAATGGAGACTATCTAATAGAAACAGCACATATTAATACTGTCAGTGTGACAGATGGTTGTGCAGTACATAACAAAGTAAAAGACATTTTGACGAGAAAGAAGATGTATCTGATAATTTGCAAATCAGAATCCTGGCAGCACAGCAAGGGGAAGATAACTGCATGCACGTTATGCTGGCGCATCTTTAATGTTTCACATTTCAAGGCAATAAAGGAATGGAGGTGAATACAAGTACTTGGAGAACTGAAAGGGAAAAAAAGGATATGTTTATTTGCTACTAACAATCATACACTATAGCAGCTTTTGGTTTGAAAAAATAATGCTACATTTCTAAATAGGTCCATACTAGCTGTATGGGTGGATATGTACACACTGTAAGAATTTTAATAAATAACCTAATTTTAAGAAATTATCCTTAGGGTTGACTTATATTTCAAATGTCAATGGTTCCAATTTAGCCACAAGTAAATGAAAAACATGCTTAATTACAAGAATCTCTACTTTGAGCACTGTTGTTTTAATTTACAACATATATTGAGATGCTCAAGATTTTTAGTCAGAGTATTTCCTCCAAAGATACCTCTTCTCCCAAAATATCAAATAGACTTAAATTATAAATTGTGTTTTCAGATAGCTAGAAAGTGTTAAAGTTGTATACCATGTATCCAGGACAGGAAGATATATATAATCTTGCTAGATAAAAACTTGGTTGATGTAAATTGGATCTGGACGATGGCTGCAATGTTCAGGATTAGATTTACTTTTTAACAGCAATATTCACAAGTAAACATGCCAAATATTCACTAAGATGTCAGAAAATGGTAACATCCTCACTTGAATGCCCTTTCACACACCAGAACCCCATTCTTAGTCTGTGGAGGGTTCAAGGGAAGGCAAATGCAGAATCAACACTTCCTTTCCTAGTCTAGCTTTCTTTAACTGTGCTAATTTGTCTTCTTTTGTTCTTGTGGTAATTACAAGATGCACAAAAATTTTGTGTTTGTTAGAAAATGATGTATTCATGTGCCTCACATCTTCCTTGGCTTCTATCTTCTTACTTCTGACTATTGGCTGTTCATTTCTACCACATTTTAAAGTATCCTTATGAACTTACACTTCAAAAAAAGGAACTTATTCTTACTTGCAAGTGTTTGGCTCCACCACTGTCTGCATCAGTAGTTACAAGCCTCATCTTGGGCTAGAATAAACTTGGTTTAGAAGAAGGATACTTAGTGATCCACAAAGTGTCTGCTCAGATGAACCTGGATATAACATTCAACGTGAATATGGAACTTAAATGTATTATATAGTCCAAATTTAATTATTTGCTGTTACTAAACATATCCTTATCTGCATTCCATTTTTCTTCCACTAGCAGATTAAGACAAAAAAAACCTGTGATGTATTTCCTGAAGGTATAAATTTGTACTACTGTTTAGTAAGTTCAACTGAATTCTGCTTAGAAGAATTTTTTTCAGACTAATCAGTGAGACTCAGGAGAAACTGGCAATAATGTCTATCATTCTCTTAGTATTTCTGCCAATATCTATCTATTCTTGTCAGTAGAGCTTTACAGGTATCTCATTATGAACATCTGCCATGGACATGCATGATGAAAAATGATCTCATCAATGGATTTGGCTTTTCTCCTAACAAAAGAGGACAAAATGGATCAGAGTTCAATGAAGCTTTTAAAATAAATTTTAAAAAATTGTGTGTATATACATGTATTAAAAAATAATAAATAATTGCTGGCAACAGTAGTACAACAATACAGAGGAAACAAAATGCGTAACCTTCTCAGAAGAAGACAGAAACAGCTGTTACTGAGTTTCTGAATGCTGTGTACAGCTCTCAGAAAGATTTATGTTGACATTTGAGACTGCAGATTTCCATTAGGGTCGGATATAGGGACACAACTCTCATTTACTCTCCATAAAAATGTATGAGTCCTGCTAAAGGTATTTCATGTATCATAAGGATTATGCATAATGGTGCTCTGAGAATTATTGCCCACTTGACCATTTTATGATTACAAACTAATGGCAAGGCAGTAAACTTGTAGTTACATTTAAGTTACTTATAGGCTTAGGCTTATGAAGTGTTGCTCTATCAAGCACAACGCAAAGGTAGAGATGCTGTATCTCTTCCCTTGAGTCCTGCTAAAGGTATTTCATGTATCATAAGGATATGCGATAATGGTGCTCTGAGAATTATTGCCCACTTGACCATTTTATGATTACAAACTAATGGCAATTGTTAGGCAGTAAACTTGTAGTTACATTTAAGTTACTTATAGGCTGAGCAGTATGAAGTGTTGCTCTATCAAGCACAACGCAAAGGTAGAGATGCTGTATCTCTTCCCTTTGCAAGACATTCAAGTCAAGATTTCAAGAAACGTGTACTTGAAGTTAGGTCTCTTAGTTTACAGTAGGTCACTAGATAATGTACACCAAGTTAGTAAGTTCTTAAGTCTATACTATCCAGGTCTTTCAAAGCTTAACACATTTATCCAGGTCTTGTAACACATTGTGAATTATAACCTACCAGTGATTCATGCACATATAGACACCTTCTCACCAAAGAAAGCCACCAAAACAGTAAAAAGAAAAATAGCATACATACTACAAATTTTAATCTATATATTATCTTTAAAGTACCTTGTGGCAGGGGCAATCACAATCTGCTTGCTGACTCCTGCCTATAAGCATAGTCAGCTTTCTTCCTAATTAATTGGAAGACAACTTCCTGACACAGCTGGTAAGTGAGCCTACCAGGGGAGGTGCCTCGCTTGACCTGCTGTTTACAAACAGAGAAGGACTGGTGGGAGATGTGGTGGTCGGAGGCCATCTTGGGCTTAGCAACCATGAAATGGTAGAATTCTCGATTCTTGGTGAAGTAAGGAGGGGGGCCAGCAAAACCGCAACCATGGACTTC
>NW_008794579.1:416368-421637 GCF_000699145.1 Aptenodytes forsteri
GTGTTGGGTTGACGGTTGGACTCGATGATCTTAGAGGTCTTTTCCAACCTTAATGATTCTATGATTCTATGATTCTAATTGTTTGAATTGCCAAAATGTTTATAAGTACATTAAAAATAATAAACTCTAAATACATGATTTTGTAAAATCATAATGAAAATATTAAGTTTGTTATCTTTATACTCCTATTCCAGCTGTCACATAAGAATGAGGCAGAGGTGACTCGAGGATTTTTTTACAAAGATTAATAATTTTCAATCAGGTATCTGGAGAAACGAGAAGAATGGATGATACTACAGTATATAATGTGGAACTGTATAGAAGGTATACACTACCTAAAATTAAGTGCCTAAGTTTAGAGGTTAGTTTCATGAGACCCGTAATGCGAAGATATAACCAAAGGACAATTTAAATCAAGAGCCTGCCACTTCCATTTGACTGCAGGTAGAAGCTTGGTGGAACTTCATCATTTTAATTAATTCTTAAACTAATCTAATTTCAGGCACCTATTTCCAACAATCTTGGCTTCTTATGTTCTACCCTTATGATTACTAGCTTGAAATTTTGTTCATGTCAACTGAAGAAAGCGTTGTAGTCCCAGATGACATCTGACTTTTCAGAGCTAGGAATTAATACTTTGTAAGTCAGAACTGCAGTAACAAAGGCTGCATGCAGTCAGGTTTAAACCTTCACTGGAGGTTGTACAGAGAGTTGCTGTACTGGTTTTGGCTTGGATAGAGTTAATTTTCTTTATAGTAGTTAGTAAGGGGCTACGTTTTGGATTCATGTCCAAAACAGCATCGACAACACACCAGTGTTTTAGTTATTGCTGAGCAGTGCTTGCACAGAGTCAAGGCCTTTTCTGCTTCTCACACCACCCCACCAGTGAGTAGGCTGGGGGTGCACAAGAAGCTCGGAGGGGACACAGCTGGGACAGCTGACCTCAACTGACCAAAGGGATATTCCACACCATATGATGTCATGCTCAGCATATAAAGCTGGGGGAAGAAGAAGGAAGCTGGGGGATGTTCGCACTGATGGCATTTGTCTTCCCAAGTAACCGTTACGTGTGATGGAGCCCTGCTTTCCTGGAGATGGCTGAACACCTGCCTGCTGATGGGAAGTAGTAAACAAATTCCTTATTTTGCTTTGCTTGCATGCACAGCTTTGCTTTACCTATTAAACTGTCTTTATTTCAACCCATGAGTTTTCTCACTTTTACCCTTCCGATTCTCTCCCCCATCCCACTGGGGGTGGGGGGGAGTGAGCAGCTGTGTGGTGCTTAGTTGCCGGCTGGGGTTAAGCTACAACAGTTGCAAAAAACCATTCTTCTCCATGAAGTATTAACGAAATTACAATGGACTGCTTTTTCATTTAAATTTACTAAGCCACATAGAGCTATCTATGTAAAATAAATAGCAGAAAAGCTACCCTTGAAAATGAGTCCATTAGCCTTTCGTAATTTACCCCCAGTACATCATGTTCGTTTATTTCTTTGCTAATGGGTAAGCTACTGCCAGTCAGGATCAGTCAGGTATCACATATAAATCTAACTGGTTAGCTCACTGAATTTTTCAGTCATCAGATTTCACATGCAGTATGGTATTAGCTAGTTCTAGGACTACGCATTTGCCTATTGCTGATTACTGTTTCTAAAGAAACAGCCTTTATCATTACTAATTCTTCCTATTTTCAAAATAGAACTGTCTTTTGATTGTCTTTTTTATGATATTTCAAATATAAAATGACCACGCTACCTTGCTTTGTTCAGGATTTAGTACAGCTGATCCCAGCATCCTGTATTTATCAAAAATAATATGATCCTGAAATAATCTTACAATATATGAAATAATCTTTCAGGACACTGAGGCATGTCAGTCAGTGGGAAATAGCATTAGCACACAAGAATTCACACAGTGAAAGAGGTGAACTTTTTTGCTGAAGAAACAAATCAAACATGAAAAAGAGGAATTAAACTGAGAAAAAGGAAACATTAGAACCATAAAAATGACACATTTCTAAAGAACTGGTTGGTCTGTGTAGTGGAGCATTTTCTCTCCTAAATGGAAAAGTTAGTTTTGTATAGTCCTATGTGACAAGTTTTAAGCTTAAATATCAAACACTTTAATATATGGGATTTGAACTCTGTGCATCCTGGACTTCAATAAAGAAACCAAATTAGACTATATTTCTAGATAAGCCTTAAAATTTGGTATTTGACATCTCTGGCAACTATTACATACTTGTGCTAATGGAAAAACAGTAAGGAACTAGCTACATGAAGAAAGCATGAATGAGAAAGCTATATCCAGCTTTGCAACTCACAAGAGTTAAACTCAGAATTCTGTAGGAAAGATGCTCCCAACATTAAACTTAGATTTTTCTATTTCTAGATAATTTAATTTCTTCAGCAACTGATTCAAAACTTTTATTGTAGTTCTAAACATACATTTAAGGTAAATTTTCTGTTCTCACCACAAAAAATCACAAGCACACACTTGCAAGCCAGCCCCGACTCTCCACCACATATGCACACACTGTTCTGGGGTAGACTTAATGATGATAGGGTGGAACATAGTTCTGTAAAGGGTCAGGAAAAGTATTCAGATGGGCAGTTAGCAGTTAATGCACTGAAAAATTCTACAGATAATGAACAATCATGAGAGACAGATACTCCAAAGATATCTAATAAGGTGGCCTTAACACTGAAAGTGATGGTACTACATATGTGAACGAAAGACTAAAAATAATTACAAATTAGAAATTGTTGAGAGAAAATAGGAAAGGATAAGAGAAAATAGAAAGGAGGGGGTTTAAACTACTATGCTGATATTTCCAAGGTATCCTGAAATATGGGAAATAAAGCAAGCTTTAACACTTGCAGATGTTTGTATCATTGACACTGTTTTTCAAAAAGTTTGGGCTTAGAATACACCTGTGCTGAAAATCCAGAGCAAAGACAGCAAAATAACTATTTGCCTGATTTACATTAGAGGAGGAAAGGCTGTGAAAACCACTCCTATACATACAAACCCATTGCAGACGAGCATCCAGAAGTTCTACAGTAATTCAGGAGAAAAACTATAAGGAGATATTTCTCTCATATTCAATTGCTTAGGTCAACTGAAAAAAGGGTTGTCACTTAGTTGCAGGCCACGTATATGTATTCAGACCTAGCAATTTGGTTTGAATGCAGGAATACCACCCTAACTTAACAGCAAGTGGATAGTCAACATTAATTTGAAATAAGAAATTATGCTAATTTCAAAGATTCATAATTGAAAATATTATTTCTCCTGTAATTAATAAAATGTGAACTTGGCAGATGTACAACTATAAGCAAGTGACTGACTAAACAGGGTTATTTTGTCTTCAAATATATGACACATCCACAGATTTATGGAAAAGATAAAATAAATATGAAATATAAAGTAATATTAAAATATATTAATTTTATGTTTTATTTAACTTTGACTATAAATTTAACATTTTAAACTTAGTCTTCTCCTAAAGAATACCTGCTTTCAATATATTAGGGCCAGGATTTCTTCATTCTTAATGCTTGACGTTAAGCTGTTCCTTCAAAAACTCTTACCTGATACAGGGAGCTATTCACCAAAGAAATGAGAAAGTAGGAACTTTTGTCAATGAGAAAGGAAGAATTATTTAAAGACAAAAACTGAAATTAGATCCATCTGTCCCCTTCCCCACAATTCCTGTTTTTCAGAACTGGAAGCTAGCAGGATAAAAGCAAGCCATGGTTTTCCTCATTACTACTTGTATAGTTTGTTTAAGTGACAAGGAAGCAGTGTCAGTGGTGCACTGTGGTATTGTATTCGCCTTGACACCATCTTTGTAAAATATACAAATGCTAGAAAAATACCCTAGATACTTTAACAGCTTTTCTGGCCCTACAGCTCAGTCCAGGAACAATATCCAGTGTCTCAAAGGCTCCTTCCTACCCGTAAATGTTACCCTTAATAATGACTAACTTCTCTGGCTTTTATGTTGCTACAGAATCAAATGATTTTGAGAAGCGAGAGCCTGAGTTGGAGAGGAAATGAGACCAAACTAGCTGTTCTTGTTTAGTCAGCAAAACATGAGAACTAGAGGTCTCTTTACACCAAAAAAATCCCTCACCTTGGTTTAGGGCAATATTGTATCTCAGGGCAATTTACAAATAAGAGAAAGATTTATTACTTAATTTTAAAAAGACACATATTAACACATACATATATATTTTCAGAAACGGAACAAAACATTTCTTCCTGTTTCTCTCTTCTACAAATATATTGTGTTTTCTATTGTTTTGTCTAATACTCCAAGGAGTTGGGAAGAAACTGGAGTACAAATCTGTTTCATTTGGGGGGCCATAAATAAAACTGCTGACACCAAGTGCTTCTGTTAAAATCCACCCTGCATGACTATGAAATGAATTACCAGAAAACAAACAAGAAAATCTGCTTCAACAACCAGCTGAAGTTAAGTAATAATAATGTATCTATCACACCATTTTCAAACCGATCAAGAACACGCACAGTTAATGACACCATGAATCTATTTCTGCTCCTACAAAAAAGTTATTTATGAGTAAAGCAAAGTTTATTGAATTGCAGTGATCTTAATCCCACAGTTGCCTTCAAATATTTTTTTTTTTGCTCTTATTATTTGAATTTTGCTACATACTTGCTAATTTGCAGAGAAAATTCATGGTTTTATCAACCAGAAGTAAACCTTTCATCAGGTACCAATCCATTTAAATAATTCTCAAACAAGAAGCTAGACACAGGATATGGGTTAGCATCAACACAGGAGGTAAGAACAATCAGATATTTACTATGACTGATCTGCGCTCAAAACTGTGGTTCACTTTCCTGCTAAGAGATCTATTAAGTATTTGAACAAAACACTGTGATCATTATTTGGCCTGGGAAAGTGACAGAACTGAATGGCCCTCCAAAGAGTTCTTAGTGAATAGATCAGCTCCTCAGAAAAGAACCAACAAAAAAAAGCCGAAACATTCTGTTGAACATTTGGTGATGCTCTTCTGTCTTCCACTGTGACTGCTTTGACACTGTCTCCCACAGCATTCTCCTAGAGAAGCTGGCAGCTCACGGCTTAGACAGGTGTACTCTGCGCTGGGTCAAAAACTGGCTGGATGGCCGGGCCCAGAGAGTGGTGGTGAATGGAGTTCAATCCAGTTGGCGGCCGGTCACGAGCGGTGTTCCCCAGGGTCAGTACTGGGGCCGGTCTTGTTTAATATCTTTAT
>NW_008794579.1:422377-440278 GCF_000699145.1 Aptenodytes forsteri
GAGTCCCCATCCCTGGAAGTATTTAAAAGACGTGTAGATGAGGCGCTTAGGGACATGGTTTAGTGGACATGGTGGTGTTGGGGTGACGGTTGGACTCGATGATCTTAGAGGTCTTTTCCAACCTTAATGATTCTATGATTCTATGCTGGATACTGAAGCAATACTTGGTTTTGTGGTTGCAGGTTTACTAGATCACCGTGTAAATTAAAGGGGAGGGCAGTTAAAGTGTTGCTAAGATTCCTGAAAGCAATGCTGGATAGTGGTATCAAAAAGATGGGGATAACAAAGAACATAATTTGAACTGCAGAATATTTAAAAGTGGAACAAACTTGTGAAAAGATAAAATGCAGCTGGACAAAACTCTAAATGAGTTCACATAAATAATGCAAATAATCTCACATAATGAAATTGACCATATACTTTGAAGGAATTGTGGAAATCAACAGTGTTAAAATTTCAGCAATATTTCCGTATTTTGATATTTCTTTTATTGTTTCCATTTTCTTGAAAAAATTGTTTCATACTGTTGCCAGTAATGATCCTTGTCACAGAAGATGCCATAGTGGCAGTAACAAGTACGTATTCTAGTGGGAACATTCTTACTGCACTGCTGGCTACTTTACACAGAAGGGAACTACTTAAATGTGAATGAATAAACATAAAGGACTAATCACACAGCAGGACTTGTGCTTTGCACCACCTTGTGTAGTTAAAATCAGCTATTTCGTTATGTTAATCATTTAATTCCATCTGTTGAAATTGTGCCAGCCACATGTCTAACGTAATGAGAATTTGTACTTCAGAGTGTCATTCACATGTCTACCATGTCTATGAATTTCTTCCCATGGATAATGCTATGGTTGTATAAAATAATCTGTAATACACATGAAAATGGTAGGTGAAACATGCCAATGGAGAAGCTGTATCTTCTTGAAGGAAGGGAGCCTATTTCTTAAAAAAAAAAGGCACTTCATTTCTTATCCAGAAATCAAAATTTGCAAGATAAGTTTTCAATGAAAAAGTTAGTATGTAGTGAACAAGGAAAAGAAAGGCTATTCTATTTGTAAACAAATTCAATTGCTAGAACAGCCAGATTTACAGTTTCTTGAGTATTCTCATCTCTCCTTATGTATATCTGAAATATTTACTCAGTGTACATGAAGCACTACTAAAAATGTAATGTGGCTACACAAAGACTGTATTCTTGTTATCTAGCAATAGGACAAGAGAAAATGGCCTCCAGTTGTGCCAGGGGAGGTTCAGATTGGACATGAGGAAAAACTTCTTTACTGAAAGAGTGGTTAAACATTGGAAGAGGCTGCCCAGGGAAGTGGTTGAGTGCCCATCCCTGGAGGTATTTAAAAGACATGTAGATGCGGCGCTTAGGGACATGGTTTAGTGGGCGTGGGAGGTCTTTTCCAACCTCAATGATTCTATGATTCTATGATTCTACAAATATACATGATTTGCATAATGTCAGATTAGGCATTTTCTATACTTTAACCACTTGACTTTGTAACCTATACAACTGTCATTTTGTAATTTGTCATTTGTAACTTATACAACTGTTGTATAAGTTTTCTGAGCATTCAGTTCAACAGGGAAAAAGAGATACACACAGATATACACCGCATGCAAGTGTATTACTTGAATCTCCAGTCTTCCATATTATCTGCATATATTTCTGCATATTTAGTTACATATTAGGCACAATAGGTGGCACTTGGAGAAAGTTTATTTCGACACAGAGGCGCACTGCTCAGACTACACCCAAGTGGCTGTTGCAGACTTCTCTCTTGTAGTCACACCTTCCTGAACTCTAAAGAAACTCTTGCATGGCTTGTGCCAGGTCTGCAGACTGCAGATGGTCAGAGCCAGGCATCTCCTTCCCCCAGCTAGTAAAACTGCTCTGGCAACTCCCAAGCACTCCCAATCCAGCGTATGCTGCTGCTGCAGGTGTTGCTTTGGCAGCAGGGTGAGCTTAGCTCTTAAAAATGTTCATGTTCACTTATCATTTTGTCAGATCGCCAACTTTTTTCCTGAGGAGAAAGACAAAATGGCTGAGGCTGAACTTTAAAAGTTTTACTAGCATAGATGCAATGACCATGGGCAAAAAAAATCACATTTCCATCCAACACAACTAGGCAGACAAAAAACTCTGGGTAGGTGTGATTTATACAAGAAGAAGATTCCTGGTACTGCTATGGCTTGTATCATTCAAGAAGGCAGTTTAATTATGGTGAAGAGTTCCTTTTGCAAGTAGGCATCTCTCCAGTAGAGGGCTTTACTGGTATGATTGTCCTCGCAAACTTGCTGCAGTCTTACTAGTCTTGAAATTCAGCCATAATACAGTGGTATTTCATAAGACAAGAAAAGACAGCAGAGTTTTGTTCTTGCTCAACTTCGAAGGCTACTTCAAGTAAGTGTGTTAGACCAGAAAGAAAGAAGGTCAGAATAATCTCTAATAACAAAAAGTGTCAGTTTAAATGGAGAAGTTGATTTCCATGATGACTTTACCACATATACATATGAATATATGCAGACAGAATCTGCTCTTCTACATTATCTGTACAGAAGTTCAGATACAGCTGGCTGTTCTGAAGAGCACAATGTCAGCTCCTATGTGGCTAAAATAAAGATTTAAAGAGGTGATTGAAACATTAGCAAACTTTCTACGCTATATTGCAAAGGGAGCTAAAATGAGAAAGTTTCTTTATGAAATTTATGTTTGCTTCTTGTAACATTTTATTAAAATTTCAAAATCAAAATAAACATTACACTGTACTTAATGTTCATTTCTGAAAAACAGAGGGAGAACGGTGAGGATGAAATAGAATGTGTTCTATCATTCAGAGATACTAAGTAAATGTTGAAAAGTCTGACCAGAATGTTGTGTCTGTTTATCTCAACAGTTCCAGTTCTGTGTTTTCTTGCAGAGAGGGCTATGAGGTTGGATGGAGCTCCCTTCCCCTCTTTCCTGCACATCTACACTCAGACTGTGGGAGAGGGAGCAATATTCACCTCCCGACTGCTATTCTAACCCCCATGATGACAAGTGAGGAAGAGCTATGCAGGAAGGGAATGGAAGCTTTGACAATATATCAGCTAGTATGCCTGAGCCAAGGAGGTGAAAGGATGCAGTCCACACCTACAAAAGGATTGGTTCACTACAGGATTCAGGATGCTTCCCTGTGTGTGTGTGGGGAAAAAATGGGACTAAATTGTATTTCATTTATGATGGCATTCTATCACCATCTATTTGTGCTAGCTTCCAAATTCAGACCATGGCTGCGAGATGTATTTTCTGTAGCATTTTCTTACTATTTTTACAACTTTGGACTAGTTGCAAGCTGTGATTTGTCTGTATTTATCACGTAAGTCTCGAAAGAGTGATCCTGCTACATTTTAAACAGAGCAGTATATTGTACCTCCCATAGTCTTATTGATTATGGTGCTTTCACTTTCAGATTATGGTGTGTCTCAACAAGCACAAGGTTCCCACTGTGTTCTATGCTTAATAACTTCTAAAAGCTGCCTCTAGAAAATTCAGTGAGAAAAGAACCTAAGTTAATGAAATGTATGAGTAGTAAATGGTAAGGTAACACATGAGAAAACTGGGAAGGTGATGAGTGCAGAACGGAGATGCTAAATGCTTTCTGAGAAGTACCCAGTATTCAGTAATGCTTATCATGGCTGAAATTTACTCTTTGATACCTTTTATAATAATATGATTGATCAGTGCTTGTAAGCCTTCAAAAAAAATATTGAAGAGGCTCTGTCCTCTTGCTTGGTGCTCCCCCCACCTGGCTTGGTTATTCAATATATTGCTTGGAAGCTGCAAAGTCAAACTAACGGGAACATCTGAAAGAATCACATAGATCCACTTTGCTTGGGAGAAAACGTCAATCTGAACTGGGAACAAAGATGGATCAAAATTACAACAGAAATTAAAAAACTTTAAAATTAGCTAGGTATTGTTTGAAAACTAAATATTGAATGCATGTTATGTGCCTAAATGGTAAATATTAAATAGTTAATATTTAACATCCTCTCTCATACCACATACATGTGATGCTATTTGAAAGTTATTTTACATGTAAATAGTGACATTCAAGAACCATTGACATCTGCACTGCCTCCAGTTTATGCTGTTTGTTTTTAATACAACATTTTCAGTGCCTACATTTTCAAAAGTAAAATTCAGGAGCCCTGAATTGAAAAGACTAGGTATATTTTCTGAACATCAAGCCCTGTTGTGTCTCAAGTTTTGTGCCCACATATTCATAGCAATGTACAGAAGTCATTAGTCACTATTTGCTTCAGAAACTACATTTATTTTTTCCAGGTAAAGGCACGCTGTTTTTTTATTTACAGTGATAAGGCTTAATATAACAATTTAAAACATGTATCTTAAACTCAGTGTATGCAGTATTTAGTACTGGAAATGTGGTTTTCTTTTTTTAAATTTTTCCAGATAAACTCTTACTTCACAACAAAGCAGTGTATATATATGCATATATGTGTAAGTGTGTATAAAGATATATATATAAAAAAAATTGCTGGCGCCAGTTTTCATCACGGAATAGGATTTTACTGTATGAATCATGAGGAAAGGAGATGTCTGAAATTATATACCAAAAGACAATGCAGGATTCTTCCACTCACTGCCAGCTATTGTTGTTGTTCTATTTGAAGGACAGATGCGGCTTGGAGAAGATTTTCTTTATTGTTTTGAAGCAGTTGGCTCTGAGCGTAAAGAAAACATCATGCTGAGCTACCAGGAGCAGCATTCATTCTCATTTGAAAGCAGGTCATGCATTCAGCTTTGCTCTCAATTTCTGAATAATCTCAGCAATATGCACCACACATGCTACTTCAGGCCTCTGAAAGGACTCATACTGGTAGCATCCCTTAACACACTTACCTTATTAGTGGTCTGGGCTTGTCTTTCTTTTACTTCAGTTTCTAATTTTGCAGACCTGCCACAATGAGGCAACCAAGAAGTCTCCCTATGTCATTAACATCGACTTTTTTTTTTTTTTCAGGTAGAAACACTCAGCTTTCCCCTCAAAACAAAGTAAAAAATAGTATAATCACTGTAAATTCTGTCAATTCTTCACAAAAAGTATCCACAGATATGAAACAAAAACAAATGAATGTCAGCATAATACTCAGAACAATGGATTTAACTGGGTATTGTCATCTTCAACACAACTTCCATTACTGAGAACACAACCCGGAAAGGTATTTAGATCCTATCCCCAAAGGTGGCTATTGTTGTATGTCAGTCAGTCACATACTCCACTTACTACCCCAAAGGCCCTCAAAACTAGGAAGCATTGATTTTTACTTTTAGGTCTTTTGTTTCTGTACTGTACATCAACCAAAGAGGAAAAAGACTTAGCATCAGCAAATGGTAATTCAGCTACTTACGCTTGGTATATTTTACTGTATTCACACAGCCCTAATTAAACAACAAATTCAGTGAGGGGAATATAAATTGGGGGCCACTAAAACATGACACGACTATTCCATTTATCTCTATTTGACTGTGTAACAATTACAGCAGTGATAATCAACTAAGGTGGTATGATGCTATTATCTGATCTCTCCTACTGGTTGGCAGTTCACTGTAGGTGTGGCTATGTTTGTGCCTGAACTACTAGACAAAGTTCATGTTACTGATTTTACCACCCCATCCAGAAAAACACCTACACAGATAGTTCGTGATGATTCAGCTGGGTCTTATCCTATGGGAAGTTAAACCCTTCTAGGTTCTACAAGGTCTGTAATGTTATGCATACTAGCTGTTGGAGGCAGCCTGGAGAAGAACCGGAAGGTGGACAAGAAGGAGACAGCAAGACTAAATAACTGCTTCTGGAAGACTTGCCTTGGAGCAACGTCATTCCGAACACATCTGTTTCAAATGTCATGAAATAAGTATCAGTCAGAGAAAAAAAAAAACACCAAAAACTGGCAAAATAAGCAGTGGCTGCAAAACTTCAGAATAACACAATGGGTTCTTTTTGGGGACTTGTAGGGAGTGTTCCCCATGAGTGCAAGGATAACACTACCTGACGAAATACCCCTTTCCATTAAGAAGCACACCACCATCATCATACGGAATGCCTTCAGTTGCTGTTTGCTAACCAAGAGGACACAGGTAGATGAACTGTGCAGCTGCTATAAAACAATGATTTATATGCTGGCATGTAAGGGATATTGCTACTATGTGTTACAAAGATTGTCAATTTTTAAGAAGTGTGTACCTGAAGTTTTCCAACTATGTTAGTGTAAATGAAGGAATCATCAATAAAAATAGATACTTCTCTGTTGTGCTTGTATCAGCGGTCAGCCACCCATAGTAAATTAAAAAAATGCTAATTTGTCACGAAAACACAATGACTGTTGTAGTACTTATAACAACATAGACATTAATGGTGTCAGTGACCTTGGGCTATTTAATAACTGGAAAAAGATTAATATTATGTTTACCTTTAAGAAAAGTGGGAAGGAAGACGGGGGCACTATACGCCAACCAGCCTCATCTCAGTTCCTGGAAAGGTCAAAGGCACGGCCTCTTGGAACCCATCTCCAAACGTATAAAGGACAGGAAGTTAATCAGGAGCATTTAACATGTTTTACTAAGAGCAAATATTGCTTGACCAACCTGTTTGTATTCTGTGATGAAAAGTGTAGCTACACCAATGAGGGGACAGTGAGGGGATTTAATATATTTTGACTTTAGCAAGACTTTTGACACTATCTCCCACAGCATTCTCATCTGAAGATGAAAAAATCTGAGCTAGATGATCAAAATATTAGGCGAGCTAAAAATTAGCTGAACTGCCAGGCTCACAAGGCAGTAACCAGTGGCTTGACATCTAGTTGATGGCTGGTAATGAGTGGAACACCTCAGGTATTGATACTGTTCAACATCCTTCTCAGCAATCTTGGTTAAAACACCAAGTGTATACTCCATGAATCTGCATACAGCACATAGCTGGATGGGGGGAGAGGTGACACTCTGAATAACACAATTTTAATCCAGAGTTGATACACTTGAGGGCTGGGCCCACAGAAGCCTCATGAAACTCAGTAAGGAAGGACCGCTAATCTCTGTGGTTGAGGCAGCATGAGCCCATGCTATAGTATGGGCTGGGAGTCCTGCTTAGAAGTATAACCTGACGGTTATAGTGGATGCCAAGTTGCATTGGAGACATTCTTGGCAATGGTGTGGATGCATCTGGAATACTATGCCTAGTTTCACTCCTCCCCCCCCGCCCCACAAGGGAGTCTGGTTCAAAATAATTGGGCATATAGGTGACATGATGAAACTCAGGGAACTGTCTTGTTTAATCTTGCAAAGAGAAGGCCAGTGAGTACTCGAATAACAACACGCAATTACTTGGAGTGTTACAAAGATGATGGAGATTAATTCTATTTGAGTAATGACAGAAAATAGAAGAAGGGCCATAAGTCACAGATTGTGAGTAAGAAGGTTCAAGCTGGACATTTGAAAAAAAATTCAGAGACCGTAGAGTTCCCTTCTTTGGAGGCTTTCAAGATTTGGCTTGACAAAGCCATGACCTGATCCAGCACTGACAATAGTCCTAATTCAAGCCAAAGGTTGGAATAGATGACCTACAGAGGAACCTTCAAGCCAAAATTTCTATGATTCTGTGATTATTTCCCCTCCTTATTTTGCAAGACTGTGTAGACCTTTTATTACCAATCTCATGAGGCTTTTGGAGAGAAGCTGGACTGCAGAGGAAAAGACTCAGCCTCTGTAACTTTTACTTAAGCCATTAAATGCTGTTATTTTCTGAGAGACTGACCAGCAGGTGGTAGATGTGCTTTAGTCTAGTTGGATGCTAAGTAAGATGGTACCAAGCCAATGTCTGCAGCTATGCTGTCAAGCTGTTTTCAGGATTTTTTTTTCCTGCTGGAAGGAAGGAGACATACTGGGGACAGTCATGCTTG
Organism: Aptenodytes forsteri; assembly: GCF_000699145.1. Taxonomy (NCBI): domain Eukaryota; kingdom Metazoa; phylum Chordata; class Aves; order Sphenisciformes; family Spheniscidae; genus Aptenodytes; species Aptenodytes forsteri. The sequence goes on from NW_008794579.1 coordinate 430,361, forward strand.
TTCCTGCTGGAATGAGTTCTCCCATTTCAGTAAAACTGGAATTTGTGAACTTTGTAGCTGCAGTGAATGTTTTGTGTTGTCAAAGGGGTAGAAGTAGGACTATGGCCTGAAGCAGGTGTACTCTCCAGCAGCAAATGCATCTGTTTGTTGACTTTTTGAGATTCTAATTCATATCTTTATCAGTCATACCCACACATCACTACATCATCTTCTGCCACATCTCATTCAACTGTAAAGACTTCTGTGCCAGTATTTTAATCCATGTGCATTTACTTCTCCAATCTTTTTCTTCTCCTCTGTGGTCTTTCTCTCTAGCCACTCTCTTTAATTGTAGTATTCCTGGCAGGAGGAAAGAAAAAGCTTTGATCCATAGTTTAACTAGTCCATAATCAACTGAAGTTTCCCAGTTTCAAACATGCTTATTTACAGGTCTTTACTAGAGCCCCGGAATAAATTCCTCTACAATTGCAGCCAAAGACAATCTTTATTTGCTATTGATTGCTCACTAATTGCTGTCTATAAGCATACAAAACTCGAATGTTTCAATCATAAAAACTAATCAGTTTGGACTATAAGGAGACCTATGCTTAGACTTCTCATGTCTTCTTGACTTGATGAGCATACTCCGACATTTGAGTATGCTGGATCCAGATTTGATCGTGTGCATAACTGATACGTGCATACATACCAGTTATTTCTTGGTAGGTTGCAGTCTAAACAATCTTGTTATTATGCTACTAGATATCATCAGATTTTACTTGTATTTATTGATCCTCATCAAATCAAAAACATAACTAAAGCCAAACCTTAATTTTGGAATCTAATCTCAAAGGTACAATCACAGAGATAAAGTCACTCATGTTAACTTTCCTTATGTGAGAGCTCCTACATATAAAATAGATGTCCTGAAAGCAAAACACTGTTCAAAGAATGCATATTCTAATGGTTAAATTAATTTAAGTGAAACAGCTTGTTCTAGAAGGACCTTTTCCACAGACTTTTCCAGATTTTTATTTTTTTCCTTATAAATCAGAAGATATAATAGTTTATGAGAATGTGGTTTGATTTTGTTTATTTATTTTAAAATGACTGTATTAAAAAAATCAGGATATTAAACTCTAGTTCAGAAATAGAGGGGATGTCAGACAAAATACAATTTTATAGTCATATAAAATGACTAGCTGATATTCATTGTAATTCAATGAGTTATAGGCCACTGTTAGATACTAAACCTAAAAGAGCATCGTTGTCCTCAGATTACATGCAGCGTCTTGAAGAAATATTATCTCAAATGGATATGGAGTTGTATGTTATATATTATGTACATATATATACTTATTGATATAACACAAACTTATTGATTCCTTGAGTCAGTAAACAAAATAAATAATTACTTACTAGTGGCTAACACACATTTCCCTTTGAAGCAGGGAAAAAACAGTACTTCAGATGCCATTTTTGACAAATGCTATCAAGTGACAACTTTTTAACAGTCTATCAATTTTATTAAGATTATGAATAAAATGGAAAAGTTTGCCCTTCTTCAAAACAAGTGAAAATAAAAATAGTTGCTAACTAAAGTCACAGAAAACTGAATTTCTACCACTGTCTAATTTTCCCCATTATGTAATTTTTATTTCATCATTCAACAAGCTTGTACCAGAAAAATCCTAAACAGTGCCTAATGTACCACGTCTGGTAGACTTCCCATTGGAGAGAGTCTCAGGAAACAAGCCTGTGGATTGCTGGGATTGCACATCAATAATCTATAAATTTAATTCTTCAGTTAAAACTGATTTGGTTTTCCAAACCTGGCAAGACCTGGAGTGAAAAACAGATGCTTCTCATTTTTTTCCCAGTGCATGCCACCTCTCTACAGAAGATACTTCAAATGATACAACTAAGGCATTGCACAAGCTTCATTTCATCCTGTTTTTTTAAAAGTTTACCATTCTAAGATGACTTCGGTGCTCGCATTGCCAATGTAGTACCTAGAGTCCCATCTTAAATTTCTGAATCTAGCCAGCTGTACATATTGAAAACCGTTGAGAGATTTACAAAACATAACACAAAAGAAATTAAAGTCGTTACCAGTATAAAAGTGAAAGTGGGATAGAAAACTGGCTTAAACTTTCCAATGTTGTGCTATAAAAAAAGTCTTTAACCTTTTCTAAGCCTTGCATCAAACATCACTAAATAGCTGGAAGGAATAAAAATGAGAGACACCTGTTTGCTGATGAAAAAAAAATCAAACATAGTCAAAGAATAGATTTTACTCTTCTAGTAATTGTCAGAGCATATTTACCAAACAGGAAGAGGGAATTTTCAGAAGTGGAATGGGTTGTAAACAGCCAAACTTTAGGATAGTCTCAGAGACTCTTCCTGATGACTGCAGTCTCTTTCATCTCTTTGGGTGCTTGCATGTGTTATTTTTTCAGTTTTTATTACCCTTTTCAAATCAGTTGAATATTTAGTATGTAAACGAAATATGTTCATTCCAATAAAGCACTGGCAGTGACGAATTATGTCTTCTGTTCCCTACCTTCATCAATCTTGCAATCAACTAACTTCTGCCAGTCCTCTACATTTACTTGGAAAGCAAAGGTGGGCAAGTCACTTTCTACAAGTGTCTGTTTCTCTCTACTTATTATTTGAGAGCAAACAGCAGTTAATTTCTTACTGTAAGACCATCACAAGAAGACTGTTGATGAGAAATGAGAAAATCATAGGAATACTTAGTAGGAACCAAAGTATCTAATGTCTGAAGTACATATTCCCTAGTGCTCACTGAGAACAAGCCAAAGCACCTACAGTCTTGCAGGAAACAGTGTCTCACGGGACACCTATCCAGAATAACAAATACTTGTTTTGGGAAAACTGCGTTCTGGAAGAAATCAAAAAAAGGAAGAAATATACAGCAATATACATGACTTAACACTATTACAGATCATATTAATGACAGATAAGCAATTTTTAATGGTAGACGTGAAGAAAAGCTTGGAAGGGCTTGGAAATTTCATGGAATACAGAAATACCCATATTTATGTAAAAATCTTTAAAAATAACCTTTGGGAAGGATCTTAAACATGCTTCAGGGCAATCACTGCCTCTGACCAATTAAACTGAGACCTATATGTATAGAATTATAGAATCATAGAATCATAGAATAGTTTGGGTTGGAAGGGACCTTCAAAGGTCATCTAGTCCAACCCCCATGCTGTGGGCAGGGACATCTTCAACTAGATCAGGTTGCTCAGAGCCCCGTCCAGCCTGACCTTGAAGGTTTCCACGGATGGGAAACATTCTCTGGGCAACCTGTTCCAGTGTTTCACCACCCTCAGCATAAAAAATTTCTTCCTTCTATCTAGTCTGAATCTGCCCTTTTTTAGTTTAAAACCATAACCCCTTGTCCTGTCGCAACAGGCCCTGCTAAAAAGTTTGCTACCATCTTTATTATAAGCCCCCTTTAAGTACTTGAGACAGGCTGCAACAAGGTCTCCCCGAAGCCCTCTCCTCTCCAGCCTGAATAACCCCAACTCTCTCAGCCTTTGTTCATAGGAGAGGTGTTCCATTCCCCTGATCATTTTCATGGTGGTAGACGAAGAGGTGGGGAAAAAAAAAAGTTTTTCTACTAAGTCAATCAGGCATTCCTCTGAAGTTTGGTTACAGTACAAGGTCAGACAGAGAACAAGATGAAGCTGAGGTCTGACATTAAATGGCAGTTCCTCTGTTCCATTTTCTCTCCCCCAATTCTCTACCATAATGAGTACAAAGAACTATGCGTCAACGTTAGACAGAAAGTTCTTGAAAATTGCACCAACAATGCAAACAAAAGTTTTACAGCAATGCTCAAAACCTGAGGAAGATTATTTTACACTAGTTGTTTGACTTGTTTCTAGCATTAGTGCCTCCTAAGATAAGGTTACTTCTACATGAAGTAATTCAAGTGTACACAGTTGGAGAAAAAAAAAATCTGTTTATGGGACCATGGCAGCCATTACCTGGTACTATACTACAGTAGCTTCTGAAGGGAAAAAGTTATCCCACTGGGATTAGTTCCTAGGGAAACACACTAATTCTCCAGTGCAGATGAATGGAAACTTGGTGAACTCTGGTCTTTAGCTGTGTCCTACACAACTGAAATTGAGAGTTTCAGCATGAAACCTTCATGAAATAATGAAGCACCTCAGCTAAAATCACGTACAGAAAGAATATTTAATTCCAGTTGCATTAATATACAAAATTCATGACACTTTAGAGAAATTCTAATAGAACTACATTGTATGTCACATTCAGGCATAGAACACAATACCTTATATAGATTTTTAAATGTAAGTATATACAAAGAGTAGTTGAAATTACAGAAGGTTTTTATGGTAAAAAGTATCTTCCTGGTACTTTTACTCTGTGAGATGTACTTATTTATGCTTATTTATAAATATAGAGTCAAATTCTAAGGTAGTACCTGACCACATTCATGCATACTGGCACACACGTGCACTTGTCAAAAATTGTATGGCTCCCCTGGAGACTGATTCTGAAATGTCCACTTTCAATGCTGAACTTAGATGGAAAACCAATTTTTATTATTATTCTTGGCTTAAAAAATGACCAATTTACCTGAATAATGCCCCCCTTTCCCTTTCTCTTTCCCTTGCCCTTCTCTGAAAAGTAACAATCTGTACACCTGAATGACAATGTGAAACAGCTTGTGCTAAAAAAAAAACGTTACAGTGAAGTCTCTTATTTTTTTCAGACCTACTTTGTTTTCTCACTTTTTACATGCAGGGTATAACAAAACCAAACAGCCATAAGCTACACTGTAACTTTTTCAATAAATGTCCTTTAGAAAACACACAAACAATCAAACAAAATCTGTGGAAATTCTGTTGCTTCATACAATGACTTGATAGCTACTGTCCTTTGAATTCTTTATGTGAGCAAAGTTTATGGTCAAGTGAATGCAGTTTAGAAAAAGCCTTTCTTATACAGACAAGTTGAAACAGTAATACTTCTATATTTGTTTTAAAATAAGAAATAGTATTTTCTCTTGCTTTTTTATTCTTCTTGGGACTATTCTGTATTGTAAAAATTGAGCACATTCATTTAATTATTCAAAAGTACCCTCAAGGATTCTAATAAACTGTGTCTGCCTGTCTGAGCTAGCAGTTTTCCTATGAAGCATGACCCTTTTTTTAACTTGTGGACTGTCACTCAAAATACAAGGTAGTAACATTTCTTACGTTTGCAAAATGCCAGTAGACTGGAACTCTGCAAAACAGTAAATAAAGGATTTTAAACAATAACATATTAAACATTTTCATCTATCACATTATATGACACGTTAATTTAATACAACCCAATAGAGAAATCTTTTTAAAATGATGTTGTAACTTTTATGATAGGTTTATTGCTGGTTTTGTCAACGATCACTATAAAAAGGCAAAGTCACTGTTAGCATTATGTGTGCCATTTGTGTACATGCACTCAGAATATATATTTTAGAAACAAAAAGAAAAAAGAAGAATGCCACAAATATCACAAAGTTTTGAAGACAGTAACAGCAAAAAAATCAAAGGTGATGTTTGAATCACTTGTGTAGTATGCTTTAGTATTCCATATGGAATTCTGAATAAATAAGCAGCACATTACATCTTAAAGCACTGTGAAATCTTAAATCTTGTTCCAGGTGTTGGATTTTATTTGGACATGCATGTTTCGGGTAATGTTGAATTAAATATTCTCTGTGTATGGCTAGAAAAAACTGAAATGTTCTGTTATAGGAACATTCCCAACTGTTCAGTCACTGCTTCTTGTCTAATGGGGACGTGAACTTGATTCCCAGTAGCTTTTCCTGTTTGGCTTCTGTTTCATGAAGTCAGAAAACAACTTAGCTAGAAAAACAAAAACAAAACCCAAAACCAATACATACATAGGGTAGAGGCATCCTGTGTCTTTTCAGGCAATGAATTTTTAAAAGGTTTGCTTAAAAAAACTGAATATAACAATTGGCAATAGCCATTCAGATATAAGCTTTAAAATGGTTTTGTTCTAAGACTGGGCAGCTGGGTGATTTGTACTAAATTTGTGGTTTGCTTTTGGGTGTGTTTTTTTCCTACTAGTTTTTAGTGCCTCATTTCCGGACACTGTTGTCTGCATTTTTTGTACACAATGCTAATTCTCTAGCAGATTGTACTTTACTTTTGAATTTTAGAACTTCAAAATGGTAAGGAGAGTGGGTAATTTTAACTAGACCCAGTACTACCATTGTAAGTATCACTAGTAAAATGCAACAAGACAGAACATGCCTCTATTAAAAAAAAACAGTAGCCATGTTTGGGGTATGTTTCTTAATGCCTTGCCTTTCTTCATGCTCCACTTTCACAGCCTCTTACCATTTTCAATTTTTCCTATTTCTATTTTGCTATTTAATTGGCAAAATGCCTCTGTAGATATTTAAAATGGTTTGATATAATGTTTGAATATCAATATAAATATCCACTTGATTGACAGAATGATAATTTTTCTCTACTTTTGCCCAGAAGCACTAGGGGGGACAGCTATAGCAGCTATTCCATCAGGCATACTGCACACATTAAACATTGCATACATTATTTGTTTGTTTTAAATACTCATTCCAAATCCTGTGATCTTCACCTTCTGGTAAATTTGCTAGTATAGGAGAAATGGATGTGTTGCCTCTTTACAGCTATGATATATTCCTTTACCTTTCATACAATATCATACAAAAAGAGCAACATATCAATTTGATCCAATCTGAATAAACAAGGGAGCAATAAGGCATATATTAATCAAAACTTATTAGAAAGTATGCAAGCTACGAGCACCAAAGCTTCTCAACAAGATTTATAAAAAATATTTCTAAAATAACTCAGAACTATAATTCACTTGGAGAACTACTTTTTTTTAAATTACATACTAACATTTTTATGATTACAGTTCTGTTTTTAGTTGAAAGTGTAGAGATATGTTAAGAGTACCAGTTAGCATATGCAGTTTATTAAATTCATCGTTTTACTTTATATTAGCATGTAGCAAATAAAGACTACAATGTACTTATATATATTATACTATTTCTTTTGATAGTATTACAGTCGGTATTTTTCACATGCAGACACAACAAGCATTTGTCATTCTAAAATGGAATAAATGGTTAGAAATTGTCATTAACATAATTACCTATCCTTACTGCTCTGTCAGTAAGAATGTGATTTTGATTAAATAAAGAAGTACAATGTAATGAAAAAACACATATATATATTTATATGTATATTTATAGATAAAGGAATTATACATGGAGTGGTATAGGAACATGTTAGTGTGCCACCTTTATCTAACCATTCTCCATGGAAACTACAGTTCAGTGATCAGCCAGCTTAAGAATAAAACTGAAACACCTGTGTTCCCTCTCCTCCCAGCATCAGTGAAACGCTAGTTGTTGTTATTATGGGAGGAATAGAGAAGGAGAAAGAAAACATTATGCCACTGTATAAATCACAGATTGGCCCATAGCTTGGATACTGTGTGTACTTCTTGTCCCCTCGTGTCAGTGAAGACAAAACAGAAATTAAAAGCCTTGAAAAAGGGCAACAAGGATGACCAGAAGTTTGGGATGGCTTCTGAAGGAGGAAAGACTAGGAAAGCCAGAAATCTTTAGCCTGGAAAGGAAGGAGCATGGGGCAATATGGCAGTGGCCCACAAAAGCAAGGAAAGGATGGCCTGGAATCAGCTTTTCATTCTCCTTTTCCACACTAGAATTTGGGGACATGAAATAAAGCTAGCAGGAGCAGTACTCAAAAAAAGGAGGCATTTTTTCATGCAACAGGCTAGACCTGTAGGTCTGCTTGCTGAGTAGTCTTGTCACAGAACAGCTGACGTTGGCAGGGACCTCTGGAGATTGCCTAGTCAAAGCCCCCTCCTCAGAGAAGTTTATATAGGTTCAAGGGAAGACTGTGTAAGTACTTAAGAGACTCACTAACTTCTACTGAACAAACCACAAAAAGCTCAGGAAAACCCCTGTTTGAGGGAGCATAGGAGAGTACTGGAGGAAAAGTAATATGCATGCACTTTTCATATTCTTTCCTGGCAATCTGCTTATGGCCACCGTTGGAAATAGCATACAGGGTTAGATGGTTCTTGGCTCAAACCAGGACAACCATTCTTGTATTTTCATGTAACCTAATACTTACACACAATGAAAACCCTAAAATATTCATGCTTCACTAAATGTAAAGAACTAAGCAGTTGATTATGAAATCAGCAAGTCATGCAGAACCCATCTCGTTATCTACAGATAAATGGAGGGGCATCTGTTTTCACACAGAGGAGACAAAGAAAGAAACAGAGTGCTGTGTAAGTATTCACAGCACATACGAAAGTGAGAATCTGTTGTTTTATGACTTGCCTGTTTTAAGAGATTCTGATGTTCCAGTGAATTGGAGTCACTCCTTCCATATCATAAAATGACTTTCTTCTTACACTTATCTCAGTGCTCTGAGAAACTTAGATACATAGCTCTGTGTAATGTGTACTCTGCAACTTTGGTCAGACCTTGCAAGCTGTCTATCAACAGCTAAATGAAATGAAGCTTTTCAGTTAACAAATCATACGGATTAACTCCTTTTGCACACCATGACAGAATTAAATAGCAGCTTTTTTGGATACAGTTGCCTAGGTTGCCCTACAAGACTCTGCACCCCTAGGCTCCCCCTACAACTATCTGCTTCATACTAGCAATATATTGTTTACCTTATACATGCTCTAAGACAAACCATTCTACTTTAACGTTTCTTATTTTATGTGCAGTCTGCATGCCAGAGCTACAGGTAATATGTTTTTCAGACTCCAGTTTTCTGCTCATACAGCATCTCCACTCTTGAACTGTTTTAATCCCTTTCCTGGATCCCGGCAGAGGCCCTAGCTAGTTATGAGGCCTGATGCTCCAGTGGGACGCCTTGCTCACACAGATAAAGAAAAATTAAAATAGAAGGGAACTGGAAACAAGATATTTTAAAATCTGAACATGCTTCCTTATCAGTAGAATACAAGAATATGAATGTACTGATCTTAGTTTATTTTTACCAGGTTTTCCTAAGCAGCACAAGAATAAGATTGTAGGACAGATTTGGTTTTTAATTACATGTTCTACATGTGCTCCAACTGTGGCAAGAAAAACCTTAAATAAATAAAATATATAGAAGAATGTAATGCAAATGTTTTCAAGAGCAATTTGATTTCACCTAGAGAAAGAAAAGGGAAGAATAGTTACAAGAAGAAAACAAAAGGCTTTTCTGAGTGCCAAATGGCACATGAAGAATCTCAAGGAAGAAAAAAAATTAAGTTGCTTACAGATTTTGTGGATGTCTTTTCATTGATACTTGAATTCAATTTAATATGATACACTCCATCATAATACTAGTCCCTTATCCTTATGAAAGTCAGAAGTCAGGCTAAATTATACAGATTTCGTATTTTTTCCAGCATAATTTCTACCACTTGAAGATGTCTGAAAGTGATATATTTTAAAGATTTCTACAAGATGTTCCAAGGATACTAGCTGATGTATACGATGTATTACTATGACTGATTTTGACAACATTATTTGCCCCTTTAACTTAGTATTCAAGTAATTATTAGGTTATATTCTTTTACAAATGCTAGTGAATGCTTGGTTAAATATGAGTTAAAGGTCCTTCAACCTTTTCTCATGTATATGTGAGACTATAAACAGCAGTATACAGCCTTTCGCTACTTATCATTGAATTCATTACAATCCATTCACAGTCACAAATAAGAATGAGTGGTAGATATCAACATCAACATCTAAAAATAATTACTCTTTATTTGAATCACAGAATCATAGAATCATTTAGGTTGGAAAAGACCTTTAACATCATC
>NW_008794579.1:441291-442168 GCF_000699145.1 Aptenodytes forsteri
ACAACATCCACAGCCTTTCCCTCATCCACTAGGCGGGTCACCTTGTCATAGAAGGAGATCACGTTAGTCAAGCAAGACCTGCCTTTCATAAACCCATGCTGATTGGGCCTGATCACCTGGTTGTCCTGTACATGCCGCATGATGGCACTCAAGATGATCGGCCCCATATCCTTCCCTGGCTCCTATGTCAGACTGACAGGCCTGTAGTTCCCCAGATCTTCCTTCTGGCTCCTTTTTGTAGATGGGCGTCACATTTGCTAACCTCCAGTCAACTGGGACCTCCCTGGTTAACCAGGACTGCTGATAAATGACTGAAAGTGGCTTGGTGAGCACTTCCACCAGCTCCCTCAGTGCCCTGGGGTGGATGGGGGCTTCATTCTGCTCCCCATCCCTGTCTTCCAGCTCAGGGGGCTGGGCATTTGGAGGAAATGTAGAACAACATATTCCTATTTTAGAATTCTTTCTTACTAAAATCTTATGAGCTGGAAGAAAAACCTTGACATTCTGTTGATCAGGTATTCTGTTCATCAAATATTCACTCTTACCTGCCCTTGGAATACAAAAATCAAGCCTATTGAATTGTCTTGTGAGTATAAACTAACCTCTGAAAGATGCTGCCAAAAAAGCTTCAGTTCTGAACCAAATAATGTAGTCAAATATAATCCAGCACCAGCCTCTCTTAATGAATCAAATGATAGGATCAAACTTACTTGTGACCCTACACATTTCTAAGACCAACAAAGTTATCTTATACCACTAAATATATTTAAATTGTGAAAAAAATTACTCGGAGTGGATGACAAAAGACAGAATGACATCAAAAACTACCTCTGTTTTCACTAACAAAATGTTGTAGTTTAACCCGGCAGGCAGCTAA
>NW_008794579.1:442335-476596 GCF_000699145.1 Aptenodytes forsteri
GCCCACTCCCTCCCCGCCCCCCCAGTGGGATGGGGGAGACAATCGGGGAAAAAAAAAGTAAAATTTGTGGGTTGAGAAAAAGACAGTTTAATAGGACAGAAAAGGAAGGGAAAATAATAATAATAATGATAAATTGGGTCAGCTGTCCTGGCTGTGCCCCCTCCCAGCTTCTCGCTGGCAGGGCATGAGAAGCTGCAAAGTCCTTGACTAGTGTAAGCACTACTTAGCAACAACTAAAACATCAGTGTGTTATCAACATTATTCTCATCCTAAATCCAAAACACAACACTGTTCCAGCTACTAGGAAGAAAATTAACTCTATCCCAGCTGAAACCCAGATACAAAAATATTACAAAAACGAAATGTGCTATAATGTGCTGAAAAAGTACAATAAAGCTATAATATTCAACAATTAATCTAAGGCAAGGCCTGTCATAAGACTGTTGACATTATTTTCACCTCATCAGACTGAAAGCACTGCACAGATAATCCTTCTCAAGATAGTATGATCTGAACCTAGTCAGCAGGAAGTACCTGAAGTGCACATTTGAAAAAGGCTCAGTGCGAGCATGCATGGGGAGAGAGGAATTTTTTTAATTATTATTTTTACTTTTTTAAATCCCAAGCCAAACATACTGAATGGTCTGGGACCAAAAGATGCAAAAGTGAGGAAGAACCAACTGTGGATTAAATATAATGAAAAAAATCAGTATTTTATGTGGAAAAGTTTCTCTTCCTTAAAATCCTTGGAAAATACTATGAAAAGGCTTCAGAATTCCTATTACATACTCATTATATCAACCATATGTAGGTTGGGTTGAATTGTCTTCTGAAAGCCCCCCTGAGCCCAATGACAACTTCATTATTAATCTGCTAATTTATATAGTGTTTGTTGTTGTGGCAGCCAGTTCTTTTAATCATCAAAGACTAAATACAAAGCAAGGTAGGTGGGCATCCTTTCAGATGCTAATCTGTTTCCTGAAGCCCTGATTCAGTGGCAGTCTGCCCAGGATAGAACTGAATTACAACTCCCAGCACCCCTCTCATTTCCATTGAGTTGTTTTAATTTTAAACCAAGGGTTTGAAAAGAGAAAGATATTTCAGATAACACACAATTCAAGGGCTATCCCAAAGAGTATTTTTCTAGGTGGGCATCCTTTCAGATGCTAATCTGTTTCCTGAAGCCCTGATTCAGTGGCAGTCTGCCCAGGATAGAACTGAATTACAACTCCCAGCACCCCTCTCATTTCCATTGAGTTGTTTTAATTTTAAACCAAGGGTTTGAAAAGAGAAAGATATTTCAGATAACACACAATTCAAGGGCTATCCCAAAGAGTATTTTTCATATTCATTTCAGGAAAAAGCCTGTAGGGTTGTTCATGTAATTGATTCCCACATAATTCAAGAAAAGTTGAACCATTCACTATACTACTGGGTAAAATATCACATACATCATAGCTGAAGCTGGCAGTGCTGCCCACAGTTAAGGCAGCTTGACACTTACCCATTACTGGACACTTTTCATTACTTGCTATGTCCAGGTTTACCAGCCACAATAATACAAACATCCCAAGCCAGATCCTCGAAACAAGGAGACTCTAAACGATACTGGATTTTGTCTTTCCTCCTGCCCATCCCACAGTGAGTGTGTAAAAGGCATTAAGACTCCTTATTCATTTGGATGTTCAAATTTGGATTCATTCAAATGTTGGATTGCTAGAGTAGGAGCTATTTCTTCCTTCCTTATTTTTCAATTATTCTGCTTTTCCATCCTCCGTAGCAGTCCTATTCTCCAGTCTGTACATGGGTTTTGTTCAGACTGCTTAAAGCAAGCAGAAGGTATGGTAGAAAAGAAGTGTTCATATCATAATGTTCACAGTACAGGAGCAAACCTGACTTAATGATCTTTTTATGTTTCTTATTTCCACCTTGTACACATTACTTGGAATGCTAGCAGCTGCTGAAGGATAAGAGAGTTATGTCTGTCTTCTGAAGCATACCAACATAGAAGAGGCAATCAGCTGAAAAAAGTCCTTTCCCCAGAACCCCTCAGAAGAAGAAATTTGTATCAAGTATGGCACTTCTTTTTGCAGGATCACAACCATATATCACATCAACTTACCTCACCATAGTCTTACATCACTCATGAAAACATTTGTGATCTTGGCAACACTAAAAATCCTGATTTTAATTGTTCACAATTTTCCTGACTCTGATTCCATGAACAGCTCCTCCTGATGGCCAATGTTGGGGTCAGAAGCAAGTGCAAGGTAGTTACCCTCACAATGTTTGGCGTAAGTTCCCAAGCAGAAGAGAGGAGAAATGAAAGTAATTTCATTTAATTCAAAAGATTAATTTGTGAAAGAAGAAAGGATGCTGCAGCACCCAAAGCTTGAAAAAAGGAGGCTAGAGTGAACGTGAGCCAGGAAAGAAGAAATAGTAGAATGCACAGGATTGAATTTTCAGACTGATGATCAAACAATAGGTGCTAAATAAATTACCAGACATCTGAGCCACAGAAATAGTCTTTGTGCAGGTAGAAGCCCACTGCAGAAATAAGCTAATGTGAATTATTTTAGCATGTATTGAGAGGTTTAAGCTAAACCATAATATATTTGAGTTATCATGGGACCAATACTATTTAGTATCTTCATCAGTGACATAGTGGGATTGAGTGCACCCTCAGCAAGTTTGTGGATGATGCCAAGCTGAGTGCTGCAGTTGATTCGCTTGAGGGAAGGGATGCCATCCAGAGGGACCCTGACAGACTTGAGGAGTGGGCCCATGCAAATCTCATTAAGTTCAACAAGGCCAAGTGCAAGGTCCTGCACCTGGGTCGGGGCAACCCCCAGTATCAATACAGGCTGGGGGATGAAGGGATCGAGAGCAGCCCTGCCGAGAAGGACTTGGGGGTACTGGTGGATGAAAAACTGGACATGAGCCAGCAATGTGCGCTCGCAGCCCGGAAGGCCAATCGTATCCTGGGCTGCATCAAAAGAAGCGTGGCCAGCAGGTCGAGGGAGGTGATTCTCCCCTTCTACTCCACTCTGGTAAGACCCCACCTGGAGTACTGTGTCCAGCTCTGGAGTGCCCAGTACAAGACAGACATGGACCTGTTGGAGTGGGTCCAGAGGATGGTCATGAAAATGTTCAGAGGGCTGGAACACCTCTCCTATGAGGAAAGGCTGAGAAAGTTGGGGATGGTTAGCCTGGAGAAGAGAAGGCTCTGGGGAGACCTTATTGCAGCCTTTCAATGTATAAAGGGGACTTATAAGAAAGATGGAGAAAGACGACTTCTCAGGGCCTGCAGTGACAGGACAAAGGGCAATGTTTTTAAACTGAAAGAAGGTAGATTTAGATTGGATATAAGGAAGACTTTTTTTATGATGAGGGTGGTGACACACTGGAACAGGTTGCCCAGAGACGTTGTGGATGCCCCACCCCTGGAAGTGCTCAAGGTCAGGTTGGACTTGGCTTTGAGCAACCTAATCCAGCGAAAGATGTCCCTGCCTCATGGCATGGGGCTGGACTAGATGATCTTTAAAGGTCCCTTCCAAACTCAAAATACTCTGTGATTCTATGATCATGAATATAATTATTGTATCTCGTTTGACATGTGGAGATTTTATCTGTTAATGTGTTTGTGTGCCTCGAGTCATTTTAACTTCACCATTTAGTTGTAGGATAGAAGTTGATCACAGATTATGATCCTCTCGGATTCTGTAAAACAATGCCAGCAATCAATGCAAATATTTGTTTAAATTACAACAACAGTAATTCCTGGCTGTCAGTGGACCATTTGCCTTGTTAATTCTGTTGAATACTAATGAAATTCCATAACTATTAACAGAAGGACACAAAGGATCAACAGGTGCAGGTGTTTTTTTTTAAAATAAAAATATTATCCTTAAGCTTCAATTTTGGCCATCAATCAAAATCCAGACATTGAACACATGATTGTATAGGGGAAGATATTTATGCTTCATTCTTAATATGTTTATAAAATATTTTCTTAGTATTTAATATTTCTACAAATGTAGCAATTGAATAGGGACTTAGACAATATTTGTGAGTTGATAAGATGTAGTAGAGAATAATGTATACAATCTATAAAGTAGCTTAATTTTAAAGGAGTTTTGCTATATTACAAGTATATAAGCTATAAGATTACATGTATTTAGTCAGAAGCCTTAAACAGCCAGAGGAGGATGATGATAGATCATAGGAAATTTCTTTGGATATATGTCTGTCTACACATATTATACAAACTACCTGTCACCTAAATTTGATTGCAAATCAATTTTCTCTTTGCGTACAAAACTTGCGTACAAAACACAGGAGTACATACATATCTGTAAACATAATGATTTTAAATTTTTTGGGGTGGGTTTATGTTAGAAGCTTCCACATATAATTCTGAAAAGCACTAGAAGATAAGTTTCCAGATAAAGGGCCTGATGTTAAACAGTGAATGGTTTAAGATAACAATATTTTTAAGCACTAGATTGAGTATCAAATCCAACTGAGTTCACATACTGCACATAGTAACACTACCACCCTGAAATCTTAGCAAATCAATGTGTATTAACTAAAGCAGTTATATGACAGTATTGATACTAACCTGCAATGAAAAGTTGTTCCAGGTCCATCAACACATACACCTCCATTGTAACAGAGAACTGAGTTCAGCGTGGGCTCACTGCAAACATCAACATCAACTTCACAAAACCTGCCAGTGTACCCACTCAGGCAAGTACAAACAAATGCATTGACCGCATCTTGACAAGAACCTCTGTTAATGCAGGGCGCAGATTCACATTCCTGAGGAGAGAAATAATAATACATTGACTACACAGCTTTAAAACACATTACTTATTCATTCATATCAACAGCAAGTGCAAGAGACTGAATCTGCAGATTAGAAAAAGAGTGTTGGACTTTTTTTATTGTCTGATAAGCAAAAGTCTCTAATTTGGGGCAGTTTCTTATAGAAATAGAGATCTTTTGATTACAACTCATACTCAGTCTTGACACTACACTTATTCCTACTAATTAATCTTGTAGAAATGCAAATATATTTTTATATACACAGTCTTACAGCCATGAGTATGTGCTTCCCACTCATGATTCCTTTACTAAAATTTTAAAGCATGTTTTCGAGACATAGTTTATACAATTATTCCTTCTAAGTTTTTATAGTAGGGCCTATTGCAGTGAAAAAAGCCACATTAGTAAGACAATTCTGGACAGAATAAAAAATCACTTATATTAACCAACACACACAAGCCTTTTATCAGTATTTCCTGATAAATGCTTATTATCAATTAATGCATAATATTGCAAATAGAAACATGTAGAAACATTTATGTGTTCACATCGTAACAATTCCCTCTGATAAAGCTAATGTGAAAGTCATCAAATTCAAACCATGCAAAGTAGTAGCAAATTAATGTTTCTCCAGAAGTACAGGAGAGTTTAGTTAGTGCAATTGCCAGTGCAAAAATGTGGTTTTGCCCTTGAGCACAGAAACCTAGGTTTTGCCTATATCCCAAAGGAGTTTTATTTTGCTGCTGCCACCCAAATAGTCTAGCTAAATCCAGTATTTTAAATTTATTTTCACATTCCTGTAACTTTAGAAGGTTTAATTCTTTAAGGATATCCAAGGGCACTCAGATTTCCTGCAGGTACTACAGTTGCTTTGACAGAATGTAAATTCAGATATCCATGGGGAATTGTGAAAAAACAACTTATTTTTCTATAAGCTCTCCAGCTGGGTGTATACAGGATGATTTATTAGTGAGCATTACTAAACTAATTGAATTAAACATCCCACAGGATGCCAAAAATCCTGTGTCTAGGTTCTAGAAGTAGTCTTTTGCTATATTAATTACATTTGTTGTTGGCAAACATAAGTCTTCTTTGTTCTGCTTATAAAAAATATCAATTCACAGTTCCAACTTTCTGGCTTTTTTCCTAGTCTAGTAACTTCTCTTGTCTAGTCTTCTTAATCTGTATTCACTTGTATCCCTCTCTACTACTTCTGTTTTTACAGCTTTGCTCATTAGCAGAATAAATTAAAAAGCTATAAATTAATGGATCAAATTTTTACCTGATTATAAGTCAAAAGTTAAAATTTTAAAAAAATCAAAATCATCAAAGTAACTAAGGGTAAGCTCAAAGCTCACACAAATATTCACAGTTTTGGCTCAATACGCCATCACAGTCATAGCAAGTTGCAAACAATGTAAAACCTTTTCATTTTCTTCTATGGAATGTATTGTTCTTGTAAAATTGTACAAAACTGCGCACAGTAATTAGTTTTTACAGTAACATAAAAACCAGACAGTTTGTAGGAAAGAAATCACACCTATCACTTTCCACTATATTTTGACGTGCTGCAGTTAAAAGTTCATCATTAAACTTGCAAAAAACCAGAGTACACTCTGTTACCAGAGAAGTGCTAGTCTGCACTGTTCTTAACTAAGGCAAGAAAATTGTTTTAGTAAACAGACATACAACTATGTTAAAAATGCCACAAATAACTTTATCCCAAAGTAGGTGAGCTACCACACCACCAGCAAATGCTGTAATTCGTAGCCTAAAAGAACAAGGACATTAGATGGCAAACTGAAGTTGCAACACAGCTATGACCAAGTCCTGCCTATCTTGGATCCTACCAGGGACTGACTTTACAGCTTGGCATTAGGGAATAGCTGGCTCTACAGAAAATTCCCAACCACCCTGATTCCCTGAAGACAAGCTCACCTAACCATCAATGCTATTTCAGTTTTGTCTTCCTTTTTATAATGGGAGATTGAATCTTAACTATGGTCCCTAACCAGACAGTTCCCAAATCAGAGCAACAGCTGCAGGAACTCACAGTCCTAGAAATATTCCCTCTCTTCTCCAGTACAGTAGGGGAAAAAGACTTTCTTGGGCACCTTAGGTGCCCAGTTCCCAACCAAGTAAGATATCCTTTAACCTCTTCTCGCCTAGAAGTGATCAGATCCTGTCAAAGGAAAACTGCCATTGAATAACTAAGAAACCTGAAAATTACCCAAATAATATTCACAAAGGTGGGTCATTTTAGTTTTTCTGAAACATAAATTTGTATATATATAAAAGTGTCACAATTGCTCACTTATTTATACTTCATTTTGTACCTTCTTATTCTCAATGGGTTTTTTAACTTTTACTAAATCTGAAATGCTATTTTGATCTGGAATTTAAAAATGCCTAATTTTTAAGCTTCAAAGACAAAGTCTTAATCTTACAGTAATACTTCCAAAATTTTACAAATAACCTGTTTGAGTAAAACAAACAAATATCACTACCACTCCTGCAGTGAGATCAGCACAGGCTTGGTCCCTTAGACATTTACAGTATTTGGCTGGCAGATACAGAGAATAAATACCAAGTTTAAATGGTGACAAATAACTCAAGCTAATAGATTGAACACTGTTCATCTGCACATAAATATGGGTGACTGCAATTTTTTGCCATTAGAATCAAATATTTGCCAGTAGCAGAAAATAAACCTATTTTGCAATGCCTCACTGATCATGAGGCCAGTTTCTCCGTTTCATTTTTCTCTTTCCTCTTCTCAATCCCATTTTTTGGGGAAAGGAGGTATACAGTGTTGTGAGCAAAAGGGAAGCTCTGTTACCATCACTATACACTCATACTATTCCTAAAGTTGGCACCTTTATGGCAACTAAAAATCTGTAGATTATGTCACAGAACAGAACTGTACACTCTAATCTTGATCAGCAATCCAGGCCTGAAGCTCAAAAGTAATTTGACTTTCATTTCCTAGTGAAATCAAAGGGGAATAAACTTCTTCAGGAATTGCCAGTGGGTTTAGATTATCAATGTTTCAGGCGCAGTTCTGGCTTATGATGTTCTTAATTCCTTCCTCTATTCCCTGCTATTTCCTCACCCCAAATCATGCTGTATTGTCTTCTTAGTTGTGCTAGAATAATAGATTGAAATACTTGTTAAAAACCCCAAACAAAACAACAGATCAACAAAAAAAGACCAAAGAAACCTTTCTTTAATGTTTTTTGAAAGCCAGTTTTCTAATTCGTTTCTCAGCACATAAACCATCATCAGTTATGCAGGTATAACTTGGAAACTATTAAGGAGGGGAGAATTATTTGAAGATGGGGACATGGGAAGTTCTTAAGTCAGCATTGACACTTAGAAGGAGCAAAGAGAAATCACCAAAGTCTGACTGAAAAGTTTTAAAATCTAGCTAGATACAAAAAAAAGAACAGGATAAGTTGAAAAATAATCTGTATTTAAGAAGTAATAATGCATAGTTATTTTCTGCACAAGTCCTCTTGATAAGGCTTTTTAGAAAGTTGTTTTCTAAATTTATTTATTTTAACTTGAACTACTAATGCTTGTGGAAGCAGGAGCAACTGTCTGCAGAAATTTGTCCTTTGTTAGTGTGACATCACCTCTTGTTTTAAATAGCCTTGTGCAGTAATAGTGAGAAGAAGGTAACCATGATGCGTTGCCTTAAGATTCCAAATGCCACAGCAGACACCATTTTGTATTCAACAAAACAGGCAGAAATCAGTATTTCCTTTTGACAGATAGGGTATTTGCAAGGTGATTGAATGCACTGGCAGCATAAAAGGATCTCATAGGTGGGACTTTGTAATTTTAATATTGACATCTGACAAGAAACACACAGAAAAGTTTCAATGGAAGGTGAAGAAACAAGTATGAATGTACTAGGATCAGGAGTAGTTAATGCAGCTAGCAGTTCCTGAACAGAACTGCCAATACACTTATGTGCAGTGTCACTTACTCCAACGTGAAATCTATGTGCATAGAGCAAGTACTTCATTACAACATTTATTCCTATTATGACTTTGCGTAACTTATACCAACAATTTGCTAGCAATGAATGATTAAAAAAAAAACCCAAACAAAAAACCTACACAAAGAACAAAATACCAAAATGAAACTCCCCCCCAAAATCACAAAATTATTTCCAGTTCCTTGTTGGAGTTCTTATCAAAAATATTCCATTTAGAAAGCAGAGGAAGTGCTGAGATCTCCAGGTACCACCAAGCAGTCATAACACTGAAAGGCTGAGGGGCAGTAACAGTGAGGACAGCTTTTGTCTCTGACTTTTTTCTTTGATTCCTCAGGACTTTCTAAAAAACAGCAAGTACTCTTTTTTTATTTTTCTCTCAGATTTATTTCTTTTTTAGTCTTCTCCGAGAACACAGAAAATCTCATCCTTTGACTGGGGCCTCTTCAGTTCACTCAGGGTGTGAACAGGAGGCATAAGGCTCTCCTGTTGCTGCAGCAGTGTACGGGCTCTGTGTGTGAGCTTCTCCAAATTCACAATCTGCCTGGCCTCATAGGCCTACTGTACTCTTCCCCAAGCAGTAGCACATTTTTCCAGGCCTTGCAGATTGCTTCTTTTCAGAAAAGAAATTGAGGTAATTCAGGTATCTCTCTGGTGAAATCCTGTAAAAATAGCTTTACGTGACAATGTTTTGTTTAGAAGGGGGAGCTGCAGGGGCAGCCTCTGTGAGGAGAGGCCGGGGCTGCCCCGTGCCGGACACAGCTGGTTCCAGGCGGCCCCAACTGACCCACTGCAGGGCACAGCTGAGCCCAGCAGCCAAGATGGTGGTGACTCTGGGGAAGTTTATTTAAGAAAGAGTAAAAAACATTGTGCAGAACAGCGTGAGAGAGAGGAGTGAGGGAAAAAGTGTGAAAAACAGCCCTGCAGACACAAAGGAAGGGGGGTGGTGCTCCAGGCAATCTCTACCAGAGATTCCCTGAAGGCCCTGAAGAAGACAATGGTGAAGTGGGTTGGCCCCCTCCAACCCATGGAGGACCACAGTGGAGCAGATATCCACACTGCCACATGTGTGAACACCACACTGCAGCAGGTAGATGTTCCTCGAAGGAAGCTGCAGCCCACAGACAGGCTCCTGGCAGGAGCTGCAGCCCGCGGAGAGGAGCCCATGCAGGAGCATGTTTTCTGGCAGGTTGGGAGGACAGTGTTTTAGTTTTTCATTGATGGTAAATTAAATTAATCTTCCCCAAGTTGAGTCTGTTTTGCCCATGATGGTAATTGGTGACCATGACCAATCCCCTGTCCTTATCTTGACCCACAAGCTTTTCTTCTTACTTCCTCCCCATCCTGATCAGGACGGGGAGTGCAAGAGCAGCTGGGTGGGCGTCTGGCAGCCAGACAAAGTTAACTCACCACACCTCTTTATTCATAGGCTGTAAAACTTTTCTGTCATAGCTGAGCAAGTAACCTGTCCAAACTGAGCTGTACTGCTTAGCTTTTTCTGTGGTGATCATTGCCCTCCATCTTTTCCCTTTTTGTTTTCTAGTTTGTTCCCTTCACAGGCAGCTTCAGTCAAATCAGGGCTGCAGCCATCCATCTCCAAGGAAATCAGAAGGCCAGAAGAAGAGCTGCTGCTCAGGCCTCGTCTTATCAGATTCTTCCTGCTCTAAAGGGGTTCGTTCCTTCCACTATCACCAAAAAAAAAAAGGTAAGTGCCCCTTATTAACTTCAGTCAGAGTGCTCTGCTCATTCCTCAAACATCATCACATCTGTAAATGATGCCCAGTGCTCACACTTTACAGCATACCGGTACTCCCCTTCCCAGCTCATCTTTTGAAACACTGACAGCTTCAATAAGCTCCCTTATAAATAAATGATTTAACGAAATAGAAATTATACAATTGTAATTATTTGTATAGAGTTTTTATCAACTTTTCACTTCGCCAATCTGACACGCTTTATTCTCATCCAAGTATCTTTGAGATTTCTTATATCTGATCTCCTTAAAGTAAAGCAGGAGGGCTCCCTTTCAGAAGGCTTTTTTTTTCCCTGTTTTTTTTCTGTGAAGCATACACTTTTCCCATTTTGATCTAACAAGGAATCCTTTGAGTTTAAGTGTTGTTAACAGGCAATGACCTTGGAAAAGATTTGAAAGTTATAATGGACAAGCTATCAACATGAACTCCAACTGCAATGCTATGGAAAAAATTGCTAATGCTATCCTTAAGTCTTCAGAGAGGGGAACTGTGACTTACACTTAGACAGGTGATTATTCCTCTTTTTATGGGTAGGTGAAACTGAAACATTGTGCCAAGTTCTAAAATCTGTTTTTTTATAAAGGATGTCGAAAAACTGAGAATATAAAATGATTTAGGTACTAGATAAAATGCCTTACACTAAGCTAAGTCTAAGGAAAATAACACTTAACGGAATTTTTAGGATAGAATTCTTTTCAAAAACATTATTACATCATGTATGACATTTTCACATGATACTGCCACAAACATAAATAATATATATGCCTTAAGAATGATTAGACAAATTCATGGAGTACAGGTCTGTTCCTAGCTATTTAAAGCAATAATCAGTGTGAGTTCTTTGCTGTAAAAGTTCCAGAACTCTTGATGGCTCTATGAGTGTTCTTAGGTTTAGTTTATCACTAAGAAAATTGAGAGAAAGAGAGAGAGAATGGCAATGCAGAGTCATTTTCACAGGAATTATTATATATTAACAAGTATTTTAACTCCCAGAGCAAGTCAGTACAAAAATGACTACCTGGATTCCCAAATCTAGATATATCCAGCTAAAGATAAGGTCCGACTTTATTACTGAGAGTCAGCCACTGTAAAACTGTCAAAAGTAGTTAATCTTCCACCTCCTTATGTTTTTAAATAAAGACTGAATATATCTCTAAAACATATGCTTTAGGCAAATGTAAGTTAAATACAAGAATTAGTTTCCATGGGACTGTAAATGAAAGGAATATACAGACTTTTGACAGGAGAACAGAATGGTGATTTTCTGGCCTTATTTTTACTAAATTGTTGTTACGGTACATAGAAGTCCTGATTGATTTTCTTAGCATAGCAAGACAATTTGAAAGTCAAGGCAAAAAAGTTAAAGAATATTAAGATTTCTAGTTATGCAACTCTTTTAAGGGTAGGTTAAGAATCCTTAGTTCTTAAGATGCAAAACAAGATCCACTACATTTACTAGAGCACAACAATTTATTATTTCTTGTTCTCTGAATGTCATGGTGTAGTAAATATTGTTTGTACTAGGAAAGGGATGACTGTCCCTTAAGAGAGCCCACCTGGCATGGCACAGTCCACTGGTTCTGCTGGCAGGGAATTGTTCTGAAATCTGGACTCTAGCAACTGACCTAGAAAGGCACAGTACTTTGCTCAAGGCATATTCCTCCCTTATCCATATCTGTGTGTCCATACTGACATCTGCCTTTGTAAGTGAGGTTAACTTGCCTAAGAAATTCCAACTTTCTACATATCGCACTATATCATTTCCATAGTCACAGTCCATAGCTTGAAATAATTATGAAGGGGCACATTTTAGCACATTAATAAAAATAGTGAAAATCTACTATTTTTCCAAATAATGTGTAAATTTAACTCTGTTTCTTAAAACAAAATCTACGAGTGCATTTTAGAAGTTAGTTTTTTTTCCCTTTTCCTACTGAAAGGACTATTTTTCATTAGTCCTCCTTGGAAACTCTGATTAGAAATAAAAAGTTATTTCTAACAACACTTCAAAATCTATTTCTATAAAAAAGATAGATGTGTTTTTATTTAAGTGAAGTTTTGTTTTCTATCAAGAAGTAATTATAAAGCAGACTAATTCTGAACATAACTAACTCATGCAAATCCACTATGAGGGGAAAAAAGTCTACTGGAAATATACGTAATTTACATAATTTACAAATCTACCTTTTGCCATACTTGTATGTATGTGGTGCATTATACAGTCTAATTTCCTGTGAATACTTATGATACAAAGCCTCAAGTACCATTTGCTGTTTGATTTCTTTGTAGACAACTATGAAGTGATTAACTGTAAGGGAAGACTTGAAGCAGAAAAAGGTAGTGGCCTTAAACATCAGTTCAGGGAGCAGAAGCAAGCATCCTGGTATTCGTGAGAAAACTGGATTCCAGGTGGAAGTCACTGACTTGCAGAAGGCAGAACCAAACAGAGCTTTAAAACTTGAATTTGATGGAGTTAAGAAGAAAGAGATAAGAAAGGAATTCAAAGGTAGATACTGCACCAGAAAAGAAACATGCTTTCAAGAGTCATGTTTCCAGGCATTTAAAGATAGGACTGAGGGCAAAATTATTCCCAGGTCAAAAGCAGAGGTTTTTGTGATACACAAGAACCGTGTGGTTAAGGGTTTGGATTAGAATAAAAAAAAGTAGGCAGAAAGGAAATCAATGCTGTAAATAAATGCTTTAGAAACTAATTCATGTGTTAAAGCAAGAGTTTGTACGTGCAAAATATGGTATGCATATGGTTTTTAATGCACCTTGAATCTAGATTTCCAAAAAAAGTTTAAATTTACAGTATTACTTCATAGGAAATGTACAATTTAATGTTTTAATATGATTTCATAGTTATGCAAAACAGCCATGGTTCAGTGCATTAGTGGGAAACTATATATATGCATTTCAGTTCCTTTCAGATATTTTACCACAGTTTAATTTATTTAATTCATCATGAGTGCAATAATCTGATGTAATTACAACTGCTATTAAGAGACCAGAAGGCCCAGGTTTCCTTTGCTAAGTTTAAAATAGCACTTAGTTTAAACTGTGTGGTTCAGTAAGTTATGGACTTTTCCATACACACGGGAGTTTGAAGTGCACTCTTACTTTGGGATAAAACTCAGTAGTATTGCTACCATGTAAAAGTCTGAGATTTACATTAAGAATTGAGATGAATGCTCCAGATGCCTATTTCTATTTTATGTTTAACAAAATTATAAACAAAGTGTATTTTTCTAACCAGTAAAATTATTACTCTATTTTTTCTGTAATTTTTTTGTTACTATTATCACATATCCATACTGTTTAATTATTAACTTCCCAAAGCTTTTTCATTTGGTGGATTAAATATACATACAACATTTTGTGGAATGAACTGGGAAAACTTATTTCTGTGTTTCAGAATGGTGCTATTATCCAACATCATTCAATTCAAAATGAGTTCAAAATGACCAAAATATTTTGCTTTGAAATTTTGGATTATGGGCACAAGGAGAAGAGAAAAATAATAAAAATAAACCTATTTTTTAGACAACAATACAAAGCACGAACATACTGGATCAGACCAGTGCTCCAACTGGCCCAGTATTCTGCCTATAATAGTGGCAGAGAGAAACCCACTTTAAGAAAATCATGTGAACTTTGCCACTTTCTACAGTCTATGTCCCGTGCATCCTCCCAGCAAGCAGAACTGTCTAATCAGACATGATAAACAGTACTTCCCTGTCTGGTTCATTTATCATTCATTTATGGACCTGTTGTCCATGGCTTGCTTAATTTTTCTGAACCTAGTAAGAGATCACCTGCCTACCCAGCCTTCTGTGGCAGCAAGTTCTAGAGGTTCTCTGCTTCCTGTGAAACAAAGCACTTTTATTTCTTCCAAATGTTTCTTCGACTATTTTTATCATGTCCCCTCAATTCTTTTACTACAGAATTTGGCGAAGAAATTTTCCATTTAAGTTCATCTACCACTATCATAGTTTCTAAACCTTAATTACGTTCCCCTCAGCTTTCTCCTCTTCAGACAGAATAGTTTCAGCCATTTAAATCTCTCCTTACAAGGCAACTATTCAATTCGTATCATTTTTGTTGCCCTCTGTAGCTTCTCTAACGCTACTACACCCTCCTTGAGATGCAAGGTCCAGAACTGGACCTTAGGGTCCTGCACTTTGGCTACAACAACCCCATGCAGCACTACAGGCTTGGGGAAGAGTGGCTGGAAAGCTGCCTGTCGGAAAAGGACCTGGGGGTGCTGGTCGACAGCCGGCTGAACATGAGCCAGCAGTGTGCCCAGGCAGCCAAGAAGGCCAGTGGCAACCTGGCCTGTATCAGAAATAGTGTGGCCAGCAGGAGGAGGGAAGTGACTGTGCCCCTGTACTAGGCACTGGTGAGGCCGCACCTCGAATACTGTGTTCAGTTTTGGGCCCCTCACTACAAGAAGGACGTCGAGGTGCTGGAAAAGGAGGCTGAGGGGAGACCTCATCGCTCTCTACAACTACCTGAAAGGAGGTTGTAGCGAGGTGGGTGTCGGTCTCTTCTCCCAAGTAACAAGCGATAGGATGAGAGGAAATGGCCTCCAGTTGCGCCAGGGGAGGTTTAGATTGGACATGAGGAAAAATGTCTTTACTGAAAGAGTGGTTAAACATTGGACCAGGCTGCCCAGGGAAGTGGTTGAGTCCCCATCCCTGGAAGTATTTAAAAGACGTGTAGATGAGGCACTTAGAGACATGGTTGAGTGGGCATGGTGGTGTTGGGTTGACGGTTGGACTTGATGATCTTAGACGTCTTTTCCAACCTTACTGATTCTATGATTCTATGATAACTGTGCACAGTAACCAGTATGTGAGCCCACTCCGGTTTTATATAGCAGTGAGATCATGCCCTCTGTCTTGTTCCCCGTACCCTTCCTGATCACGCCCAGCCTTTTTTTTTTTTTGCTGTTCTTCATTGTGACTGCACATTGAGACAATGATTTCAGAGAACTGTCAATCACTGCTCCAGGTCTTCTTTCCTGAGTTGTAACTGACAGTTCTGAATTCAGCTGTAGGTAAGTATTAGGCTATTTTTCCCCAGTTACATTATCTTACACTGAAGCTTACTCCACCACCTTTTCACTCTCTCCATTTTGTGAGGCCCTTCGGGCATTCCTCAAATGGAAAGAATTCACTGAGCTTCTCTTGCTATAACCTTACCCTGTCTGAGTGCTCATTTTATACTTCAGCCATCAAGCAACCCCACCAGTTCCTTACCTGGCTTCCTGTTTTTGACAGATGTGAAAAGCTTTTTAGGAGTTAAGAGTATCCTTTACAAGGCACTTTTCAATTTGTGTTTTAGCTTTTTGAGCTTCCTGCCAACATTTGAACTAATGTTCTATGGCCTTTTCTGTTCTTTCCATGTGGGCAAGCTTTCCATTTGTTAAAATGCCAATTTTTCCCTGTGACAGCCTTAAGTTTCCTTCTTAAGTCATTCAGGGCTTTGGACCACTTTGTGTTCTTGAATTGTGGCACACATTTTGCCTGGGCTTTTAACATATTATTTGTTTAATAGCCCCTAGTCTGCTTGTAAGTTTCTTGTGGTTTTGGCTTGCTCCTCTTAAGTTACTTGACAATGCACCTCATTTTTATAGTTTCCTTTCCTGAAATTGAGTATCTATCTGCTGGATTTATTTGGCATGCTCTCTCATGCTACAGTCATAAACCTAGCTGTATTATAGTCACTAATAGACATCATCTCTGTCATTAACACCTCTTGAGCCAGATGCTGGTCTTTTCAGAGGCATGCTGAACATCAGTCATGTTCAGATTTTAAGTTCTGTCATTCTTAAATAGTACTCTTCTATACTGGTCAGCATTTCCCAAGCATCTAGTTTAAATATTCCCCTACAACCATTTCAATTTTCATTCAGTAGCCCGGTTCCATGATGATAAAGGTGCAATCCATTTTTGTACAGGTTCCTCCAATTTCAAAAGGTTTTCCTTTTTCAATTGCATTTGAATTGCTTTTGTCTATACCAGCGTATTACTCATGTACTGGAGCTGAATCTCTGTCTGCCTCTCAGGTCTCATACGAAACTGGCAGTCTTTCAAAGAAAAGCTAGATGCACGTCCTAGACTTCAGTTTCCTGCCCAGCCTGAATTTATAATCTCAAGAACATCCCCCTACACTTTCCTCCATTACTGGTTATCAACACAGGTCACAATTATTGGCTCCTTTCCAGTACACTGAAGTAATGTCTCTAGAGATACTGTGAGATCCACTATCTTTCCAGATGCAAAGATTACTTTGTATCCAAGGCTTCTCTGATGCCATAAACCCAGTTACCTATGTACCTAATAATTGAATAGTCCCATTTTTTAAGATACTCTCTGTTGCTAGAGCATCCTTGATGCAAGAGCATACTGTGGTATCAGTTGATAAGCTTTTCTTATATAAGAAATCAGAAATATGCCTATCAGTGGAATATCCTCCTCCCTAAGGCTTTTGTACTCTCTAGAAGCAGAGGGCTTACCACTTTGGAGGTGAAACTCCTCTGCAACATTCTTGTAGGTCTCATTCATTTCTCTACTTCTCCAATTTCTACTCTCTATTTTTCTATTACTTCTCCATTTAATAGAATCTCCAATTCAGCCACTCCTAAAATAAACTTACTACCTCAGGGCCAGGAGGTCCTTGCAGTGTTATACACACTGAAGTTGTCCCATGGGTGGGTAATCACACGTTGTGCTTTGCAGAATACAGTGGCTATCTCCCCCTCCTCCCACTCTTAGATTTACCTATCTGCATCTTGAGCATAAATTACATTCTTTCTTGGAAGTTTACATTAGTTTAGCTTCTTTGAAGAAACTACTTATCTTACTCAACCCTCTTTAAACTAGTTAGCAATAGGTAAATATACTCAAGAGTGTGAAAAAGTCCCACACATCCACAAACAAGAGCATCCAGCTCATCCGAGGCTCTTTGTACGTTCACCAATGTTTGCCATACAGGTATATGCTACACATATACAGAGGGAATTCTGGGGAGGGGATTCTACTTTCTGGCTTACCTATCATAGTTCGTTAAGACCCAGTCATCACAGTCAGTGGAGTACAGACTCACTAAAGAAATGCAGATGTCCATTTCAAAATCAACTGAACAGCTCTGGAGATCTCCCTGAATGTTCACCACATCTTCATTGACTATAATAAGTGCATAGACAACTAGCTTTCACAAAGACACCTCAAGTTAGGCAAGCTGAATCCTACTGTTCTTTCCCAATCAAATCACAGATAATTGTAAGGCTGTCAAGTCTCATGTCTTTTGTGCAATCTGGCAAGTCCTGGTGAGTAACTGCTTATTTGTTTGGACTAGCAGAATATTGTTCTCTGACTGCACATGTGCATCAGCTGTGGTGCCTTTGTGTAGAAAATTAGTTGGTTTTCCTATTTCCACCTTGTTTCTGTCTTTTATGAAAAAAGACAGAAAAGAACAGTAAAACCAGACAAAATAATTCTAGGATGCAGTCTGATCACAGCTTCCTATCAGATACAAGCAGAAGCACCAACAAGCTGAGTATCTTCCTATGTAAAGACTCAAAACACTTTTTGCTCCCTTTTTGACAGCATGAGACAGCCTTAGCTGAGCATGTAAGAAGCACAACTGCCAACGACTTCTCATCAGTCATAGCAAAAAAAAGCCAAAGTAAGTACAAAATAATGTCTATTACTAATATTCTACTGACCATATTAGCAATCTATGTTTACCTATATCAGAGAGAAAAGATCAATTTTCAGTTATATACATTCATCTTACAAGTTCAAAAATATGCAAACGTCAAAGGAAATCATGTGTATTGCAACTAATTCATATATTTTTTCTCTTACTCTTTCTTGAATGAAATCTAGAAATGAAAAAGCAATGAAAACTGTAGTAGATAGGAAAGTTCCAACATCCACACTCCATATTACATATGCAAAAGTTAAAGGGTATAACTATAAAGTGCTTATTTTTTTCCTGAAAGTATTAGACAACCTGAGAAAGTCTTGAAGTGTATTTTCTTGCAAACTACATTGCAACACATGTAGAGGAGGAAAACATCCAAGATGAAAAATAAAAAAAAATCCAAGTATGTCTAAGGAAATATATATATACACACACAAAAATATATTTTATTTTTAAATTGGTTAATTAAATCAGCTTAGTTGCTGACCTTGCCTGGCTGTGCAATGCCCACCCAGCCACTCTCTTAATCTCCCTCCTCAACAGGACAAGGGAAAAAAATAAGATGACAAAGCTCATGGGTTGGTAAGAACAGAGAGATCACTTACCAATTACCATCACAGGCAAAATAGACTTGACTTGGGGAAAATAAATTTAAGTTATTGCCAATTAGAAATAGATTTTTGGACAGCGAGAAACAAAGACAAACTCTAAAACCAGATCCCCCCCACCCCTTTTTCCCAGGCTCAACTTCACTCCTCCATTCCCAACTCTTCTACCTCCTCCTCTCACCCTGAGCAGTGCAGGGCAGGTGGGGAATGGGGGTTGTGGTCAGTTCGTAACAGCTCCTCTCTGCTGCTTCTTCCTCCTCACACTTCTCCCCTGTTCCAGTGTGGGTCCTCTCCACGGGCTGCAGTCCTGCAGGGTAAGACTGCTCCTGCATGGGCTCCTCTCCAGAGCCGCAGGTCCTGCCCAGAGCCTGCTCCTGTATGGGCGCTCCATGGGCTGCAGTTCTCTCAGGGGAGATGCTGTGCCGTGGGGTCCTCCATTGGCTGCAGCGTGGATATCTGCTCTGGCGTGGTCCTCTCCACAGACTGTAGGGAAATACCTGCTCCACCATGGTTCTCTCCAGGGGCTGCAGGGGAATCTCTGCTCCGGCACCTGGAGCACCTCCTCCCCCTCCTTCTTCACTGACCTTGGTGTCTGCCGGGTTGCTTCTCACACATTTTTTCCTCACTCCTCTCTCTGCT
Source organism: Aptenodytes forsteri (assembly GCF_000699145.1). Classification (NCBI taxonomy): domain Eukaryota; kingdom Metazoa; phylum Chordata; class Aves; order Sphenisciformes; family Spheniscidae; genus Aptenodytes; species Aptenodytes forsteri. The sequence continues at coordinate 461,877 of NW_008794579.1, forward strand.
GGGCAGTGTTTTTTACCCTTTCTTAAATATGTTTCCACAGAGGTGCCACCATCTTGGTTGAGGAGCTCAGCTGTGTCCTGCGGCAAGTCCACTGGAGCTGACTAGAACCAGCTGTGTCCAGCACGGGCAGCCCCTGGCCTCTTCTCACAGAGGCCGCCTCTGCAGCCCCCCCTCTAAACAAAACCTTGGCACCTACACCCAATGCAGCTGCATAAACCTTAATACAAATAAATGTATCTTCAAGTGAAGAAAATATTGAAGTATATTTACCTGGATTAATTCTTGATTATTTTTTTAAAGAAAGGAACTGGTTTATGTTAATCTAGAGGAAAACAATTATAGAGCATGAGCCTACCATGATTATCCAGGTATGCACACCCTGACATAGTCAGAAAGCCTTGCTGATTGCTGTAAGACTTGCATAGGCATGATATATGTCTCAGCAGGATGAATGCAGTGTTAGAGCCTTTAAAAATATGACACCTGCAGCACTGTCTAAACTAGGAATCACATTGCATGCAATTAGAATGAACATCAAAAAATGAAGGCATCATTCTGACAGACATGTCAAATGTATATGTATATTGTTTCTTTCTATGAATTTCTACTCTATGCATTTTCAAACACCTCAGTATGAAATGTGGTTATCTTTTCAATATGATTTTGTGACATTGTCTACAGGACATTTAATATCTCATTCTCTCAAAATGGGCGGAAGTGAAAATCATGGATGTTGCTAGAGAAAATATTACCCAAGGGTATTTTGTATTAGCATTGGCAACAGCTGATAATCATTCAGATTTGCAATATCGTATCATGATGCACACTCTGTTGAGTTGAATTACTTATTTGCTGACTTCTTTCTCTAAAGGAAGTTGGAATATTCCAGCTAGATTTACTCCTTGTGTGACACTGTCATGGTTTTTCAACAGAAAACTTATAGACCATACTTCCTTTATGTAATATGAGATATTTTTAATTATCTAGTACTTTTAGCAATATATAAAAAAATATGAAAGGTCCCTACATGCACATAGAAGTTAAAAAGATGTTTGGATAACATTTTGGAATGTGTTTTTGACAATTCAGAAGCACTATATTAGAAGCCAGATAGCCCAAAGGGAGGCAGATCTCGTGCCAGACTTTCTTATGAGACCAAATACATTTACAAGGATCACATCCCAAGATCTGATTAAACTCTGTTTGGTACAAAACCTGAAAAAGTCTAAACCAATTCAAATACTTTCCCCAAGGTGTGGCCAACATTGTAAGGGCTGTTCATTGTTACGCCAGATACAGTCACCTTCTACGAGCTGGTTTGCTGACCTTGGGAATCTTCATGGCACAAACTCGCATATACGGATGCCTTCTTATCCACAGCCATTCCCCATGATAATGTAAAAATATTCTTGAACTTAAGAGGAGGAAGTGGGCAGTGTATTTTGTACACCACAGTTTTATATCACAGAATTCTACAATTACCTGGATTTTGATATTTTAAACACGAGTCATGCCTACTTTCAGTGTAGAACATTGCATCTCGAGGTTTACTATTCAAATATACAGTTAAGCTACAGCAAATGGGGCTCGCAATGCAAATTAGGTAGTTATGTCATCCATGCTGAACCGTGGAATAAATGATTTTCAGGTAGTGTTGGCTTAGCTGGCTGTAGCTTTTCAGATTTATCATTCAAACTTCACCTTTTAAGTTCTTTAGACATTTTCTCAATGGTCTTTTTTAATGCAGTTTCATGTAAGTAACAAATAATGAGCTTTTCAGAATGGATTTGAAACAACTGAATTTCTGTCATGCATTTTCAATAAACTGACCCATTCAGAAGTTACTTAAATAAAAATGAGTTTCAAGCAGCGTATTATCCTTTCCCCTATTATTAAAATGAAATTTGAAGACATACATTAATATTTATCTCACATCTTGAGCTGGTCCATCCTGAGTCACAAGAGCATTGATATCCATCAATGAGATCTATACATCTGAAATACAAAATAGTGTTATTCAGATGAAGCTATGTAATTCTAGATTCAGCACTAGTAGTATCATTCCATACATTTCAAAATAGTGGCCTGATGTAAGCTACTGAAATCCATGGCACTTTTAATTAGTTTTAATAATGGGTTCCAAATGTGTGTATTATGGGTGCTGAGGGGTTTTGTAAGGATACCGATTCTCATATTACAAGACATCTTCCCATTTCAACCCGTTGGCATGTTAACAGCTAAAGATTCGCTTTTAAGTGTATTAAACTCTAATTAATCCATATGTACTGAAAACTGGTTTATGCTAATGAACAAAAATCAAAGAGAAACTGAGATAATGTAACAGTATATTACATTAGTTTAAGCAGGCAACATCTGTCATCTTTAAGTGTGCTTGTACTCTTACTTTATGGAAGAACATAATTAAAAGTGTATTTATCAACCTTCCCATACCATTAAATCTTAAATATTGCTAGTTATGTACATTATGTTGGAGATAACAATACTTAAATAAAAATAGCCACCTTCCATGAAGACAAGGATCTGGCAAGCATTCGTTAACATTTATCTCGCAGTTTGTTCCAGTAAAACCTCTCCTACAGTGACACTTATAGGAACTGATGTCATCAATGCAACTCCCATTGTTGAGGCAAGGAGTAGATATACATTCATCTATATTTACTTCACATCTATCACCTGTGTAAAAAAAAGAAGATATGACTAAGCTTTAAATTCTAAACTCAAACCAACTAACAGTTTATCTGTTAATATTATACATTCCAGATAAACTGTTTTTATTTACATACATTGTTTATACAGTTCATTATATTCATCAATAAAGAATATCCCACTGGAATTACCTATAGGTGCAAATGCTGAAAAGAATGGTTATATTGCAATATATTACAATGGTAACATCTGTAATTGTGGCAAGGCAAGACGGTTTTGAGGGTCAACTTGCAAGCAAAATAGTTAAATGGAGAAATGGAAATTTCAAGAGGAATTTTTTTACACAGTTATTGGAAAGATGAATAGCACAGGTTTCCTATAAGAGGAATAGAGAATTAAAATGATACATGTCTTGGTGATGTGATCTAACTAATACTTATTTTCTCAAACTGGAATTAAAATACAGGGGCTTTCGGTAAATGATGCAAGATGTAGAATTCTTTGAAATCTTTTTGAAGACATTCATTATGAGAGATATGGTGGTGCACTTTTCTGCTTGCAATTTTCCTGCAAATTGGTGCCACACATCTTTCATCTAAACATCTCAGAGTACTTTATGAAATACTAACTGACAAACAACACGTACCTAGGTCTCTTTGTAGGCAGCTACTGCCCACTGCTGGGTAGGCAACTAAGCCCCACACAGCCACTCACTCACTCCCCTGCAGTGGGATGGGGGAGAGAATCGGAAGGGTAAAAGTGAGAAAACTCGCGCGTTGAGATAAAGACAGTTTAAAAGGGAAAGCAAAAGCTGCGAACGCAAGCAAAGCAAAACAAGGAATTCATTCAGCTCTGATCGTTCATGCTCCTTTGACACTCTTGCTCGTTTAGTGTCACACTCTCTGGATCACTGGTGTCTTATTTGATATCACTACATGTAAGAACTTAAAACTTTCAGAAATAGATATTTTGTGAACATATTGCCAAAATCTAAATTCAGAACAGAGAAGCCAAGTTCATCTGTTCTATTATAGAAGATCTAATTATCAAAGAGGCAATTTTCCTTGTAAGTCAGCACTAGGAAAGAAGATTCTTAATCTGCTCTTATCGAGGAATACTTCAAAAGCATTTGCAGGACAGTAGTACTACACAATAATATACTCCGAGTTCACTTTACTTGAAGCTCTGAAGTGATTATTTTCTTGTATCTGAATGGTGAGGGCATCTCTGTAACATCGTATTTCTATTCTACACCATTACAAAAAGAAAAAGGTAATTTCATGATTGTTGATCTTTCGATTTTCCTGGTCCATTTAGCAAAGACTGTGAGTTTTAAAATGTGATAGTCCCATGGTTATGGGTTTTTTTGATAAATTAATAACTCCAATCTTTGCTCTCATAACCAGCTGTATTTTCACTCAATCATGCTTTCATTCCTATCTTTCCAACGCTGCTGATCAGAAATGGTATTAGCTTCCCATGCAAACAAAAAGGTCTGTTCTCCTAAGAATTCTTACTAATTTAAACTTAATGAATTAGTGAGGGGACATATTAATGAAATGGGTAGTATTAATGTACACAGACTGGTGTGTTTTTTTGTACTATGTACTCTTACTAAAACAATAGAACTTACTTTTAAAAACTCACTTTCCTAGTTAATCACACATGTTACTCAGGAGGCGCAAATCTGTATTTTAAGAGTTAAAGGTTCTCAGTTCGAATGTAGTAATTTGCTTTTGATAATAAGATGTATGTGAAAGAATAATTAAAAAATAGTTTTAGTGATTTATGAATTGTTAAGGCAGATATGTCTGATCTTGAAGAAAGCAAACCCCAGAATAGCTCTGTTCTTTTTCTTTTTAAATTATTTAAAATAGTTTGCTTTATAAGTAATCCAATGCCATTCATTCTTACTGCTACCTTTCACTGCTGCTGTTTTCTATCCTCTGCATAGGTATAATACATCCACTGAAGGAAATAAACTTGAAATCAAATTACATTATATTTTAAAAAAATAGTATACTGCTAGTCAGATATTTAAATATTAGTTCAGCAATATAGCAGTAGCAGATTCCAAAATCACCTAATGAAATTTGATTTGACTATAATCAACCCATTAGAAGCTTGGCTGAGATACCTCAATGGCTGCAGCCATTCATTTGAAGAGGTTGACACATATTGATATATTGATTCTGAAAGACAGATTAAAATTAAAGTAATCACTGATAATTATTCCATATTCACATGTGCTTGCATTACTGCATAATCTATTGAGAAAGGAAAAATTATAGTTCCTTTAGATGATTAACATCTTGTAATTAGATTGTTTTACATTCCTGACTTACTGTTATTTATGCTACATTCATCTACTACCTCAATGCCATTGAATAAATTTTTGCCTCAACAGCTCAATGAATGCAATGACAATGCAGTAAAAATCCATTACTTGATTGTGGGAAAAGAAGACTCAGTGCATAAACTGAATGTGTCAATAAATGATTACAAAAATTACATTTCAAAAGACAAGACATATTGAGAAAAACATATTTTACATCTTCCTTTCATTCCTAGAAAAAAAACTTACAATCATAACCTTGGAGAGTTTTAAAAACAGGAATCATTGCAGTATTTCTTTAAAAAAAAAAAAAAGTGTTCAGAATTACATACTCAGAATTATGAAATTGTGGAGAAATATTCGTGTACATTATATAGAGGGATTTTCCTTTTCTGCAACTTGAAGACTGAAGACTTAAACTAGATATGACTTAATATATTTAATAGTCACAATAAAAGAGAACATGTCAGTTAAATGCCACAGAATTGCAATCAAATCTTCAACAGCTCTTAAAAGAAAACAAAATTAATAGGTTACTTCCATTGAAGTGCCCGAACACTTGCTTGCTTGATTTGGGGGGGGGAGGGGGGAAGTAATGAATTTAGTAAAATTCTGATCAAAGTGCCAAATTAGAACTAGTCATAGATATTGTTAATGCAAAGGAAATGGTTCCTTCTTGTATGGTTTCATGTCTTTTGTAAAGGCCTGCATACCTCCTCTTGGACAATCCAATAAAATATTCATAATGAATTAATGAAAAAATAAGCCCTCAGAATAACTACATAAATTGAAGAAAGTAACTATTTTTAGTATTCTAGACAGGGTATGCTTATGCAAGATTAAAAACTTGTAAAATTATTTTTCTACAAATATGTGATTTTCTGGAAATGACAGTGGGCAGAATGTATGTGCCCATTCCTCAGCTTCTATGTGGCAGTGAAAAGAACAGAATTCAGATAATATTGTGTTAGGGAAGTCAGAGTGTAATACATCCCACCTAATCTTAACTAGCGTAAAATTAAGCAGCTAGTTTAAGATAGGTGGCTAAACTCGCTTTAAAATCAATAGAGAAGCAGCTTCAAAGGGTGACCTGTATCATGTCTTGGACACCACTTACCTTCAATGTCCTAGCGGTGGCAATGACTGCAGAAGGAAATTAAATGAGTAATTTGGACTAGCTGCCTAGTTTTTAGAGGACTAAAACTAGGGGAAATTAAGCCTATTGCTAGTATCAGCTGTAAACATCATTACCCATGTAACACAGCTTGCTCCACATTTTTCAAATCTACAATTTCATGTTTTGTGGTGTGTATAGGAGTTTTTGGAACACCAGCACGAGTCCTGAAATAATGTTTCCTTTAAATAAAGTTTTTCTTCTCAGCCTCAGTTCTCCCATTCCTTAGAGTTCAGTGAGAACGTATCACAGTAGTCTTCCTTTATTTCTGTCCAAATACTGTGAAATACTGTACCATCAATTTTCAAGGAGATCTTTGCTTAAGAGAATGCTTAATGTCACAAAGTGTCTTTAATCTCCAGGTGTATCTGAAATACAGGAACCAAAACTCATGAAGTAATGTTCAGGCAGGGAATAACATGGGAAGCTAGAGAAATAAAACTTTGTGCTTAGTTTCTTTAAGAAACGGGTATCATGAATTAGATTCTGCCAAGAAAGACTGAATCTGATGGAAAGAACAGAAACACCTTGTAGTGACATCTCCATATTCTGCCCTTACTAGGAAAGCTTTAGCAATATTAATAGGCAAAATGGATTTTTAGTCCTGCCAGTGTTAAAGTTTCAGACATATGTAGAGAGTAAAAGTCCATTTTATCATTCCCACCCTAAAAGGAATTTGTGAGATTTGTTGTGAATACAGACTACAATCATCACAGTAATACCGTACTTATATGAGCTTATTATAGGGGCTTAATTCATTGGGTTTTTTTAACTCAGACTGTTTTTTTTAAATCACCATTCATCTAACAGTTGTCTTCATTACTGATATAACTCCAAGAAATATATAACTGTAAACAATTATAAATCCTCAACAGAAGTTGTGGAAAAACACTAGAATATGATACTTAACACTGGTAGTTATTTACAGCTTCAAAACCTTAATTTGGACAGATAGAAAATATGTATTCAAACATGTTCCATCTTGACCATGATCAAGAATGGTAACTGATCATTCTTAGCTGACTTTTTGCACAAGAGAAAAAACCAAGAAAATAATACAGAGCAAAAAATGTATCAGCTGAGCTATCTGGGCTCAAAAGCAATGTAAAGATAAACAGGTATGTGGAAAAATAATGTAATAGGATCTCATAATTAAAGCAAAACCAAGCTGGGATGAGTACTAGGTGAAAAATTCAGATATTTTATCTATTACAGGAAGAGACGGAAGATACATCTTGAAAAAATACGGTATGTAATAATTTCTACCAGCTATAAATTTATTTCCACAGCTTTTGAAATATTTTCTATAATAAATACCTTTTATGAATACATATATGTACAAAATCACATTGTAAATAAATGCTTTAGTCTCCCTAGAAGACATTTTTCAGCAGAATTAACTTTGATACAATATGCCCCAATCATCATATTCTAAAACAACCATCTTACAAACCTAGAAATATGTTGCCTCTTAAAATTAGTAATTGACTGCAAAGAACTAGTACTCATTTTGTCACAGTGACATTAATCTTATGAACAGCATAATGTCCTTTTAACATCATTTTAGTATTGCCTCGTTCAGTCTGCTATGAGTAAATAAGCTGTAACAGAAGTTTTCTAAGTATGCTGCATGAAAAACTAGGGCTGATAAGGTTGCTGAGCTTGTTTTTGTTGATTTCATCTTAAGAAAGATTTATTATAGCAGAGTGACTGATACCAGAGATTTAGATTTTCTATTTCTATTGTATTTTGTGTCAGTAATAGATTTATTTCAGGCAGTTATTTCACTTCCCTTATATTAAGTCAAATTAAATTGGTGCTGATCAGACTGCAGAAAATTTGAGTGGTTGCAAACTATTTTGAAGTAAGTATTTTTTTCTTTCTTTAGACAAGGTTTGATTTCCACTCTGGATGGGAAAGCGAAGAGAACTTTACAAGGTAAGATTAGACCACAGGAAACAAAGTTATTAAGACAAATACAGATTCATTTGCTTGGTCTAAAACTTTTAAGACATTTGCTTTCATTAAATATCAATTTTGGATCTTAGATATGCATTCATGGCTTTTGAGAACCGTATCTGCCCATTTAATTTAAAAGTGAAGGCAAGAACCAGAGGGATTAAATATAAAAACATCACCTGTAGGTTGTACTGTCTGTTATTTAGATATTTGAACTCTAGACTGGAGCACGACGAGCCCATCAGAAGCAGCAATCTACCTAAGCAAATTACTTCTTGGCTTACTGCTGTGCCTAGTCATAGCATCAGCTCAAGCATCAGCTCTTAGTGATTTGAACACTTTTTACTACTATCTAAATAATAGAAATTCAAAAATTCATAATCTTGTGACAGGTGAAAAGGAACACACCATGTAGTTTAGAATTTAATGACAGTCCTATTAATGTTTTAACAGTCTGATAGTCAAAATTATCAATACTGAAAAGCATCGATATTAAAATCATTAAAATGGTTATACCAAAAATCCCCCCAAACCTTGCCAGTATCTAACCCTTTCCACTGGTGGTGTGCTCATGCTTCAAATGTCCCTGTGGGTCTGAAGTGTGACACTACAGTTTTCTCCCGAAAACTGTAGATGGGGGGTGGAGGGAGGGGCATTGCAAGGATCTGCCAGCATCATGACATCTTTGGCGGGAGGATTGTGATGTGCCTGGTGGGGTTTTCTTTCTTCTCTTTGTTTGAAGGAACATGATGTTGATACTTTATTCTTCCCCTAGTCTTGGGCTCTGCTTGGGTTTCCCTTTATACCTTTCCCTGTAACAGCCCCCTTCCTTCACCCAGGCTGCCAGCTGCAGCCTGGCAATGGCCCCCAGCCCCAAGCACACAAAGGGCTATGGTTTGCCAGGCAGTGACTGGGAGGCAGAGGGGGCCATCCCCAGAGCTGAAGCTGGAGCAGGGGAGGCAGCAGTCACTGGCCCCAGCACAGGGGTTAAATCAGTGACAACCAGCTCAGGCTGGCTCCTCAGGTGCGGCTGAGCCCCTGCACTGCCGGGTCAGTGCACAGCTGAGCCTCCCCCTGCTAAGGGCAGAAATCATATTTACTGGATTACAAAACGATAAAATCAAGCTATACCTAAAGAGATCACAGTTTAGAATTATGATTCAGTTCACAGATGAATAAACCTACAAAAAGGGATGGAGAACAAGATAAATCTCAAGACAGTGCAAGTAGAATCTATTAATTCATGTCTGAATATTGGAAACATCACGACAAAAATGTCATAGTTGTCAATATTGCCAGAGGAGGTCACATTGTAGCTGGGCAAGCTACAAATATCAATTCAATATTTACGACATTTTAACTTTGATTTTAAGAACATATGGTTTAGTATGAGCAATTACTTTATTAAAATTGAGAAAAACTTTTAAAACTAAAAGATAACTGAAAACTTGTAACTGAAAGACAAATTTCTAAGCAGCAAATTATTGCTCATTTGAACTAATACAGGTCAATATGGAGAAAAGAACTGTATTGATATGTTGTATATATAATGTATGTATTTCATATATTGCATATATATTAATATAAACACACACACATAGTCTTACGGAGAAATACCCTTTTTTTCAGTATAGTCACTGTTTATTAGCCATTTTAACACTATAATATAAAATGGAGTGAAAAAAAATAAAATAAGGGAAAATTGGAGAGCTGTACTATGTGGTAGAAGCATCAAGAAAAAGATGTTCTAGCATCACTCTAAAATAATTTAAGTATAGCTTTGTGGGAAAAAAAATATATTCACATTTACTTCCTTATCACTCCATAACCTGAATGCCTCCAGAATATACTAATATTATCATTACAGCTTTTGATTTTCTTCTCTATTATGCATGTTTTATGTAGTATGTAACAGTCTTATTTAAAACTGAAGCAGTTACGCATTTTTACAGTCAAATGATAATAAAAGTCAAAGTTCACTGTATAGCTAAAAACTCAACTTGTCTTTCTCTTCTTGGGACACAAGGAATCACACTTACTACTAATAAAGTAATGCATTATTCACTTTACAGTTTAAATGTCCCATCAGAAATGAGAACAATACTGTCCTTGGAGGTTTTCCAGACCCAGCTGGAAAAAGCCCTGAACAGCCTGGTCTGACCCCATAGCTAACATTGCTTTCAGCAAGAGACTAGAGACCTCACAAAGTCCCTTCCAACCTGAATTACTCTGATTCAAGAATGAGATTTCCCCTGGTAGCTTGGCCTGGTAGCCTGGTTAATGGCAAAATGCATGGGATCAAAAGCATGCAATGGGTGCACAGAAGCAGATGACAGTGCAACAAGAATTTGATCATGGTTATACACAAAATTACTTGTGAATAGCATGTATTTCATTATAGCCTAATAATTTTCAAAATTATTATGCTATTTCGTAACACTCTGGTCAAATTCAACATCCCCAAAAAAAATCCAAAAAGAAAGTATGCAAAAAAGGTAGGTTGCTTTTTTTTTCCCATTTAGATATCAATCTAAATCACACACTGAGACGCTATGCACGCAAGCAGGAAGTACAAACACTTGGAAATAATAACTGGAAATAATCTTAATTACTGATGAGAAAATGTATTATTTAGAATACAGGTATGCCTTAGGTAGTATATTTAGGAACTAATGTTTGGTTCATTTAATTACTATAGCACAACACCTTCACTATTTGTTTCAAATGAGAACTTGGCAACTTCGAATAGTACTTTAGGCTGACTGAGGGGAAATAAAACAGATCCAAGTCATGTAATCAGTGAGACCCAGAGAGTTGCCCCATACATTTTTCCACTACAAACTAGGAAAAAACCCAATGGAATTGCTAAGAAAACTACTAGATTCTCAGCAAGAAAGATCAACTCATTCTACTTCAGTGAACAAAATACTCTTCATGAAGTCATCTACTTCTCTGAATCCTGTTGAGGATAAAATACAGAGATCGCTGGCAGAGATCGCTACAGAGAACAAAAAAAAATCCATGATGCTACCATGGCCATGCTTTTCAGAGAAAAGCAGCACAACTTTACCGTAACTGTTCTAACATATAGCATGTTGAGTTCTGTGAAGTGAAACCATCACTCAGCAGTCATTGCTTTAGTTATTTATTGCTGTGACTGACTGAATCATCCACAGGTTTTTAAGTGATGAATTGCATGTTTTTATCTAACTAGTTCGCAGTCATGAATTTTTGAGAGCATAGCAAAAAACCACACCATCAGAAATAGCTATTAAAACATTCTTATTTCATTTGTAACATTATCTTTTAGAAATACTACAATAATATAAAAGATTTAGACTTTAAGTACATTTACAACTTACACAAAGTGCAAAGAAATATCGCAGAATCACAGAATTGACTGGCATTATGATGCATAATGTTCCTCTGTGGTGTTCTAGCACTAAAGCTGCTAAAAAGTTCCTTTGTCACAGTATTTGTAGCAGAGCAATTTGTGTGGAAATTGAGATTTCAATTCCATGGGCCTTGGTAACTCTTACAGAATAGAAACTCCTTTAAAGCATGCACAGTTGCATACTTGAATACAATCAAAGACCCCTCCAAAGTTATACTTGCTGAAAAGTACAGAGACTTTCCTAGCTAGCAGTAACAGCTAGGAAACAGCTCTAACAGTTGTATCAGGGTTTTCTGGAATTTGTTGTAGGTATAATGTGAAGCACTGATTTTGGCTCTAGAAGCCCTAGATAATTTAAATTCTCACCTAAGAGCTTACCATAATAGATAAGATTTAGATATAATCACTTGACCACAAGTTCTCAAATGTTCTCATTGGATAGTCCTATCCCCTGAATTCTGCATTTCAAGCAGCTCAAAAAAATCTTCAGGGAAGGGATTCTACATCCGCTTTACCCTGAAACACTGATCTGACAGATTGTATTTATGAGAAGGTAAGTTAGGATTTTATCAATTTCAGTTACTATCTGTTCAGCTGGGGATTGTCTCAGTTTTATTAAATGTTCCTGTCCTGTTAAATAGTATGCATGTGTCCTAAGAAAGATACTTAGGTGGTATATGCAGTATTATGATCAAAAACATAAGGCAAACCACAGAACTTCACAGCAGCACTTCCATAATTAGGATACAATGTTTAACAGTGATTCTATACTTGTGAGGCATGGTGTCCTGGAGGAAGGGATTATTATTATTATTACTATGATTACTTTGATTGCCACTTTGTGGCAACAAGACAGAAATAACAAGAATGGTGCCAGTATTCTTGGAGGCCTCAGCAAAATCCGTTACTTTGAGAGAGGCAACCAGCCTTTCCATGAAATTCACAAGGGAAGACAGGTACCGAAGGACTTTAGAAACTAGAAAACAGGAAAGAACTATCAGCACATGTCTAGGTAGCATAATGCAGTAGTGTTAGAGGCCCTAAGAAAGATGTGCAAAGCAGTAGCTCTGGAAGGCCAAAAGCACTTTAGCCATGTTAGTATGGCATTGTATTTGGCTTTACCACCATGCCTCTAAGGAGAGCTCATTAGCCTGGGGCTGACACCATTCTGATGCAGCTAATTTTTTTTTTTTTTTCCGTTCAATCTAGCTTGCAAACTTTGAACTGTGATGTACAGTATGCTTACTGCTGTCAGCTGCATGAGTCTAAGGGATCACCTTCCTCCATTTTCACTAATTAATTAAAAAAACTGTTCTCAAAGATTTCCAGATCTGCTTGATATGGAGCAAGAATGTTTCACATAAACTGACAGAATGCACGGATGGTTTGCCTACTGGATATTTTATATTGAAAATATTTATCACTTAAACAGACCACTACAGAAAGAGAGAATGTGGGAGAGAATGCATCACCATAATCTTACATTATGTGCAAGAATCGGATTCAAGACTTTGTTCTGGTCAATATGGAGTGATGTATGCAAGAAGCAGCAGGTTTTTGAGGCTCTTTATTAATTTTGTTGCATTTAGTAACCTCTATGAAGGAAACTTGGAGGAAAGTCTGTGAGAATCAAATTGAGATTTTCTCCCAATCCATGATACTGCTTTAGGCAATGTGTACAATGGGAAGTGGGTGTAAGTCCTAACATGTACATGACTGCATGAACAGTGTCCTTTTTATCATTATAAAGCGTTGTCTTCTACATTGATGCTATTCATAAATAAGTTTCTTTTCAGCAGTCAAAAAAAAGCAGCAGAGCTAGTTCTATTCCTCTTCTACTGACTCCTATAAATCCAGAAGAAGCAGCTGGTTCTGTTTGAAGATAAATAGTAATTAACTGTACAAGACATTGGTGAAATCACCTTAGAACTGCTATACTAAATACATTCAAATTAGACAGTAATGACCATGAAGAACAAACACTTCACATTTAGATATTCTTTGCCAAAAGACAAGGATTTTCCTCCCTAAAGGCACAGATCTGTAACCCAAAACAATTATATTTTACTAAACAAGGGGAGAGTACTGACATCCAAGTTCCTAATCACCAGATTTAATTTGTATACACAGTGAGAGCTGCTGTTGCCAAACACTCATTATGAATGGGCTATAGCATCGCATATTTTGACTATGATCTGTACAAAAAATTAGGTAGTTATTGACTTTGGCTCCTTAAGGACCAGAGACTTTGCATGTACTATAGAGACCTTTCTTTCTTACAAATAGGATTCTTACCTGTTCTGTACTTTGAAACTACAAATGCATTTCTCTAGCTTTCTAGTTGGAGGTCACTGCTATATGGTATAGTAACCTTCACAGACCACATAAAATAAATGTTTCCTCAAAGAAGAAAGTATGTACTGGACTATCTTCTCCTGTTGCTGAAGTTGTAAATACAAGATTTGAAGTAAAATTATCAAAATGTCACACCCAAATAATGAACTTGGGTAACAAAGGTTAGACGAAATAATCTATCTTGGTTTCTGTTGTGGCATACAGAACACTGGGCCAAACATAAATTCTTGTATTCAATTCCTGTATTCATTTCCTGTAATTTAGTACCCTATGGGCTGCACCTGAGGGTGCTGAGAAAGCTGGCTTACGTCCTTGGAAGACTGCCTTCTATCATGCCTGAAAGGCCATGGAAACTGGGGAGGGTCCCCAGTGACTAGGAAAGGCAAACATTGCATTTATCTCCCCCAAAAAGCTAAAAGGATGATCTGGGGAAGTACAGGCCAGTAAGACTCACTTTAGTCCCTGGAAAGATCATGGAGTGAATTCTCTTAGAAGCCATTTCTAGGCAACAGAAGAAGGTGATTGGGAACAACCAGCATAGACTGACAGCAGCCCTGCAGAGAAGGACTTGGGGGTACTGGTGGATGAAAAGCTGGATGTGAGCCAGCAATGTGCGCTCACAGCCCAGAAGGCCAACCGTATCCTGGGCTGCATCCAAAGAAGCGTGGCCAGCAGGTCGAGGGAGGTGATTCTGCCCCTCTACTCTGCTCTGGTGAGACCCCACCTGGAGTACTGTGTCCAGCTCTGGAGCCCTCAGCATAAGAAAGACACGGACCTGTTGGAGCGGGTCCAGAAGAGGGCCACAAAAATGATCAGGGGGATGGAACACCTCTCCT
>NW_008794579.1:476701-480308 GCF_000699145.1 Aptenodytes forsteri
AGATTTAGACTAGATCTAAGGAAGAAATTTTTTACGCTGAGGGTGGTGAAACACTGGCACAGGTTGCCCAGAGAGGTGGTAGATGCCCCATCCCTGGAAACCTTCAAGGTCAGGCTGGACGGGGCTCTGAGCAACCTGATCTAATTGAAGATGACCCTGCCCGTGGCAGGGTTGTTGGACTAGATGACCTTTAAAGGTCCCTTCCAACCAGAACTATTCTATGATTCTATACGTTTATCAAGAGAAAATCATGCCTGAACAATCTGATTGCCTTTTATGATAGGAATGAGTAGGTTTGTGGAAGAGGAGACAGCAGTGGATGTCACTTATCTTGATTTTAGCATGGCTTTGACAGTATCTCCCACAATATTCCTGTACCCAAGTTACGACACTGGAATCTGGAAAGGTGGACAACTGGATGGCTAAAAAGCTGGCTGGCTGGTTGGGCTCAGAGGGCTATGGTTTATGGATCATACTCTACCAGGAGGCTTGTTAAAAGAGGAGTACGCTCAACTCTGCCACTAGGCTTAGAAACCTGGGAGACTTGAGACCGGACTTTAGTAGTAAACCCTGAAAAAAAGACAAGTTTGAGTATCTCAGACTCTTCCATGTCTTTTGTCTCTAGGTCCCCCTCCCCACTGAGAACCAGGCCCACTTTTTTATTGGCCTTGCTTTTGCTGCCAGTGTACACATAGAAGGCCTTCTTGTGGCTTTGCACATCCTTCTCTATTCTCAGTTCCAGCTGTGCTTTCCCTTTCCTAATTTCAACTCTGCACACCTGGACAATGGCTTCATATTCCTCCTAAGTAGCTCATCCCTGCTCCTTCCACCAAATGTGTTTCTTTTCTGCATCTGAGCTCAGTCAGGTGTTTCCTATTCATCCTTGCTGGCCTTCTGCCATGCCTTCTTGACCACTCTCTTCCTTGAACAAGGATGAGCGGTAATTGGAACAAAGCTGCTACCAGACTAAGATTTATTGGTTAAAGTATGGCTTAAGGCTCTAGTTAGTAGATGGTAAGTCACTTTGAGAGGAAAAAGAATGTTTATGTCCTGACCTTGGCTCTCAGGAGAGGGAGAAGGAAATAGCAGTCTAGATTTGGCACTCCAAGCCAAATACTCGATGAGGTTACACATTACTGTTCTGTATTCTTTCTGGCCCAGGAAATCTTTGCTGAATAGTGTTGAAGCTCAACAAGTACAGCAGAAGCGCCCCCTCCTTTCCTTACAAATCAGGCTAACTTATAGCATGGACATTATAGCACTTCTCAGGAAAATGCATAAAGCAAATTTGCCCCTTCATGATGGTGTGTTCATTGAACCTAAAATTCCCAAAACTTACATGAATGCTCTAATCATTAAACTAAAAGACAGACACCACTACCTCCGCATTTAGTACAGAAACCCAGTTCTGTCAGTATACATGTTAAATTTGTTCTTGGCAAGCCAGTCAGTTTTGGCCTCTCTTGATACGTAAGCTGCAGCTTGCTTTGACATCTCAGGGAGCGTACTATGAGATTCCTACCCTCTGACTCTAAATAAACAGTCACTTCAGCTAGCAGTGTAGTTGCTCTTCTTCCTCTGGGTACCAATAGCAAGGAATACAGACAGAGGTTTGAGGAGTGCAGGTGCGATCACTGCCAGAGTCAGCTGGCAGTGCAAAGCTGTAGAAGTAGCTGGGAAGGACAAAAAGATAAAGAAAACTTCTCTCCCTTTTCATTGATTAGATCTTGTGGGACTTTTTTGTTAGGTCAGCCCATTGTATAAAAAGCAGACCAGAGTTTTCATTGTCACATAGACAAGATGAACAGCAGGTTCTGAGACCCAGGATAAGGAAGGCTGGGGCTCAGAGCTGACATTAAAGATAAAATACAAGATGAGTTATTTAAGCCAAGGTTTTGACTTGGTTTAACATACAACTTAAGTGCACCCTTAGTCACTTCCAAATGTCAGTTTGAACTGATCTCATAGAGAAGATAAGACTGTAATGGTAGATTTGAGATTAAGAGAATAGCTATTGAGAATTAAGGAATAATTACTGCTCTGCAGAAATGATGACAGAACCTTCACAGCAAAAAGTGATTTCATAGTACTTCGTAATTTTTAGGCATCTTTTGGATCAGATGTCCCAATAACTGGCAGTTTGAATCAGAATTTTGAATTTATATACCTCAGTTTAATACACATCCTACTGTAGCCACTGAAATCTTATTTTGAGTATTGGGTGGAGGTGTCAAGGTGTTGGCAGGGGTGAGGAGGGGGCAAGCTGCAAGGCAGCTTCTGTGAGAAGAGAGCAGGGGCTGCCTCATGCTGGATACAAGATGGTTCCAGCTGGCTCCAATGGACCCACTGTAAGACACAGCTGAGCCCCTCAGCCAAGATGGTGGCACCTCTGTGAAAATGTATTTAAGAAAGGGCAAAACACCACACAGACAGAGTCAGGAGGGGGAAAGTGAGAAACAATCCTGTGGGCACCAAGGTCAGAGAAGGAGGGAGAGGAGGTGCTCCAGGCACCAGAGCAGACATCTCCCTGCAGCCCATGGAGGAGATCACGGTAGAGCAGGCATTCCCCTGCAGCCTGTGGAAAGCACTCCCGACACAAGCTGGATAGCCACGCTGCAGCCCATGGAGGACCCCATGCCAGAGCAGGTGGTTATTTCCTGAAGGAACTGTGGCCCGTGGAGAGCCCATGCTGAAGCAGGTATATCTGGAAGGACTAAAGCCTGGGAAGAGGACCTGAGCAGGGGAGAAGTATGAGGAGGAGGGAGCAGCAGAGAGGAGCTGTAATGGATTGACCACAACCTCACATTCCCCATCTCCCTGTGCCACTCAGGGTGGAGAGGTAGAGGAGGTGGGAATGAAGTTGAGGCAGTGAAGGGTGGGGGAGGGGAGGAAGGAAGAGGGAAAAGTGTTTCTTTGTCTTTGTTTCTTACCATCCAAAAATCTATTTTAATTGGCAATAAAACATATTTATTTTCCCCAAGTTGAGTCTGTTTTGCCTGTGATGATAACTGGTAGTGATCTCCCTGTCTTTATCTCAACCCACGAGTTTTTTCATCTTTATTTTCTTCTCTTGTCCTGTTGGTGAGGGTGATTGAGAGAGCAGCTGGGTGAGCAGCTGGCAGCTGGCCAAGGTCAACCCAACACATTTTAGGAAAAAACCTGTAGTCTTTGCAAGAGATCTTAGAATTATTTAGTTAACCTCAAACAAAGAAAATCAGAAAATAAAGACTTAAGAATTACCAAGTCTTTCAGTGAAGGTCGTAATGACTTGGTAATCCTAGAATCCTTTCAAATGAAGCAATTAGGAATTATCAAGCAAAATTCTACAGTCAAAAAACTTGTATTCTTATTGAACCCATTTTGCAGCACACTTGGTGACCCCGACACTTATGGTTTATACTTGAATATAAAATAAATTTTTCATGAACATGAAAAATATTTCACTTGAGGCATATCTGAATCATCTGGATTATACTTTGACATAAGGTTGTTCAGATGGTAAGATTTATAAAGAAGTGATTAACACTTCAATCATGAAAACAACCTTCAGGGTAAGTGATCATAGAATCATTAAGGTTGGAAAAGACCTCTAAGATCATAGAGTCCA
>NW_008794579.1:489603-510510 GCF_000699145.1 Aptenodytes forsteri
GACACGGCACTTGGCCTTGTTGAACCTCATACAGTTGGCCTGGGCCCATCGATCCAGCCTGTCCAGGTCCCTCTGCAGAGCCTTCCTACCCTCGAGCAGATCAACACTCCCGCCCAACTTGGTGTCGTCTGCAAACTTACTGAGGGTGCACTCCATCCCCTCATCCAGATCATCGATAAAGATATTGAACAAACAAGACCACAAAACTAATACATAATAATCATAATACATTATGTTTAATTACTTATTCCTTTTAAGATGTTATATTGCGCAGCTGAAGAGAAAGTAATATTAGTGTGTTAATTAACAGTTTTTTAATATCAAACTCAGTGGAATATACATGTATGTATTTTTTCTTGTTTTATTCTTTACATAATTGTGTACCAGTCCTCACTCAGAATGCAACATCATATTGATTTGTGATAATGAAGATATATCTATACTCATTGATTATATTTCCTTATTTTGCTTTTAATTTTAAATTGTTGATTATGTTCCATTTAACTTATAATTCCACAAACAGTCATGAGTTCCACTTTTTTGCGCTGTATCTTCAGATTCTCTAACAAAGGTTTAGTAACCTACCAAGCCAAAATTAAATCTGACATAGCCTTTGATTCTCCTTCGATTTCCTTAGATTATGAGCAAATTTCCTGTATTTATAGCAACATTTATGAAATCAAAGGATTCTGGAATCATAGAGGAAAAACAAACCCTTTTAAATATGTCTTACTCAGGGAATCTTAGTGCTAAAAGATGACTATGTAAGCATGGCGTTTTCTTACTCAAAAGATCTATCCTCTGTGTACATTAAGTCTCATATTTGGTACATTACAAAGCATAATGTTACTTGAGTTACTTGTTTCTTTACAACATTTGCCGTACAAATTCAACAGTTCATGTTACAACAATTAACATTCATCACTCCAGCCAACGAATGGCTGACCGTTTAGACAAAACAGGTTTTAGATTCAGTGACTCAGGAGGTATCTTTCAGTTTTATGTCGTTGTATCTAACACTCAGGTACCACCGACATACAAACAATAAACAGTAATAACTATGATCTTGAGTAAAGAGCTATTCTACTTAGGACTTTCAGCCACTGATTTTTTCCATGGTTAGTTCTATAAACCAGGCCAGACTTTCCTCGTGTAAAGACAGGAGGTATGGAACAAGAATGATCGGACTGGGGAATTAAAGAGTTCACAGAATTTTGTAGTTAACTGGTTACCTAGAGACTTTATGGTATGCTACTGTTAAGTTTCTTTGTGGTGCCTAAGCATCAAACACCTAAACCAGTTTTCTAGGCCTGTGTCTTTCAACATGAAAGTTTAATGCTGTTTCAAATAAATCAGTATTTTTTGCAATGGAGTGTAAAACTAGGAAAAATTAATGATGCTTCTGTGTGCTTGGAAGTGAGTGGTCAAACTAACGTAAGGAGACAGTTTGTAGCTTTAGTATGCTGAAGTCATAGATCTGAAGGAACAACATAGGTCTGTTTACGAAAATCTTTTTGGGCAACAGGGATGATGTATACTATATATACGCAGTTGCTAAAGAGCAAATACAAGTAAAAGAACAGCAGCAGCTGATAGAGCTGGAATAATTAGATCTTGTGTTATCAAGAGTAACTAGTGGAACTGAGCAGTATTGGTTCATGGAGCAACACTGGCCAACCATAGCAATTAAAAAAATAAGAAGGGCTAAGCTGGGGGTGGAAAGTTCATGTCACTGGGTCATCTGCACCTTTGATATGGCCTTGCTAGCCAGTGTGATTGAGGACAACTAAACATACGCAGAAGGCTACTGCAGAAGAGGGAATGCAGTGATGTCTAGCAGGCATTTTGCCAAAAAAAACCAACCAAAAAAACCACCCAGGGAAAGGAACTGTGTATTTTTTAAAAGGATTAGTTGATTATTTGGTATTATCCTTGTGTTACTTTTCTCCTCTTTCTAATATAGCACTGCTTTATTAAGTCCCTTTACTTCTCATTTTGGGCAGGGAAAAAAACCAAGTTTCTTGAATGCCCAGATCACTTAGTTTTATTTTCCTAAGTATCTGGGGTGAGGACTTTAACTAGGGTTTATTAGTGATATCTAGGGTTTAAGAAGACCATTGCTGCTGCCAGTTACATCTTGACAGAAAGGATACATCTGTGCATTTGTCATCTGAACTGTGATCGCTTTTTTTAAGAGTCTACCTAAGCTGCAAAACAGCAGATTTTATCTCAGCAGTGTTGAGAAGTTATATTTTAATAGTTAATAAATTATTTTTAATGTATTTTTGTTAAACAGCTATTTAAAATGAAATAAAATTATGAACAATGTAAAATAAATCCAAAATAAGATACATTTACGGAAAACTTACAATTGTAAGAGATACATTAGCTGCTAAAATTTTGGAGCTTACAGAACAGATATCAGCATCTAAAGACTGCCTTCTCTAAGATATTAAATTACATGATGACCAGAAAAAACATTCAAAATGTCTGATGAAAGTTAATACTTTTAAAATAAGTTTTTATAAATAAAAGGAAATATAGTAACACAATTTGGCCTAACCCATTTAATTATTCAATTAAATAATAAGTTCCCATTCAAATTTATAAATCTGTACTATTTTAATAATTATAGTCAATGATTGAAGTTTTCCCTGTACAAGTACATTAAAACATTTTTGAAGTTCAAATGATCATTGATATCAATACACACTGTTATTTATCTTTAAAGGCACCTTGTCCATGACAAAAAAAAAGGCTGTTCCTAAATTTATGAAATTACTGAAGAGGAAAGTGGAAATACACCTATCTTTCTTTCAAAGAGTTAAATAAATTACTTTTGTTATACTGTTATAAATTCAGTACCTTAAATACTAATATTTTGTAGTTTTAAAGTATTTTCTTTCACTGTTTATTATTCCAAAGCTTGGTACTCTCAAACAGTATAATTACCTTTTCTGTAGTGTAGGTAACATAAAACAAAAAAAAAATTTCTTAAATTAAATACGAAAAATCAGCTATTAGTTATTTGAATTGTAATTGCTAGAAGAAGTCTTCAGAACCTCAAACTTCTGTATGTTTGTCAGGGACACATACGCTTGACACATCCTCTTTTTGCTTCATAATCCAGAAAAGCAATGTCTTGCTCTGAAAAGACCTTGCTTTGAAATCAAATTACTTTACTCACTTCTGGGCCTGCTAACACTGCAACTTTGTTTTAAAGCCTTAGTTCAACTGCTATACCAACACTTTGTATTGGATGAATTATTCCTTCAGACTTAATCTAACTGGTACATTGCATAGTGGATGTCCAAACAGTGTCAGTTTAAGGAAAAAAATCACTGGTTATAATTAAATGATAGGCAATTTATCACTAATTTTTGAGTAACGTTTCATTGTTTGATAGACACCTGGATATCACACTACCCTTGTTATTAAAGAATTAAAACTAAATAGTAAACAACTGTTCTTGTAAATATACTTTAAGTATATATAAGTAAATATACTTAAAGAATTTTTACCAGTAAATAACTACTTGTAATAGCAAAAAAACTACTATAGCTGATTAAAAAAAACCTCACAAAAAAAACCCAACAAAACCCAACATCCTGTCCTTGTTGGTTAAATGTGTTAGGGAAAAGAACTCAGGTCAAACTGCTTAGTCAATAATGAAGAATCATAAAAGGAAAGCACACCTGCAGACTGCTTGTTCCTTTTCAAATTAGAGTCTCATAAGCCCTTCAGGTACAGGTGTCTTGTCTTTTTTGAATATAACTGGGAATTCTTACAGAAACATGTACATAAAGGTGAAGACAGATGTTTTAACATCTATTAGTTAAAATTATAAACCTGCAGCACCACTGCCTAATGAACCAGTTTCTGTGATACCCAAGAAGTACTATTCAGAACATAGCCCTTCTGAAAAAAACAGGGGGGGGAAGCTTTTAGGCAAGAGAATTATATAGATTTTTCCAATTTTTGCTGAAATGTAAAGGATAATTTTGAAGAACACCGCACAAGCGGTATGTGGACTCAAGTTTGTGGTGAATGGAAGAAGGATATACAGCTATACAGATATTCCCAAAACTGTACTTGTTCTTTGTTCTGTGGAGAAACTACATTCCTCTCAGTTCAGTGGATGCGAATTGCGTCCTTTCTAATCTTATGAATTATGTGGTATTCATTACAAGCTGGAAAGGGTAGGAAAAAACATTTTATGCAGAAAGAATGCAGAAATGATACAACTTGAGGCAGACAACTATAAACATTTCTGCAGAGTCATATGACCCCATGTGTTTTCAGGTTGCTTAAGCTAGATGTATCAAAACATTAAATATGAGCTACTTGTTCTGCAGCATGCAGAGCATTTAAATAAACGTCAACATCATTTTAGAGAAATTTTACTACATCTCTACCCATTAAAAATCTTGTCATTAGTTCTGTAAAAATGTAAAGACTAACACTAAAGGCAACAGTGTCAGTCCAACAGGTCAACAAAGTCAGTGTTACTATGGTTTTGCACAAACTCAAATGACAAGGTAGCATTTTATTATGTTTGTAAAATTTACTCTGTATCCATGGTAATACTTTTTTCTTGGCTGAATTCAGAAAACATTGATTTTCTTTGCACTATACAATCTCTCTTTTAACGTGTTTCAGCTGAATGTATGGGTGACTAAAGAAATCATAAATCAAGCCTTAATGTAAGTAACATCTTGAGCTATTTAGCAAGAATTGGATCAAAGTTCTATTTGAATTAATATTGATTTATCCTCCAATAAGCAGATGATCCTGTGTACTCTTCCTTGATTTAGTTGAGGCCATTGCTATAAAATTAAAAACATGCAGAACCTGTGAAATAGCCTTCTCCACTGTGGTAGAGAGCAGACCATACCTGTGAATCCAGGGGGACAGAAACACTGATAGCCTCCAAGCCTGTTGATGCAACTTCCTCCATGCAAGCAAGGCAAAGTTTCGCACTCATTTACATCCATCTCACACAGAGACCCGTAGTATCCAGGTTCACAACTACAGATGAATCTTCAGAAAAGGGAAAATCAGGTAAGTCAGAAGTAAACAACATGATCTATTCCAATATTCTGAAGCTATACGTATGTCCTGATGTCAAGCTGGTGTCCCTAATCATGATCCATATTAAAACAATTAACAGACTTTTCTCATTTCCATGTTTCGGAAGCAAGCAGAGTGATTTACTCTTTTTTTTAAATTAGTAGAAAAACTGCGCACAATAATTTTAGCTGAAGGTATAAGGAATGACTTAAGGGCTAATGTTCTTTTGACGCAAGTCTCTGAATAACTGTAGAGTGTTGTGGAACAAACACAAGATACAAATTTTTCTCTTGTTTACACTAAACTTTTAGTAAACATTTACATTAGAAAAGGTCATTGCTGGAAGTTGAAAAAAGACACGTAGCAATCTAACTGAAGATCAATTTTCCTCTATTTCACTCTTATTCCAAATTAAAAAAAGAAAAAAAAAAGGTAAGGAGGAAAAGAGCAAGTTGTGCTGAAGACAATTTCCTTTCTATTTTCCTCTGAGGTCATGTAAGAACCAAATAGCTAAGTCAGTAGCACTTGCGTACCTCATTTTAATACAAAATCCTTGTCACATGCTGAAGGTCCCATCCAAACCTCAAAGCAGCAAGCAGACTTTATACATAAGGAAATCAGGGAATTGCTTTTCATTTAGTAGTAACTAACCTGTTTACGAGATCCAGGCAAGTTCCATTGTTTTTGCAGGGTCTTGATAAGCATTCATTAATCTCCACTTCACATAGTGTCCCAGTAAAGCCGTGCTGGCAGGAGCACCTAGCAAAAAGGATGTCACTATATTACTTTTTAGTGTAATATAAAAAGATTCTGGAAAAATGTGGTAGATCGAGAGGTACGAATTAGGTGGTTCCAAAATTATATTTGTTTTTTTCTGATCATTACAAAGTGCTGACTTTAACAAGGTTCATAAATACAGTGACTGCAGCCCAGGAAATAAGATTTTTACCATTATTAGTTGAAGGCCACAGGCTTTGTGCTGACCCCACTGTGCAAGGGCTTAGAACTTGCCTTGGCCTGAGCTGGTTTTCACTTGTTTTGACACCTGCCCTGGAGCCAACTGACTGCTGCCTCTCATGCTTTAGCTTCAGCTCTGGGAATAGCACCTAGGGTGGGGATGCCACAGTGGGATAATCACAGTGTTACAAACAATAGCCTTTTGTGTCCATGTGGGCTGAGGAAGCTGGTAAACAGTGCAAAGGAAGTAAATCATGATAAGGAAACATACAAAAATAGCTCCAAACAGGCCTGAGACTGAAGATGAGAAAACCCCCACTGTAAACATCACACTTCTCCTGGCAAAGACTTCCAGACACTAGTGACTTGCAGTAACACTGCCAGTTCTTCTTGAGGAAGACTGAAATCACTGATCACAGGACCCAGACAGACATTGCGAGGGTAATCGTAACAACAGAGACAAGAGCTAGATAATTGCAAGATTTCTTATATAATAATTACAACTACATTGTTCATGAAGCTGTTTTCTGTTAATTTCAACATACACTATTAGTATTATTGTAACTGCACTAATAACAACTGTTTGTTATATTTTGATCAGATTATTAAGATTTTAATTAGCCTTACAATAGATTCTTGGGTCCACATGTATGGTGTACATCTATGTCTTTTTGCCCACAAGAAGATTTTGAGTATAACGTGTCAAACGCATCACAAAAAAAGACGTATTACATCACTGAAGGACAGCAAACACAATACAGGCAAAGTACCAAAAGAACAATTAGATGATAAACATCCAAGTATCATACTGAATATCTGTCATTCAAATAATTTTCCTCACCTGTAATGGTTAACCCCGTCCACACAGAGACCTTCATTCTGGCATGGATGGGAGATGCACTCATCACTGTTAACTTCACAGTAAGTACCTTCAAATCCTGAAACACAGATTATATTAACTGTGAATGAGTGAATTCTACTACATAATGTGAATATAAGGGTCACAGATCCTCTTGGAAGTTTGGCCGTCTGAGCTCAGGACCAACTTAGACAATGCAAGTGGCAGGCCTGAGAAACCTCAGCTGCCCTTGAAGCTGTTCAGGAAAGAGCCAAGAGAACCATCAGTGGTGACTACCCCTTCTCTTAGGAGCATCTAAGCTGAGGCTCTTTGCCCTTGGCACCTGACTGACCTGTGTTGTAGCCATGCACATACTTAGCCATGTACCTCTTTATCTAGATGCTGACTTTGGCCTTCAGACTAGCTCCCTGGCTCGACCCTGGACCTGCCCCATTCCCTGTATACTTGACTGGCAACCTAGCATACTATGCTGATCCTGGACACTGTCGTTGGCCCTGCCCTGCTCGCCTCATTCAGATACTGACAGACAGGACCCTTGACAGTGAGGTCCCTGCCCTGCTAGCCTTGACAAGACTCCTGGCTTACCTTTGCTTCTGGAGCAGCCGGCCCTCACTGCTCTCTGACTCTAAGATTGGGGCAGCAAGTAGATGCAATCCTAAAAGAACTTTCTCCAATTATTTTTGTTCCTTAGCTTCAATGAGTTCATTTCCAGAGAATGTAAGAAGTCTTAACATACTTTAATAAACCAGAGAGAACAGATTTGTATGGAGCACCTGGCTAAATATGCTGGGGAAATGTAACCCATTTTAAAGGACTTTCTTGGGGAGCGTGGAACAGTATCAGAAACTATAAGCTAATTCAATAATTAATACATTACAGAGCAAAATGGAAGTTAGAGAGACCACATTTATTCAAAGCAGTCAGAAGATGAGAAAAAACATTTAACTGGTTTTAATATTTAAATGAAGAAAAAAACGTGATCAAGATCTTATCTGCACAGTACATTATTTGCATAATACATTACATTTACCTGTGTAAATGTCCCAGAATATGTGCTAAAGAGATTTTTCAGTGATAGAATACTACTTTTGCTTTTAGACAGCATATTATGTCTTACAACGTTCACATAAATAAATGTTTTAATAAATACACAGTTGTGTTTAAAACTATATACAGTGGGTAAATTATAGCTACTTAGTTGAATTTTGCACAAATTGAATATATATGTTTCAACTGATGTAGTAATGAAACCATTACAATGAACAAAGTATTTGCACTGTTGTGACTATAATACACATGACCCCTGATAGCAGACTGACTAAAGAGCTTTATGGTGTTCACCAAAGGGCTTTTGAACACCGTTTAGATATCAACATTAAATTAAAACTACTATAAAAACAACCACACATATATTCAGTGTATATTATTATAAATATGATAGGCTTTACTGGATTCTCTATTAAAACAATAAGTAAAAAATTTTATCAGTACTTTTTTAGATACTGAAATAAGGATAGTAATGACTTTTATTGTTATATTATGTATTTGTGGTTTTCAAAGTACTTCATGAAAGTGGGGAAATGATGAAAGATCCCAGTTAGAATAGTATGGCTTATTTTTATCTAGAGAAAATCATTACTGGAAAAATTAAGTGGCTTGGTCAGAGTTGTAGGGAAAGCTGGAGAGAGAAACCTCTGCTGGCAATCCAATGTATGATCTAAATATCTAGCCCCCAGCAAAGCAGTTGGTATTTTCTTCTAACCAGGATTTTTTCTGTTCAAAAGCTTTCCTGGCTAGACCTGACTGAAATGAGTCCTGAATATTTGCTGAAAGTTTCACAGCAGTGTCTGCTACAAAGCTAGAAAATAAAGCCTGGAATGTATCTCAAACTAATCCTTCAGTTATAGTCACTTATACTCTTATGATGTTTTTTGTTGTTTGTTGGGTTTTTTTTTTAGAAATACCTTGAGTGTGAAGTGATACCCTCATTTATTTCCTATTTGTATGACGTTTCACAAAAACTTTGTAAAAGAAATTGCCATTATAGGGGACAAAAATTCTCTGTCCCGGTGTACTGCTTTGAAGCAGTTCCCTCAGCACAGGCAACCTTGTTATATTCTGAATGGTTTAGTTTATTATTTGCAAATGGGCCAGAAGCAGAGTGAATGATCCAAATACTTTTCTTATCTGTAGCGTGTGTAATCTGCATTTTAATACTGCAACTTGAGCCTTCATCTATATTTGCCTGAAGTTTGATTAAGAAAACAAGAAAGGTAAAAGGACTACAACTTGGGCTGTAGCAATGCTAGTTCAATGTTCAGTACTAGACCTGGTTAGATCAAATAAGACAGCAGTCACTGACACACACACACAAAATAATCAGGAGTTGTTCTTTTGACACATGCCACCCCAGTGCCACTGAGTAAGAGCAGAAAAAATTGTAACATGTTTCTCTAACTCTGGTTTGATTAAGAAATTGGAGGGCATAGCAAATGTGAGAGACCAGGACCACAGGACCTTTTGTAGCCAACTTCCTCATCTGACTTCTCATTTATTTGTAATGTTTGACATTTCTGAAACTAAGTTTTGGTACAGGGTATAAGGCTATGTCAATGGGTAGGAGAAATGGGACTTCCCTGAAAAGTAGCACACTGAAAGCAAACCTGTTGTCATATTATAAATAACTAAAAGATTATAGACAGTTTTTGGTTTTATAAGGTACTCAGAAAAGAGTGTGAAGCTAACAAAGTAAAACTTAAAAAAATACTAACAGACCTTATATGGAATGGTTTCTTATTCTTTTGTGATACTATATAACATCTGACCAAGCATTTTTAGAAACAAACAAACAAACCCCACAGCTGTCAGATTAAAATACATAAAAAGGAAAATGGAGGGCATTCATCATTCTGCTTCTGCCTGTCGTGCCCACTTGGTTATGGATGTTTTATAGTCTTTTTGAAGTAAATAGTACTGAAGTGAATACATAAAGCACCATTTAGACACATTTTTTATTGCAGTAGTACACATTTTTCCAGCCCATAGCAAAATGTAGCTACCTTGAAAAGACATAAAATAAGTAAACATACAGCAGGCATGCTACTTTTTCTCCATTTGTAGGAATAATAAATAGCATTTTCTTCAAAAGATTTTACTGGCTATCTACTACATTATGAAATAAGCAATCTATGTGTTCAATTTACTATTGAATATTGTCTTAACTGATATAAATTAGCTCTGTCCTTTTTTATAAAAAAAAGTCAATCATTTTTTCTTAATGACATATACTGTTAAAAATTACATAGAACTATTCAGATCATTTTTTGATCCACAATGAAAGCTTCTGAACTCATGCAGAGGCTTTTTCTAAGGAATTTTTAACCTTGCTAGCAATTTTTACAGAAGATTTCAGCAAAAATGTCTGCTTTCAACTAAAACGGTTAATCAGAAACACTCAAATCTGTTTAAAAGGACCTGAAAAATATTAGCAGTTATTTAACTTTATTTCATTCATAATTTCTGCATGTCTGTGCTGAAGTATATTTATAATTTATGAAGCTTGTAGAAAGGATGTTTCAATAAAAGCATATGCTAACAAAGCAATTTTAATTCACTCCTGATGTATGTTCTCAGAGTAAACTACGAAAATAAAGAAGTCTAACACTGTGCACATCACTCGTACGAACAGCAGAGGTCAAACCTCAAAACGTATACTGCAATGTTAGGATTAAATTATTTGTAAAATGTTTATTTTATGACTATACTTGGACAGACACCAATCATACTACTTTCAGATCCAAAAGAACACTTAAAATGCTCATACCTAAGTGGAACTGGTTTAAGGAAAGAATTACCTTGGTAGCTTATTTACATAGTGCTTGTTGAAGCTATGAGATACCTCATGGGTCTAACATGTATGGACTCATGTCGTTCTTGTATTTTACATGATACTCAAGCACAATTTAAAGGGTAATGTAATACATTAGGTTATTTTGTATAAGCTACAACTGCTGCCACACAGAGCTGTGATCCGGGATACTTAAACTAAAATTAATGTATGGATGCAATTTTTACAGTAATGAAGACATGTTTCCAAATTAGTTCATGTGTTGCAAGAGGAAAGAAAAGAGACAATGGGGGAAACTGACTTAAAATGTTTAACGTGTCAGATATACTATTGAAACAAACATTTTTCAGTTGCAAAGAAATTTGCAGTATGAAAAATGCATTCACTTAATACAGCCAAAACTTCAATGCTTAATTTGTAGTTTATAGTGTGAATACAATTAATTTGCTTGAATTATAAAACACAATAATTTTTATTTTAAGCAAACTATTTTGGAAAGTGGTACACTACTGGAAAGCCTGAAAGTATGCATGGTGCTGTAATGTATTGTTACTGTAGCAAAATTTAGTACTATGTGTAGGAAAGTAATACACACATTTAAATGCAACTACTTGCTGCCTTTGCTACTGCCAATCAGTCAAACTTAAGATCCAAACTGTAAATCAATAGCACATGTAAATGATTTGATGTAGCTCTCCAGCCATATACTTTACAAGGTAGCTTTTCCACATGTCAAACCCAAGTGACACATTAAAAATGCAACTTTTGACCTTTTTTGTGGGAAAAAAAAAGGGTTTTTTTGCTTTTTATGTGGAAAAACTGAAAATTTCCTGAACTCAGTTCAAACCATTCTGAACTTCTAAATGAAAAGATGCATCCAATCAATGGGGAAGAGCAAATGGCACACATTGTCACTTGTGAATGCAGAATTCCATTAGATACCTGCTCAAAATTTCCTATAATGAATTCAAGAAACAAGTGGCTTTTTTTTTCCCCCAGGTGGCCAATATAAAGGCTAGACAAATGTCATTGTGAAGTCTGACACACAAACTGGTTTTATTTGGCAAACATACTTTACAGTATTTTTCTTGCCGCATTAGAGAAACTGAAGATGCAAACAGAATCTCATTGGTATTACCGCCTATCCACTTTTTTTTAAAAAAAAATCATAGGGAGACAGTACTTAATTTAAAACATTTATTTGTTATTTTAGGGAAAATGTATAGGGTTTTTTGAGGAAGTGAAATATATCTCAGAAACATTAACAGTTTTCATAGTAACAGCAATTTCAAGACTTTCAGAAATTAACGGAGATGAAAAACAATTGAAAATCATTGCAATTCTTATGTTAGACATTTACTTTTATTTCTGTATATTTTTAACAGTTCAGGTAGCATGAAAGTGACTTTAATAATATGAGGTCTAAAAATACCTGTGTTCTATGGAAAATGTCACAAAAGCAGCTCATCTAATCTCAAGCCCTAGTTTTCCCATACTCAACATTAGCACTAGTAGATGTGGCAGTATGTTCCAATTTGCTCGCAATTTATGTGCAGGCAGAATGATATATCCATTTTAGCTTACAGAAATTCCAACATCCTGTAGTATTTTTGCTGTCTATGGATGAAGCATTAAGTGCTGTTAGTTAAGATACGACAGATTCTATCGCTCCTTCTGTTTCTCTGAAATACAGGAAACAGCTACTGCATGTCTCAACTCTGTCTATGGGACTTCTGTGAGCTGCGAAGTGCAGGAATATGCCGAGTGTAGAAGCTACACATCTGCTGTTATAGTTATGGTCATTTTCATCTCCTTATTCCATTGCAGAGAAATATTACAGAATTTACCTCTGCAGGTAACACAGAGGACTAACAGGATTCTTTCCCCATAAGCTCTCTACTGTTTTACTCATCAGCACAGTATCATGGATTATGTTTGTCTCCTTACTGTGAACCATTTATGAACCAATGTTTGCAAGCAGCAGAGATATCACAATAGCCCCATAATCATTGGTATCGGTATTTAGGTTATTCAGTACAACATAGGTAGGTACATGTATCAAAATCAAAGGTATGTGAAATGTTAGACTTGGTAAAAAGGTTATTTCCCTTTGTGAATTATGTACGCATGTGTCTGAAAAAGAAACTGGCACTGAAGGGCTCAGAAATCTGACAACGGCAATCTCCAACTTATATAACTTCTTTGGCATCTACTTATACGTTCTGCTTGATATTATAAATCTTGTGCATTATGATAATTTTCATTTAGTCTTATTTGAGACATGGGCTGAAAAAAATTTTGTCTCAGTTCAAACTTCTAGCTGTTAAGATGCTATAGACCAAATAAAAATAAATCATTAGCATGCTAGGACAAAGGGTATTAAAAAAAGAAGGTGTCACGGGAAAGAGTTATTGACAGTAGTCTGATAAAAGGGGTGAGAAAGTCCTGGAAAGAACTGTTTAAAACAAGGACTTCAGAACTTGCCTTGAAGTATCAAGAAAGGAACCATAAAGTCTTGCTTTTGGAAAGAGTACTTAGAGGATAAAGAAAAAATAGGATGGCTAATTCCAGTACAAAGTGTAGCTATTGTTTCTCCTTAGAGATGACACAGTACTCTCCTTAGATCTCATTGATGCCTTTCCCTGGAACAAGACATGTAATTTCCCTACACCCTAAAACTGCTGGTTGTAACCTTATGACCCATGCAATTCCTCTTGCATAAACCAGTTTTTCAGCTTCTCAGCTTCTAGCTTTTCTCTTCAAAGATACAATGAGCACAAATAAGATGACAAAGCTTTTGAGTACTTGTGTGCTATAATGACAAATCACTGCTCGCCATTCTTTTGTTTTACTCCTCTCTAAAACTGCACGCTTCCCAGAACTATGCAGATTAAAAAAAATCTCTACAGAAATAATAATCCAGGCAACTGGTAAGGAATTCAGCCCATCTACCATCTGAACAAATTGTCCTAAGCTGCCTATATAGTCAGCAGAGCGACATAAATATTTCTATAGCATTAGCCATTTGACTTTGTATGTTTGCTTTTGGGTGAGATGAACTACCTCAGAAAACTGCCTCTTTCTCTTCATTGACTGTAAATGGAGTACAGGGGGACCTCCTCAATGTCTACTGTGTATACCTGTACATATACCTCCTCAGTGTAATACTGTGGACATCTACATCTGGTCAAATTAATCCAAACTTTCTGGTGTATTTGTTTCAATAATAAATATGTTATTTCATTGATTTAAATTCCCTTTGGAGTTTCCTAACTCATTAAAATGCTATTGAACTAACACAAACACTGACCAAATAACCCATATTTTTGGACGGGGTAGGTAAAGCTTTGGTATGAACACACTCACTCTCTCTCTATATATGCAATATATAAAGTATTTACATATATGTTTCCTGAGAATTTTCCCATCACAAAACTAAAGCTAAGCAGAATATTGCTTCTATTGTAATAAGGAGACTGCATAACCATCCTGAGCTGAGGATATTACTTGGACTAATGAAGGACGATCTACATCTAATTTTAAAGAGATGATTTTCTACCTTCTATTATAATAAGCAGGAATTCTAAAAATCCTCTGAATTCAACAACCTTGTCCTTCCCATCCTGTCTTTACGTCAGCAACAACTATATCTGCTGTTCCTACTAACCTTACCTTGCTTTAGCTCCTAGATATATCTACTAATAATTCTTGCAGAAGAATAAATCGGTTAAAAAAAGTCTTTTATTAGAAAACACTGCATGTTTTCTGGCCCATGGTTTATGTTGGCACATTATTTTTTGGCTTGTTAATTCTCTGTAATATTTATGTGCTTGCACTTCTCCAGGTTTCACATTTCTCTGTGATAACTGTTACCTTTTGTCTCCCATTTCATCATGAAGTAGGCCTGTTGTTGTTTAACAGACCAAGCCAGAGAGCTGATCTTGTACTCTCTAGTTGTATGCCCTCTCATAGTTTTCCTTCATTTTGAATATATCTTTTTCAGTAAATTGTTCTTTCTTAGAACACAATTGTTCTCAGAAAGCTGAACTATTTTTACCAAACTGTCCTGTCTTCCCTTTCGGTTGCCTTTATGAAATGAACACTTTTGTGCTTGGCATTATCTAGAACAGCATGGTCTAATGTTCATCCTCTACTTTATTGACCCTCTAGTTCACTTATCTATGCAGTTGAATTGCTCTTTGGATCTTTTGCACGTAGACCTTCTGGGGAATTTATGAATAGTTGCCCAGGCTCAGCTACAAATATGTCAACATTATTTATAGTCTATAGCTTTACTCATGTTTCTCACCTTTCTTTTCTGTTACACTAAATTTACATTTCTATTATTAATTCCAAGAATGGAATTCCTTAAGAACAGAAAAACACGTTGATAAATTAAGCAATAAAAACCATTCAAGTTGTCCTCTCCTCCTGTTTCATTTGCATTTAGTATGTAGGGTTTCAGGAGAAACTAATGGCAGGATTCAATGCTGGGTATATGCATAATAGCTCAAAAAGCCATGTCCTCCCAATTGCCTTGATCAAACCCTTGCTTATCAATTACTGGCAAAGTACATAACAAGAGGTGTTTTCTGTACACTTCTTGGGAAACTTGCTCTATTGCAGTGATTCCTAAACTTTTGCAATAATGGCCTACCCTACAACATTCTTGCAACTATGAATATACCAGCATACAATTGTAGAGATCACAATTTTTTTAAACTGTTTAACCTGCTTGTGTGGACAACTTAACTTAAACTCATGGTCTAACACTGTTCCATGATCTACAATATGAGAGCCCAGTTTTGCATTACGAACGTTATAATCCATCTCCTTGCAGGAAGCAAACCTCTACAGCTAGGGCAGACACCTCAAGAGGAAGTTTTACATTTATACTACTTACAGAATTTTAAAAATCTTTAAAGCAAAAACAGACAACTGTAACTCCCTAACGTACATACAAGAAGATGTGTAGTTTTGCTTTATACTACTACTGATCATGACCTCATTATCTCCCTACCAATTTACTGTAAAAATTCTGTCCTAGGCTAACATCTTACATCAAGTTTGATTGTGCCCGATTTACACTCTATCAGCTTTTGTCCTCTCTGCCCTAGTATGGCATCCCAATCCCAGCTCCCTGTAGTCAGTGCGTATTCTCTTTTTCTTCTAAGTGAGTACCACAGTCAATAGCATGATTTGTGGTCCTACTGTACCCACCTCAGATATGGTTTTCTAAAGATAATCTTTAGAATTTGGTAAGCACAGCTACATTTTGTCAAAACTAAAGCTAAGCAGAATATTGCTTCTATTGTAATAAGGAGACTGCATAACCATCCTGAACTGAGGATATTACTTGGACTAATGAAGGACGATCTACATCTAATTTTAAAGAGATGATTTTCTACCTTCTATTATAATAAGCAGGAATTCTAAAAATCCTCTGAATTCAACAACCTTGTCCTTCCCATCCTGTCTTTACGTCAGCAACAACTATATCTGCTGTTCCTACTAACCTTACCTTGCTTTAGCTCCTAGATATATCTACTAATAATTCTTGCAGAAGAATAAATCGGTTAAAAAAAGTCTTTTATTAGAAAACACTGCATGTTTTCTGGCCCATGGTTTATGTTGGCACATTATTTTTTGGCTTGTTAATTCTCTGTAATATTTATGTGCTTGCACTTCTCCAGGTTTCACATTTCTCTGTGATAACTGTTACCTTTTGTCTCCCATTTCATCATGAAGTAGGCCTGTTGTTGTTTAACAGACCAAGCCAGAGAGCTGATCTTGTACTCTCTAGTTGTATGCCCTCTCATAGTTTTCCTTCATTTTGAATATATCTTTTTCAGTAAATTGTTCTTTCTTAGAACACAATTGTTCTCAGAAAGCTGAACTATTTTTACCAAACTGTCCTGTCTTCCCTTTCGGTTGCCTTTATGAAATGAACACTTTTGTGCTTGGCATTATCTAGAACAGCATGGTCTAATGTTCATCCTCTACTTTATTGACCCTCTAGTTCACTTATCTATGCAGTTGAATTGCTCTTTGGATCTTTTGCACGTAGACCTTCTGGGGAATTTATGAATAGTTGCCCAGGCTCAGCTACAAATATGTCAACATTATTTATAGTCTATAGCTTTACTCATGTTTCTCACCTTTCTTTTCTGTTACACTAAATTTACATTTCTATTATTAATTCCAAGAATGGAATTCCTTAAGAACAGAAAAACACGTTGATAAATTAAGCAATAAAAACCATTCTACTATTTGTCCCAAGTTGTCCTCTCCTCCTGTTTCATTTGCATTTAGTATGTAGGGTTTCAGGAGAAACTAATGGCAGGATTCAATGCTGGGTATATGCATAATAGCTCAAAAAGCCATGTCCTCCCAATTGCCTTGATCAAACCCTTGCTTATCAATTACTGGCAAAGTACATAACAAGAGGTGTTTTCTGTACACTTCTTGGGAAACTTGCTCTATTGCAGTGATTCCTAAACTTTTGCAATAATGGCCTACCCTACAACATTCTTGCAACTATGAATATACCAGCATACAATTGTAGAGATCACAATTTTTTTAAACTGTTTAACCTGCTTGTGTGGACAACTTAACTTAAACTCATGGTCTAACACTGTTCCATGATCTACAATATGAGAGCCCAGTTTTGCATTACGAACGTTATAATCCATCTCCTTGCAGGAAGCAAACCTCTACAGCTAGGGCAGACACCTCAAGAGGAAGTTTTACATTTATACTACTTACAGAATTTTAAAAATCTTTAAAGCAAAAACAGACAACTGTAACTCCCTAACGTACATACAAGAAGATGTGTAGTTTTGCTTTATACTACTACTGATCATGACCTCATTATCTCCCTACCAATTTACTGTAAAAATTCTGTCCTAGGCTAACATCTTACATCAAGTTTGATTGTGCCCGATTTACACTCTATCAGCTTTTGTCCTCTCTGCCCTAGTATGGCATCCCAATCCCAGCTCCCTGTAGTCAGTGCGTATTCTCTTTTTCTTCTAAGTGAGTACCACAGTCAATAGCATGATTTGTGGTCCTACTGTACCCACCTCAGATATGGTTTTCTAAAGATAATCTTTAGAATTTGGTAAGCACAGCTACATTTTGTGACTCTTGCTAAACCAGATTCATACCTTCTAATGACTGGACTGTTAACTACCGGCAAGTTGTTTAATCAACATGCAATCTGGTACCAAGTCAGGTATCTTGGAGTAATCTAGCTATGTCAGTGTGACTGCCCTTTGTGATCAGATCTGTAATCGTGACAGGTTTATTGGGACAGAAAGGGAGGCACGTGGCAGACAAAAATAGGAGAATAAAAGAAGACAACTGCGGAAATAGATTTCCATAAACTGCTTTCAATTAAATTTCTATATTTTGCTGTCCCTCCTTTTTTTGGTGAGGGTCCTGAATAAAATGTTTGCATTTTTCCTAGCATGAATGATTAACTCATTTCATTAATTATGCCTTTTACCCCTTTTCAATACTGAGATATTTTCCACTTTCCAAGATTTGCTAGCAATGCATGTTACTGGTTCACGTAACTACCCTGCTCGTTCCCTGAAGATTCCCAGCTGCAAGCTTCAAGAATCCTTGAAGATTCCGTCAAAGCTCCCTGAGAACCTTGGCTGCAAGTTTTTTGGATTCTGGAGAAATTCTGCACAAAATAAGACTTTTCTGAGGAATGTTAAGGCTTGAACTACATGTCTCTCTACAGATCATTTCCGAAAAAGGTTTCAAAATCAATACGTTGTATTAAAAGCTGTTTTTAAAAAGCAACTGGCATACCTTCCCAGTGACTTTTTTTTAACTCAGCAACTTGTGGTAACCTTTACCTTAATAGTAAAAAAACCCCAAGCTATAAATGCTGCTGACTTCTACGTATTATCTCCACATCTTTGCAGCTCAATAAACAATGAGTAATACTACAGTGGTGTTAACACTGCAATTAATGTATTTGCTATCCTTGGTCCCTAAGACACCCCTACCATTTATAGGTATAAAAGTGATGACTTCAAAATCCTGCCTAAACTCCAAATTCAGTAATTGTACTCTCCCTACTTAAATTTTCAGTGCAGTTTTAATTAGTTAATGTATTCTTCAATTCCTATGCAGAATTGCATAGTGATGTTCTGCACAGTTAAAATGTTGCTCCGTTCCATCTTAGCAGTTCTTGTACATCGAGGGAGAGATTGTGTCTTTTAAGCCATGGTCCAGGAAAGCTGTCAGCACCTGTTGTGATTTTGCTTGTTGTGCATATGGAGAGCAATCCGCTCTGTCCGTTAGGCAGGGGAAGATTACTCCCCTGATGTGCCAGGCCTTTCTGACAGCTCAGCGGGAAGAGGAACCGTTTCTAACTTGCTCCAATTTTTGTACTTTTAACAATTTGCATATATTTTGTCTATTCCTGCCTGTCTGTTTTGTCAATTTAGTCTGTCAGCTCTGCTGGCCAGGTGCATGTCTATCTCTACGTTGTTGTACCAATTGACTCAGAAATAGTAATTCTGGGTGCTGGAATCTAAACAGCTATAGATTTAATAAGTACTATAATATAAGAAATTAATAGTAGGCAAACTGACAGCTATTTTAGCAGTCTTTTAATATAACTGATAGACTTGCTGTAATTCATGAATGTTTTATGTGCTTTGAAAGGTATTCATTGTTACTTTCACTGAAGATAGCATTAAATTCAACACGTATTTGCAACTCTTCTGCAGCACAACAGACAACAGAAAAGATTAACTATACCAGTTCTTACCTGTTTTGCAAACACACATTGGATTTCCATCGACTTGTGCCAAGCAGGTCGAATTGTTTATGCATGGATTGTAAGGCAGCTCACAGGGACTGAAGCGCTGATGGCAGAAGTCACCAGTATAAAATGGAGGACAAATGCATACAAACTGTCCCTGCTTAACAGATTCGTAACAGGTGGCTCCATTCAAGCATGGTTCAGAATCACATTCATTTATATCTTCACTGCAGTCTGCCCCTGTCCATCCTGCTGCACACGTGCATCTGGGGGGGAGGGAAGAAAAAAAAAAAGAGTCAACATGGTGGAAGAATGAAGATCAACAACTTAGCCCAATCAGTTCCAACTATTTAAAAAAAATAAAGACTTTTTATGTGCATAGTTTTTTTCTGCGCATAGTTTTTTTCTGCCAATTGTATCAGACTGCACTATGAATAAAACTTATATTCAGGTTCTTTTCCCACAATTTATTTGAGCAAAAGCAAAATGACTTATTCCAAGTCACAGGATTTATCAACTTGGAGAACCATCTGGTTGAGTTAAAGTTAACAGAATCATCTGCGGATCTTCTTTAAGCTGAAACACCACCACAAATAATCAAATGGGGAATGTAAGTTTCTTTAAGCTTTAGGATTGGAAAGACATCTTTGCATATGTGTGAAACTACTAAGTAGGTACTTTAGTGTTTGGGATGAAATGCACCAGGTAGCATTCAGTACACTTTTAAGAAAGAAGGTAGGAGGTCAAAGGCACAATAAATGATAGAAGAATCCTCTTTTCATGACGTTCTCTTTCTTCTATGCTCCTGAGAAGACCTGTTATTGACAACACAGAAGAGAAAACCTGGACCAAAATCTACATTACATCTGATTGTAAAGAATCTATCTTCATGAATTAGGTAAGTATCTGTTTTTATTTACAACATGAATATGATGATAAGGTTCTAAAAATTCAAATATAACAATTTGCTAATGATTTCAAAATTTGCAGAGAGAATTTCCTCATTAGTTGCAATAAAAGAAGGCTCTATGTGCTTTAAAAGGTACACATTTTTGTTACTTTCACTGAAGATAGAATTAAATTCAACATATATTTGCAACTATTCTGCAGGACAACAGACAATACAAAAGATTAACTATACCAGCTCTTACCTGTTTTTTTGTTTGTTGATATCGATTTTGGGCATTAAACCATTCAAATATAGCTTGATAGTTCTAATTTGATAAAAGGAATTGTTCTTAAATAATAAATAGGTCATTCAATGGAGAATCAATTAAGTAGTTCTGTTCTATAAGGCACAGGTATTGCTTGCCACGCAGAAGGCAAACTTGGCCCCTTTAAAACAAACACAGTGTTTTCTTTGAAATTTTTGCTTTTCTGTGTGAAAAT